>NC_079449.1:31265787-31618287 GCF_903798145.1 Danio aesculapii | reverse complement strand
CCTGCTTTTTTGTTCACCCATCCATCTATTCATCCATCCATCCATCCATCCATCCATCTCGTTATCCCTCCTTTCCCCTATATGTGCAATCTGCTTGTCCATTCATCTATTAATCCATTAATTCATCTATCCATCCATCCTTTCACCTACCTATCTGCCAGCCAGCTTGCTTGTCTGTTGCCATCCATTATCCATGGTTATCCATTTATTGTTCACCCACCTTTGATCCATCTATCTGCCAGTCCAGTTGTCCATCTATCTACATTCAAAATGAACCATGTAATTCAAATTATGCATGAGTTTGGTGGGGAGAAACCTAATGTAAGCGTTTTTAGACCTGATCAATGTGACCCCCGACAACCGACCCAATGCAGTCTATAATACCATTCATATCTCAATGGGATTTTCATGGTACTATGTTTGAGCCAATCTCCTGTTTACCTAAACATTATGTGACATGTGAAAGCCACCGTGCCACCCATCTAGGAAAGGAGGAGGAGTAGGGGTGGAAGGGGCATTCTTCAAAATGAAGATGGCTGTAATATGGTACTTAGGGTATTTAGCAGCTTAGGAATCCTCTGATTGGTGAATCATAAATTGGATAATGCGGGACCAGCCACAAGCAATCATAAGCATGTGATCCTCTCAAAAGCAGTTTATAAATAAACTTCTCTTCTGGATGACATGGTTCTACATAGAACCAACTCAAGAGTGCACCTGCAGAGCGAATGCATCCAAAATCCAGCCAAATTTTGACCCCTTTACAGAGCACTAATCATTATAAACTTCATCATCTATAGTGGTCATATCGTAAAGATGTTAATTAGTTATAAACTGCAGCAGTGAAATATTATGAGCTATACGTGAAATACTACAAGCAAACAAACACAAAAAAGGGCACCAGTCTTATCATTAATTTTATAATAATCCATGAGTAATAAAAAGCCTTCATGTCGGTATATGGAGGCTTCAAGGTAAGGGATGCTTTATAAATAAAACGGATCATTACTTTTATTATTTAACCTGAAAAGATGTCAGTTTCTGTGGCTAAAGCAATCTCTCCTTTTTAAAGCGCAGAGCAGTGAACTATGAAGGTGTGTGTGTGTGTACTTGTTTATGTGGTTTACGAGGACAATGTGGTACAATGATATGGGTATGACCTAGTTGTACTCTATTAGGGTGGTTTATGAGGGCATGTCTTGTGTCCTCATAATTCAAGACGCTTAAAAGTCATACTTAACGGGGTCTTTGGACATTCAACATTCCTGTGAGGGTTGGGTTTAGGGATAGGGGTGGGGTAAGGCCATATAATAAGCTGTTTGTACAGTATTATGTCTGTAGAGAGTCCTCGTAAAGCATATATACAAATTTGTTTGTATGAGTGTGAGGGAGGGATGGAGGAAGTACCTCAACCCTGAAAACTTAATGAGTGCTGATAAGAAAAAGGAAGAGGAAACGGGCAGAAAACAGCAGCATCACAAACAAACAAGCAAACATTTGAGTAGCAGAAAAGCAATCAGCAGAACATGAACTCCATCACAGCGCTGGGAAAACTGACAGGAGAGCGAGTCTACTCATTCATCGGAGCACACAGAGATCATGGACACGACTTGAATTGAAGATTCTGAGTCAGAGACACGATCAAATGAACGGTCAGAGTGTGACGCTTTAAAATGCTCACACTTGAAAAACACACTTCTACTGCATCAGATTTTTACATATTACGAACTAAGCTTTCTATTTTTGATTGGATTAAAAAACGATTGTATGCATGAACAATATCACACAAGTAACAGTGCGATGTGGCTGTATATGGCCTACCAGTGGCAACATACAGCCACATCGCACTGCTACGAGTGTGATATTCCATTTACACAACAGTTGGATGGTGTAATCATGTACATAAAAAAGAGAATCAAACACGGAAAGTCTCAAAATCCTTTTGTAAGAGGAACTACTTTCTTCTGCCATTCATTCACATCTACAGCTGAAGTCAAAACAGCAGAAACTGTTGCTACTTCACCAGCGTCACTTTAGGGCTGGTGTTTGAATGATTCTCTAGCGTAATATCTATAGTGATGACAAACAGGTAATTTTGGCTGACATGACATGAAATGTTATCAGTCTACAGAGATTTCTCAGTATTGCTCTGTTGCAATCGGGATATCACAATAATTAACCCTGAAAAAGCCAAAGCAATGCAAACTCTACCAGATTACTGTTGTTTTTTGATAAGGAAAAACGCTAAATGCTTGCAGGCATCTTTTCTTTCTTTCTGTTTCCTGAACTAATCTGCATTACCGAAAACAGGAGACTTAATAGAAACAGATGACCATGTCCGGTTTTAAGACTTTAAGATGAGTGAAGATTTTTTGCATATTGTGATGTACAGCACATTATATTGTTGATAATACACCGATAACATGCAGTGCTGTGTTGATAATGAAAAATAAAGAGTTTTAACAGTCTAAATAACTGCAGAAATCTGCCATAAATCATGACACAGAATCATATGATTTAACTAGCAGACTGTGGTAATTAAAAGAGTAAAACTAAATTAAACAATTAGATAATGTATGAATGAATTGTGCATTAGAAAATTAGCAAAAAAATATTTTGTATAAATAAAAAACATGTACAGTGCATCCGGAAAGCAGCTTAACTTTTTCCACATTTTTTTTATGTTACAGCCTTATTCTAAAATGGATTAAATTAATTTAATTCTA
The DNA here is from genome assembly GCF_903798145.1 of Danio aesculapii. Lineage (NCBI taxonomy): Eukaryota > Metazoa > Chordata > Actinopteri > Cypriniformes > Danionidae > Danio > Danio aesculapii. The sequence goes on along the minus strand of NC_079449.1, from coordinate 31,615,561 downwards.
CACACAAAACCCCATAATGACAATGTGAAAAAACACATAATAAAATCACATGTACAGAAGTATTCACAGCCTTTGCCGTGAAGCTCTAAATTGAGCTCAGGTACATTCTGTTTCCACTGATCATTCTTGACATGTTTCAGCAGCTTAATTGGAGTTCACCTGTGGTAAATTCAGCTGATTGGACATGATTTGAAAAGGCACAGACCTGTCTATATAAGGTCCCAGCGTAGATGCATGTCAAATGCCAAACCAAGCATGGAAACAAAGGAATTACCTGTAGACCTCCGAGACAAGATTGTCTTGAGGCACAAGGCTGGGTAAGGTTACAGAAAAAATTCTGCTGCTCTGAAAGTTCCAATGAGCACAGTGGCCTCCATCATCCATAAGTGGAAGATGTTTAGAACTACCAGGACTCTTCCTAGAGCTGGCCGGCCATCTAAGTTGAGTGATCCGGTGAAAAGGGCTTTAGTCAGGGAGGTGATCAATAGCCTGATGGTCACTCTGTCTGAGCTACAGCGTTCTTCTGTGGAGAGAGGATAACCTTAAAGAGGGAAAACCATCGTGCAGCAATCCACCAATCAGGCCTGTATGGTAGAGTGGCCAGACGGAAGCCACTCCCCGCCTGGAATTTGCCAAAAGGCATCTGAAGAACTCTCAGACCATAAGAAACAAAATTCTCTGGCCTGATGAGAATAAAATTTAACTCTTTGGAGTGAATGCCAGGCGTTACGTTTGGAGAAAACCAGGCACCGCTCATCACCAGGGTAATAACATCTCTACAGTGAAGCATGGTGGTGGCAGCATCATGCTATGGGGATGTTTTTCAGCAGCAGGAACTGGAAGAGTAGTCAGGATAGAGGGAAATATGAATGCAGCAATGTACAGAGACATCCTGAATGAAAAGCTGCTTTAAGTGCTCTTGACCTCATGGCGACGGTTCCCTTTCCAGCAGGACAATGACCCAAAGCACACCGCCAAAATATCAATGGAGTGGCTTCAAAACAACTTGGTGAATGTTCTTGAGTGGCCCAGCCAGAGCCCAGATCTAAATCCTATTGAACATTTCTGGAGAGATCTGAAAATGGCTGTACACCGTTGCTTCCCATCCAACTTGATAGAGCTTGAGAGGTACTGCTAAGAGGAATGGGTAAAAAATCCCAAAGACAGGTGTGCCAACCTTGTGACATCATATTCAAAAAGACTTGAGGCTGTAATTGCTGCCAAAGGTGCATCAACAAAGTATTGAGCAAAGGCTGTGAATACATATGAACGTGATTTTTATGTTTTCTTTGTAATTTGCAACAATTTCAAAACATCTTTTTTCACATTGTCATTATGAAGTATTGTGTGTAGAATTTTGAGGAAATAAAATAATTTAATCCATTTTGGAATAAGGCTGTAATAAAAAAAAGTGGCAAAAGTGAAGCGCTATGAATAGTTTCTGGATGCTCTGTAAATTTGCCGTTTTCTGTATTTTGTGATTTATGTTCTTTGTTTTCTAGATGTTTTTTAATTGCATTATGGGACCTTGTACTTTACTTTTAATGTTGAACAGTTTAAACAAGTGACTTGTTAGAAAGACCTGATAATAAACTGTCAGCAATTTTTCTGTCATTTTATTTAATTATATATCTTTTATGAATCAAACTACATAGTTGAATTTATTTACATCAACATCATCAGAGCAGAAATCAAGGTCCCATAATGCAATTCATAATCATAAATGAACAGAAGACAACTGTGAATCACAAAATACTGAAACTAGTCAAAATATATTTTTATAGCTATTGTTAAAAATATTTTCTCCAACGCCATGGTGCATTTCTCAAATCATTCTTAAATATTTGCAAACAAAGTGCATTTCTCCAGATGTTGTGACTGAAGACCTGCTTTTCCTCTAAACACTAGAATCATTTTACAGCCATGACTGACTAAAAGGTTCAAAATAGTGTCCATTATTTCATCAGAAACATCCTTGACCTCTTCTTATTGTACATCCTTTTGCCTCTCCAGCATGCATTCATCCTCCTCCTCTTTTTCTTCTTCTTCGACCTTGTCTATAATATGTTTGCCACATTTGTTCATGAAATTACCTCCAAGCTGTTTTGAAAAACTAGTAATTGACCTGAAGAAAAAGGTCAATGAGCTAGAAATATACATATTTTACATAAATATGTGACTTTAAACAAAAATGTGACCTGCACTGTCGTCTCACAGCAAGAAGGTCACTGGTTCGAGTCTCGGCTATGTCATTTAGCATTTCTGTGTGTAGTTTGCAAGGTCTCCCCATGTTGGTGTGGGTTTCCTCCGGGTCCGGTTTCCCCCACATATAGCTTTATAGCTGAATTGAAATTGGCTGTAGTGTATGGATGTGCAAGTGAGAGTGTATGGGTGTTTCCCAGTATTAGTTGCAGCTGGAAGGGCATCCGCTGTGTAAAACATATGCTGGATAAGTTGGCGGACTGCGGTTCATTCCGCTATGGCAACTCTTGATGAATAAAGGGACTAAGCCGAAGGAAAATGAATGAATGAATGAATGAAAAGCATATACAGTACAATGCAAAAACAGACAGTAAAAAACTGTAATCATTTTTCAAACATTTCCAATAGCTGTTTAATAGATAAATCTTTTTAAAACACATTTTTAAACATTATAGTTTTACAGTTTTTTTCCCATCACTATGGTCCGTTTCTCAGATTAGAATTGAAATTCTCAAAACTCCCTGTTCAATCTTCAGATCATTGTGTCAGTTGTCCACATCAGAAAAACAGTTTCTCATTCCTTTGAACAAGTTGCAAATGCTTTTGTACATCCATGCAAATGATTATGTGCAATTCTCTGCTGTTTTCTACATTATCAATTGCTTATTATGTTGATCAAAATAGATTATAATGGTCTCTGTCTGAATAGTCTCACTGCCACATTTAGGCATTAGTTCATAGCATAAGTCTTTACATGCAAAACACTTGAACAAGTTGTCATAATATTGTGTCATTATGTATTTGTCTATACCTTTGCATTAGACTTTTTTTCTAAATCTATCCTGAATTGGTACATTTCTCCCAGGTGAATCTTGACTTTTTCTATTGAAGGTGTATCTCAAAGAAGATTGTATTATGTTCTCATTTCTACTTTTGTTTTGTTTTTTCTTTGTGCTATGCAGTGCTGTCTTTTCTGTATCACAATGACATGATCTGGCAACAAATTACAGTACAAACAACAACAAAAATTGACACAGAAATTTAGTTTTGACAGTTGAAATAGGATTTTGAGCAGGAGAGTGGGTTTTGCTGGTAATCCATGGTGTTTTGCTATTTGCACACGCTGTTTTGAGAAATGCACTGTTTTGTAAATTTCAATTCTGATCTGAGAAATGTACCAAAGTGACTGAGAAAAACTGTAATAAAACATTTTTTTTGTTTTGTTGTTTTGTTTTAATTAGAATATGCAAAAGATATACAAATTAGGATCATACAAATACAAAGAAAATGACACCAACAAAAACAACAAAAAACAACAACAATGGAAGTTTGAGGAGGGGGAAGTTATAAGATCAGCCTTGAAGTGTACAGTGTTTGTCAGATGCTTGGTGATACATTAAAAAAAGTAGGAAGTGCAGCATGGATCAGTCCAGTGCAATGCCCAGGCTGCCAAGCCCAATTACCCTGTGAATGTAGTATATGTAAGTATATGCAAGTAGGAGTTTTTTTCCCCCATATATCCTTTAATTTTTTATTCAAATAATTGTTTTTTTTTTTATCTGTTGTTGGACCGGCCAGGGGAAGAACTGGTGAAACCAGGCCCCACATCATACGCACCTTTATCTCTAACACAAGCTTTACCTGTGAAGATATCACAACTAAAAAACTAATACTAATAAATAAATAAATAAATAAATAATAGAAAATAAATTAATTAATTAAAGAGAGACAGAAAAAGAGAATGAATAGAACAAAGGGGGAAATAAAGAAGTATGTAAAGACCGAATTATAATGTGGAAAAAGTACTAATAAATTTAATACAGAATTTTTTTTTCTACCTTTTAATTTATTTATTTTTAATTAGATTTAATATTAGAGACAGTTTTTACCTCCCCTCTTGTTTATGTACTGATGAAGGTGATGTTGGGGAATGGAGATGTATTCTGTCAATAAGTTTTTCCAGGATGAGATGTGAATGGTATTTCTTGATTTCCAGTTCATGAGGATGGTATTCTTGGTGATAGTTGGGACCACCAGCAGTAACTGACCATTTGTATTATTTATATCTATTGTGGATATGTCACCTAATATTTAGAGGGAGGGAGACAATGGGATGTGACATCCCATTAAGTTGGAGAGTGAGTCAGTAACCTTTTCCCAAAATGATTCAATTGAAGTGTAATGCCATAAGGCGTGAAGATATGTATCTGGGGTGTTTTGTGTGCAATGTGAACATATTTCTGACGTGAAACCCATTTTAAATAATTTCTGCCCAATTAAATGAGATCTGTGAAGTACTTTGTACTGTAAGTTAGCATTTTTAGTCATGAAGAATGTGTTTTTGCAAATTTGAGTTCAGAATGCAGCATTGGGAGTCATGGATAAGTCTGTTTCCCATTTAGTGGTTAGTAGAACTAATGCGTTGTCTGATTTTGATATCATTTTCTTTATTTGGGAGAGTAATTTTTTGGAGGAAGATATATTAATAAAGATTTGAGGGGAACTGTCTACAGTGTCATAAATAATGCTATTATGATTGATGTGAATATCGCACTTCCGGCCGGCCGCATATCCGATCTAGACTTTACCTTAAAATGCTAACTCACTTCTGGGCTTTGCATACAAATTGACGTCATAGTTCCTTCACTATATACACACTACAAAAATATGATTTAGATTGTACGCAATAAAAAGTCAAAATAATTTTATACATTAAAAAAAAAAGTTAAATAAATAAATAAATAAATAAATAAATAAATAAATAAAAGCTTAATTCATAGGTCGCACTAAGATTTTTGTCCATTTCCACAAACAAAAGTCCTAATAAATGAATTAAAGTGTGTGTCACTTCTCATCTGCCAAACACAAGTTGGAATTTTCATGTTGAAGCTCCTTCATGATATCGCTCACAAATTAGTATGGAGATTTCCCTGTGCGCTGATTGGTGAAAAGATTGCTCTGTCTTCACAGTGAACATCTTGAGCGTGTTATGACCCATCACATCAAAGCACAACTAACACAACACAAACCAGTTCGGTCCATCACACAGACACACACAGTGATATAATGATGTGATAATTAAAATCCCCCTCATTTCTCGGCCCTAGTGTCCTCTAAATTCTTCCAGCTGACTCACACACAGGGCTGAATCAGTGACTCACACACGCTTTGTGGAGCATGCTGGGATTTTTCTCCAGACATCAGGATAAGCTGACCTCAAAGTTGAGCACGAAATGAACTTGACAAGCGGCTGATATTGATGACATGTTCAAAAAGCACTTCCTCCACAGCAAAGCTTAAACTTTAGAGACATCATAATCATGAACGGAGAGAGCATTTTTAATACTGGATTACCTGTCATATTACGTTGCCGAATTGGAAAAACAGAGCGACGGAAGGTAGAGTTTATTGGAGCTGAAAAATGACTCCGGTTATGAAATAAGGAAATCACAATGTTAGCCCTGTCAGAGCAGCAGTGAAGATTTACCGAAGCATTAGCCTCCCAAACACACTTGCTTTTTACCTGTCTGTGGAAATCTAGTAACAGCAGACTGATGAGAGGCCTTTTATCCGCTTTAACGCTCTTCTCAATTTGTTTCATAAAGTCAGTCGGTGTCAACGTGTGTGAATACGCTTTGAGATTCATTCATTCTCATTAGCTAAGTAGGGCAACCTGCTACGCTCCAGCTAGTTCATGAATAGTAGTGTGGCTATTAAATGGAGCTTTTTTTAACACAGCAGTGACCAGACAGTTTTGGTTTTCAAAATCTTTATTAAAAGATATGGAGTCAATCTAGGGCCATATTTACTTGCAAAATAAAAGAAAGTTTTGCAAACAAAAAATAAAGTATTGAGCAAAAAATAAAGAAAGAAATGCAAATTTCCAAAAAATCAAGCAGTGCAAAAAAACTAAAATATCTCAATGAAAAAAGTGATAAAAATTTGCAAAACATTTTGTATAGCATGGCCTTTAATTTTGTATAGCATGGCCTTTATAGCAAAACCCAGCCCGTCAGTTAAAATGCTCATTTTGATTTACTTTTTAGTCCACAGTGAGTTTGCAATGCTGTTTTCTCTTTGCACTTAACGTTTCTGCACGTTTCACTTTGTAGCCCTGATTTGACAAGGGGGCAAAGTCAAGGGAACTGGGGCGTTTATAGCACGCCCGGACCTGCCTCTATTTAAGCGATGTCATCGCCTAGAGACACAGTATCACCGAGGTGGTCTTACAGACCATAAACAGCCAAGTTCCCTTGTAACATTTGGTTTTGTAAAGGCAATGCTATAAAAAAAAAAAGTTTAGCAAATCTATATCGTTTTTTTTATTGCAGATATTTTAGATTTTTTGCACTGCTTGATTTTTATTTGCAGTTTTTTTTTTTTTTTGCAAATTTAATTTTTATTTCTCAAAACTTCATTTTTCCTTTGCTGTTTTTTATTTTTGTTAGCAAAATAATTTTTTATGTCTCAAAAATTACATTTTGCTTTGTGATTTTTGGAAATTTGCATTTATTTATTTATTTTTTGCTCAATACTTATTTTTTATGTCTAAATTTAATATTTAATGTTATTATTTATTTTTTTTAGATGATACAAATACAAAGAAAATTAAACAATAACAAAAATGCAAAAAACAACAACAGTACAGTCAAATACTGGCAGGTGCGTGTGTTTGTATGTGTGTGTGTGTGTGTGTGTGCGTATGTGTGTGTGTGTGTGCATGTAAAGGTAACTTGGTAAACAGGTCAGAGTGCATACAAAAGGAACAATAACAGTCACTAAATGAAGCAAGTAACAGCAGTGGGTAGCACATTCGCCTCACAGCAAGAAGGTCACTGTTCGAGCCCTGGCTGGGTCAGTTGGCATTTCTGTGTGGAGTTTGCATCAGTTTGTTCCCTCCGTGTTCGCGTGGGTTTCCTCCAGCTGCTCCGGTTTCCCCCACAAGTCCAAAAATATGCAGTACAGGTGAACTGAGTAAGCTAAATTGTCTGTAGTGAATGAGTGTGTATGGATGAATGTTTCCCAGTGATGGGTTGCAGCTGGAAGGGCATTCACTGCGTAAAACATATGCTGGATAAGTTGGCGTTCATTCTGCTATGGCGATCCCAGATTAATAAAGGGACTAAGCCTAAAAGAAAATGAATGAATGAACAATGTAGTTATTAAATAATATGGTAAATGTAAAAAATTGTAAATAAATAATAATTAAAAATTTGTAACAATTAAAAAAGGCTTTATTCCTCTTCTACTTCAATATCAATAGTGTCAATGTAATTTGACAAAGTTTTGCATGTTTTTGTAAAAAGATTTTAAAGACCCTCTTAATGAAAATTGAATTTTGTCCAGCTTTAAACACAAAAAAATATTTCATCCATCTGTCATATGTAGGTGGAGATGTTTGGTTCCACTTTAGGAGAATAACCCTCACAATAATGTGGTGAAAACAACAACGTCATGTGTTGTTGAATGCAAATGGCCTGAACAGTGCATTAGAGGGTTTGAAGTGGCAGTGTAGCATTATAGGAGTCAGGTGACAGCGTAGTTTGTTTACTCAGTCATGCAGGCAATCGTAAAAATAAGAACAAACTGTATCACAAGGAGAATCTAAAAGTGTCATCATGGTCACAGGTAAAGAGGTCTGTGCAGGCGGCAAACAGTATGAACAAGAAAAGCCAAGGATCCAAAAACAAGGCAAGGCAAGGCAATAGAATACTTTGAAATGTTACAGCAAACAATCAACAAGAAGACTCAGCAATGTGTGTGTGTGTGTGTGTGTGTGTGTGCGTGCGTGCGTGCGTGCGTGCGTGCGTGCGTGCGTGCGTGCGTGCGTGCGTGCGTGTGTGTGTGTGTGTGTGTGTGCATGTAAGAGGTGAACATATAGTCCATGTTATTAGTCTATGATTCATTTCCAGCTGTTTGCCTGTAATCAGGAAGAGAATTGGAACTGGTGTGTGTGAGGTACATGATGGGATTTTAAGTCCATTCCGTGACAGATCTGTAGTTCTCCAGTGATCTGCAACTGCTAGATTGCTGATGATTGTGACAGCTGATATGTTAAAATATCAAATATTTTAGATTCTTTCAGTATATATATAGATTATTTTAGATTTAGATATTTTATATTCAGTGAATTTATTGACCGATAGAGGAACGATAAACAGCATGAAAAAATGGAACTATTTATAGAATTTTTCTTTTCAGCTTAGTCCATTTATTAATCAGGGGTCGCCACAGTGGAATAAACCGCCAACTTATTCAGCATTTGTTTTACACAGCGGATGCCCTTCCAGCGGCAACCCATCACTGAAAAACATCCATGCACACTCATTCAGACACATACACGGCGGACAACTTTAGACTACCCAATTCACCTATACCACATGTTTTTGGACTTGCGGGGGAAACCAGAGCACCCAGAGAAAACCCACGTGAACATGGAGGGGAACATGCAAACTCCACACAGAAATGTACCAGGAGATTTCAACTTTCATTAATGTTTTAGCGTTTAATTCATTTGATGTTACTATTTTCAGACAAATCAGTCTTTTGACAATCATGTTCATGCTGCTTTTTCTATCAAGGTGTGTGTAAATAGCAGTACTGACCCAGATATTCATTCTGTTCATCCACAGCTACACAAAAATCATGACAGCACAGCTGAGGCCAACACTGGAAACCATGCAAAGCTAATAACTTGCAAAATTAAAGGCAACCAGGTGGAACATGCTGGGTTTTCACAATGAAATTGTATTATTATGAAGGAATTGAGGGATAAAAATATTTGCAAGGGACGGAAGTCTGAAGTGTGGATGGTGTGTGTTGGGCTGAAGAGAAGATAAATGACACACAGGTGTGTCTGTGAGCTCTCCATTACACACTGGTTAATAGCTGGAGCTCTGCTCACCGAGGCTGTACTGGGCTCTCACTGTGTGTGTCAACACCTGTTAAAGACATGCTGGATCTTTGTTAGGGATAGGGATACTAACTTTTAACACCCTAAGGTTCTTTATTGCCATTGACGGTTGCATGGTTTCATTCGACAAAAGTTCATTAAAGGTCAAATTTTAATTGATTAATTGCTTACAATGAAAAAAAAAGTTCTCTTTTCAGAACTGTTTGATTAAAGATTCTTTGTGGAAGTAAAAATGGTTCCTCTAGTCTAATGTATCACAGCATACCCTATCTTATGGAACCTTTATCTCTGTTAAAGCATATCTATAGCAATCATTATTTCATTCATTTGTGTAATTAGGTTAATACCCAGCAAACAATTTTGTGTTTTAGATGTCTAATAGACATCTAAACGTAGACAGCTTAGCTAAAACAAGGCTAAACTTGGGCTGTTGGTGAAAATCTAATAGACATCTAAGAATAGCCCAAAACTAGACGTCGTCAAATAGACAGATTAGACAAACTTTATATGTGTAATCATTCATAGTCTAGTTTTGGCCTGTTCTTAGACTTCTATTAGATTTTCACTGACAGCCCAAATTTTGCCTTATTTTAGCCAAGACGACTATGCTTAGACGTCTATTAGACATCTTTTAAAAACAACAACAAAAAAAATGCTTTCTGGGTATCATGATAAAATTTATGTAAAATTATTTTAATTTAATACTTAAGATTGTGATTCATGCATGTTTTCTGCTTATTTACACATTCCAATTGCGTTTAGAGATTTCTGGTTCAACTGTCTTTGAAATTAAAGAAGTTTCACAGTGACATTTATTAACATGTTCAGTAGTTTGAAACAAGTTACTGTCTGTTATGGTTATGAAAATTTCAAACAATTGAAAATGTAAATATATATAACATTTGGATGCATAAATAAATAGGAAAACACCAATCCCAGCAGACTCGTTGATGTAAAAATGACATAAAAAAAACGTTAATTTTATTTGATTTTTTTAAGCCTTGATGTCCATTTGACCTCCAAAATGACCAAAAGTATTATATGAAAAGTTTCATTCATCTGAAAGCTTTAGTTACAATTTACACTGGATTTTATATTCCTACAATGCAGTTAAACTACCTTGATATGAAATGATAATAAATTGACATTTAAAATTGGATTTTTGAGCATTTTTTTTACTCATGTCAGTTTAAAATCAAGGTTGGCAATTCACATCAAATCAATTTGTATTTCTGTTGTATTTCATGTGTTTTGATGTTGGTTTAACATCATTTTACCCACTGTAAATCCTGAGTAAATCCACAATCCTTAGCTGATCATTTACTAAAAAACATTATTGAAGATACTTGCATCCAGTGGTGTAAAGTAACAAACTACAAATACTTAAAGTACTGTAATTAAGTAGTTTTTCTCAGAAACTGTAATTTACTAAGTGGTTTTAAAAATGTGTACTTTTACTTTCCCTTGAGTAAATTTTTATTGCAGTATTGGTTGTTTTACTCCACTACTTTCCTTCAACCTGCAGTCACTATTTTTTCTTGTCTATGGGGATTCGAAAATTCCTGTCCAATCTAATCGCACATAGAGGTAAAGAGGTAAATCGCACCATAATGAACTACTTTAAGACATGGGTGATTTATAAATGCAGCAAACTGTTTGAAATCATTAATAGTGTCAAGAAGATGTCCAGAATCTATACACGCATTGACCCAGAGACTCTTTAGATGCATGCCACTAATATAAAAATGATTTATGTTTACTGAACTGTATGTACCCCATTTTTATGGGGACGTTGCATTTTGTTTGCAAATGAAAATTGTGTTGACATCAGAACTCAGCGTTAGATCGACATCAATGTCCAACCTAAAATCAACCAAATATCAAATTCTAATGACGTTACCTCTATGACGTCTATCAGACATTGGATTTTGGTTGCCATAACTGACGAATAAATGATATTGGTCAATATGACGTTGGTTTAAGATGTTGGTTTGACGTTGGATTTTGGTCAGTTTCTAACAACCTTAAAATTAACCAGAGATCAACGTCATTCGACGCCGTTATTGGACATTAATATAACATTGTCCTTAGACGCTGACTAGACATTGAATTTTGGTCACCTGACATCACAACCTAAATCGAACCTAATATTAATGTCTTATGATGTTGTGTGCCTGCTGGGCAATAACTAAATGCACTACAGAATGTTACGTTTACACACATCCACAAAACACATGTAAATGTATCAGCTTTTCACAGCTTAATACTCGCTACTCACTACTCGAGTACTTTAGAAAGGTCTACTTTTTACTCATACTTTGAGTAATATTTACAACAGATACTTTTACTCTACTTACACTACATTTTTAGGCAAGTAATGGTACTTTTACTTAAGTATGATTTTTCAGTACCTTTTTCACCACTGCTTGCATCATTGCTCATTATTTTGCCAAGTCTCTAATCACACAGATTTTTTAGAGTAAGATAACACAGTTGTTTTCCATAACCAAAAACTGTAAACAGTCAAGTAAATAGAGCTCATCTACTGTATTTATAATTAATCACCAACATTTCACATTGAGCTAATTTGCTACACTAATTCAGATAAACATTGAAGCTAAATCAATGACAGATTGACTGGTGCAGTAGTGTAGATTTTGGTGAGCACAGGCTGTGTGTGAGTCAGCTACAGGACCCTGTGGCGCATGAGGACACATTTAGGTGTGACACTGTGTCAGCTGGCATCAAGCTGTCACACGCTGCCCTACCAGCAAAAACTAGCCGATTCAGACATTCTAACAGTTCATCAAATAATGTAAACAATCAAGCAAACAAAAGTGCCCATTATCGGAGTTATGAATACTGTAATTTAAAAAACTCTATTTCTAGTTTTGGGCATTTTAGATGAGAATGATCCTTTAGTCTACGGTAGGACATAGTTGTTCTGTGCATTTGTCCTGTTTTTAACACAGCTAAAATAGTTCTCGTATGAGTAATAGACATACAGACAATCTGCCAATTGTTTGTGATTGTTTTCAGGTGGACCGCACAACTATATCAGCCCCATCTTGAGAAAATCAATGAAACCATAAGCAAAAAAAAGTAAGAAATTGTCAAACAAAAGTATACACACACACACACACACACACACACAAACGTTCTTCATTAGTTCTTTGTGGTTATTGAGGTTCTATTTATTAATGCCAAGTGCTTCTTTGGCTCATAATCATAGGGGCACCCATTTAAATTCTATATAGCACCAGTAATAGTTATTTAGGGGATCCTGGAGTGGCAAAGATGCTATATATCTTTAACCCTTCAAGGCGCACTCTTTGAAAATAATTTTTTTGGCCCACATCTTGGATTGAATAGTACACTGACACAACTCTGATAAATAGTAATAAGCAAATACAGCCTGATCTCACGAGAAAACGTAAATATTTTACGTTTTGACAGTTTAGTGGCTAATTTGTACGAATTCGTACGAGTTCAGTCGTATGAAATTGTACAATTTTAAAAAGGAGGCGTGGCACCTAACCCCACCCCTAAACCCAACTGTAATTGGCGGATGAGCAAATCGTACTAAATTGTACGAATTAGCCACTAAATCAAAAAGTTACGAATTGCGTGAGATTGTGTTGGCAAATAATAATAAAAGGTCAAGGTGGTTATGATGCCATCTTTAAATATATAGGTGCTAGGGTTACATCGATTGAGCATTGGTCTCACAATGTGTGCATTTGCAATAGTCACATTGCGGGATATACAATGTTGAGTTGGGAATATAGTTGACCAGAAACCACAGGTCAAATGTTTATCATCTGCAACGTGTTTAACGGCTGTGACTGTATGAGCATTTTAAGAGTTTAAAGCATTTTAATAGCACATAAAGAAGTGCAATAAAGATTCATTTTCTTGATTAATTTACATGATGAAGACTGTGCAATGTTATTTTATATTTGATTATTCAATTCCTGTACCCGAATATTGTTAGACTCTCACCAGAAAACCATAAAGCACTGTTTTTTTCACTTTAATTTTATATAAACCTATTGTGATTGTTTATTATGAACCTAGTTTGTTAATTATATGTATATAATAATTACATCACTGCCCTACGAAATCATCCCAATAAATCTAAATGGATGACTTTCCATATAGATCTATTTCTGTCATCTGGTGAAATTGTATTTATATATGTATTTATGTCGCAATATATATTTCAGAGAAAAAAATATTGCAATGTCAAATTTTTCCAATATCATGTAGACCTAATAGGTGCCATGTAAACACTAACACCAAAAATAATTCCCTTATAACATGAAGCCAAAGAACCACTTTTAGTGCTATTTAACGGCATGTAGAGCAATGGTCTCAAACTAAATTCCTGGAGGGCCGCAGCTCTGCACAGTTTAGCTCCAACCACCTCCAAATCACACCTTCTCAACAGTCTATAGCAGTCTTGAGCACCTTGATTAGTTGGATCAGCTGTTTTTGATTAAAAATCGTGCAGAGCTGTGGCCCTCCAGGAATCGAGTTTGAGACTTATGTTTTAGAGTGTTCTGCATAGACCAGAAGCAAACCTGTTAGTAAAGAACACAATAAAAACAAAAAGGAAAGATATAATATATAACAACACAAAACAAAAACAGAATAGACAACACAATCTCACAGCAATTCGTAACTTTCGGATTGAGTAGCTAATTCATATGATCTCATTCATACAATTTAGGACGATATTCTCATCCTCCAATTACAGTTGCCACGCCTCCTTTTTAAAATCGTACATTTTCAGTCGACTGAACTCATACAAATTCGTACGAATTTGCCACTAAACTGACAAAAAGTAAAACAGTTAAGTTTCCTCATGAGATCATGCTGGAATATAACATAAAACAAAAATCTGAATAAAAAAAGAGAGTAAACTAAAACTGACAACAAAACAAAATTTACACTACTGAACTAAACAGAACAAAACAAAAAGTGAATAGAACACAACACTCCAAAACAAACAAAAATATAACAACTGAATAGCACAGAACAAAACCAAATGAAACAAAAAAGAATAAGCACAACACTTTAGATCAAAATCAAACAAAAGACCAGAACAAATAAAAACAAAAACAAAACAAAAACAAAAAACAAAAAGAATATATTAGAACAAAGAGAATAGAAGAATCCACTGAAACAAAATAAATAACAGGAAAAAAATGCAAACAAAGAACAAAACAAAATAAATATAAACAACAACAGAAGAACGCTAAAAACAAACCCAGAATAGTGTCAGATAAATGCAAAACAGAAACAACAACAAAACAAAACACAGTGCCATAATAGTTGTTTGTTGTTGTTTTCCTTTCATGACTAAGTGCTGTGCGCTGGCCTTGTGCCTGCAGGCCATTCTGACAGCGTACACAAGCAGTGATGTTGTGAATATCATTCTTAGTCATGCACATATATTATTAGCCACGTTTCACCGGTCAGGACCTCTATGATGGCAGGAGGATCAAAGATCACCACATAATTACCCCACAGCCAGTGATGAACGCCAGACACTCATTCATGTATTCGTCTGCCATTTTGTTCAGGCATTAAGATGGATTATGAGTAATATGTGGGATACATTGTGATTCAAATTGTTTGATAAATATATTGAGTTGCTTTTAATTAAAATGCAAATCATCCAGCAACAAAACAACACAAAACTGCATACTTCTTGCAGCCGTTCGCTCATTGAATCACATCAGTTAATAAGGGAATTAGTAGACATGATTCTCCATTTATGGAAAGCAAACAATGAGAATTAAAATAACATTAAAAAATGGTTATGAATATGAATTTTAAAAAATTCAATAAAAATTAGGGCCTCCACTTGCGTTTGAGAGTAAATCTGTAGTAGGTGAGAGCTTTAAGAGCTGTTTCTGTCATTTTAAGCAACTTCCTTTTTGGCAGAGGACAGTTCACTTTGGCTCCGACTCCAGTGAAATCTGTCTGCTTGACAAGAAGCCCAGAGCTTTGTGCCTCTCGGCCGCAAAACAAAGCTGCCGTTGGCTCTTGAACGCCACAGTTGTTCGGCCAGAGGAAGGTAGAAAAGCAGCGGTGATGGCTGTGATTCTGCCAAGTAGAACATGTTCCTGGATCAACATCTTTTGTTGGGCCTGGGTCAACAAACCTGCCAAACACAGCCCGTAAACATAAACCTAGTCACTAGCACTCACTACAAGACACAAGCTCATCTAGTCAACAAAATAACCAATGAAAATGGCTGCGAATGGAGCCATAGGTTATTAAAAATTCTCAGGCGTCCACATGGGATGGTATGGGTCAAAATATTCATACAGAATATTCATTATAACAATGTAAAAGCCTATATTTTCTGAAGGAAGCAATCATGCTTTATTGCTTGTCGCTTTGAATGCAAATAATAACTGCTGCTCCTGCCCACTCTCCAGAAAAGGGGTGTGGCTTTTACAGCTTGAGCCTCAGTTGGAAAACAAAATAGAGCTTCTGTATGCATTTTAAGTCTTTTAAAGTTAAACTCCAGATATGCAGGTTTCTAAACACCCAGCAGTGTCATGTCAGTTTCATCAATGGAAATACCATATTTCCGTAACTACTAGAACGGCCAAAACGTTCAT
Source organism: Danio aesculapii (assembly GCF_903798145.1). Classification (NCBI taxonomy): domain Eukaryota; kingdom Metazoa; phylum Chordata; class Actinopteri; order Cypriniformes; family Danionidae; genus Danio; species Danio aesculapii. Next base: position 31,599,808 of record NC_079449.1, on the reverse strand, counting down.
TCTGGCCGTTCATTTAAGATTTAAATGTACTGATTTTTTTTTGTCATGTCATATTTATTTTTAAAGAATCTATTAAGATTTTAGAATGCGTCTCATCATACATTATGAAGTCAATTCCCCAAAAATATTAGATTTTTGTAATATAGCCTATAATTGGGTACAAGTTACCATCCATGAAGGTGTGTAACTCAAGGCAAATGGGAGAGCAAAATTGTCTCACCGGAGTAAAAATGCGGCTTTGAAAGACATCTGAAGTGATGTTTTTGCTATAGGAAAGCTATGTTTTTGTTAGCAGAAAGTTGCTAGACAACAGAGGCGCAAATATTTAAAAGCCCTGGAAAGTAGTGTAGTCTGAAATGCATTATTTTTACCGTTAAGGCCGTTAGAATAGAAATACTTGACCACACTTTATTCTGATGGTCCGTTTGTCTACACTAGATATCACATCCGGGCCCTGAGCATGCATCAATAGCGCTGCCACATTTGTACAGTGCTCCCAGGACAAATGTCATTAAAGCCAATGTGAAGATGCTGGACTTTAGCGCTGCTTACGGGTGTAGTAACAAGCAAACAAAGAAAACAAAGCACAAAGACAGAACATTTCATAGGTATGATTTCGTTTTTTTTCTCCCGCCGTTAGAAAAAGAAGTGAAAGCAGGAGAGGGGCTGTGTTTCAGAACTCGGATTAGATCAAATTGAACAGGTAAGCAGGATAATACATTACCATGCACACAAACACACACTCTTTGTCAGCAATGCCCGTGTGGTCACTCATCCATCGATGTAGAAATGTGATGTAAAATTATAATTTTCGTCATTTAAAAAAATATTAGCATATTGACCACCAGGAAAACTATATACGATATATGTATATAGGTGTATATATCTCTGGCTTTGGATGGCCACAGTCCTTCACTGCACCTTGGTCCCACATTCATTTCAAAGAACGCTACCCTGTACTAAAATGGCAGATCTATTGACACATTCCTTCCAATAGACAACAATAGCGTAGGCAACATCTAATAGAAATATCTTTGTTTTCACTTTAGGAAAGCTTTTTTTCCCTTGTTTTTGTTAGCAGAATGTTGCTAGGCAACAGAGGCACAAATATTTAAAAGCCCGGGAAAGTAGTGGAGTCTGAAATGCATCATTTTGACCTTTATGGCCATTCAGGATAGAAATACTCTTTTGTGTTTGTAATTTTAATAAAATAACAATGTTAAAATGAAATATAAACACATTAAAGTTAAAGGTTTTTATAGTTATACTGTATAGGTCAAAATGACCAATAACCAATGCTGCGTCCCAATTCGCATACTATCACTCCTAAATGGTATTGGAAAACAGAATTAGTACGTCCTAAACCATAGCATGCTGAAAAAAGTATGCCAAAGTTTCCCGAATGGTTTACTATTTCCGGTAAAAATTTGATTTCTGATTGTTGCCAGATCAGATACTATTGCAGCCGGAAGTTAACGAGAATTATTTATAAGATTTCCCATTTATCGTATTTTGTTAACGTCTACCCCCACCCCAACCCAAACGTCACAATAACGTAAAAACAGTAGTTCTGGAGTATTATTTGTGCTATGCATTAAATTACCCAATAAATTTTATTTTTTAATGCCTGACCCCACCACAACCCTAAACCCAATCGTCACAGGACTGTAAAAGTATTAATTATTGTTATACAGCGTCATAAAAAATGCTGCTATGTGCAAATCGCATTCTCTGCCCAGCCGTGTATTCGATCTACACTTTAACGTAAAAAACTTGAAGTGTAGAAGTGTCCATTCTCTAACACTAAAACTGCCCAAAATACATTGCATGTTGAACGTGAATTTGATTAAAACTACAAGCTCGGGTAAACAAACTACAAACATGGTGGACGCGCGAGACCAACCGTCAAGTAGAGAGGCTTCGGTAAAGTTGTTTGAATGACTATTATTTAATATCTAGCCTACTGGAACACATTTTAACTGCGTTTTCCATGTTCTATTTAATCTACAACAACATGAACATATATCAAGATGTGTTTGGACATTACTTCTGAATGCATAATTACCCAACGACCTGAGGAGATTTCTCTGCATGAAAGACTCTCGAATGGCAGATTAACCGGCTGCTGCTTCTCCAATTTGGTAGGTAATTAAATAAGAAAGAAATGTGGATGATGTCGAGATGATTGACAGGGCTCAACCGGCTCAACTAAGCAACATAATGATATGTTAACAAGGAAGTAGTATGTCCAAAGCTTGTATACTTTTCTGTCACACTCAAAAGTATTTACTTTTCCTTTACAAAAAAAGTACTTTTAGGGCATAGGAAGTATGTGAGTTGGGACAGAGCACAAGTTTTTCTTTAGTTTTTTTGGGGGGAAAACAATTTTTTTCCTTCCCTAAAACTAATTAAACACACATTACTGCTGACAAAAATATTTCAAATGTAACTTATTTCAACAACAAAGAAAGCAAACAAGCCTAATGGGCTACACATAGAAAATGATTAACATTAAATTGTCTTGCTGTGTTTATGCCTAACGCTGCATTGCAGTAAACCAGTTTAATTCTATTGAAAAGCAAAAGCAGAAAACTAAATGACATTTCATTTCATGGCTTTTCATTTAAATATTTATTTTCTTAGCTTTCTAATATCAAGTACACACAGCTGACTAAAATATTGCATGACATGACATTTTGTGTACACAAGCTTTGAAGTTCAATCAAAGTTGTGGCAGATGAAACATTTTAAACTTGAAAAGTCCCAAAGCCTAGCTGAAATGTTGAAATATGATGCAATAAACCAGGGCATCTTTGGAAGCCACGAAACCCTTGAAATCAGGTTTCAGATCTTCCATGTGCCTTGGACTGACTGAAGTTGTCAGTTTATCTGCTTGTTAAAACAACATATCAAAAACAATGCTTAGGGCCATTTCCTTTACTCTTCCTAGTTAGACAAAAATACAATTTTCCCCCTTCATTAAGCACAGGGTCTTGGATTTTGGTGCCTTTAAAATGTTCAGAGGACTGTTGGATTTAAGGCTTCAGAAACACTGGTAATGAGACTAGAGGCTCATGCTGTTCCAGTACAGCTCGTCTCTTATTACTCTTTCTGTCAAAGCCATTCAAAAAAGCCGAACTCAATTCAAAACAGGGAAATCCATTAGTAACAGAGGTTGAGTTATAGTCACCAGCAGCAGCAGCCTGAATGCTGATATCAAGGCACGAGGAATTCATGCTTTCATGTTGTTTATACCAAAATTTTGACCCGTCCATTTGAATGTTGCAGCAGAAATCGAGACTAATCAGACCAGGCAATCTTTTTATTTTCTGCTGTCCAGTTTTGTTGAGTCTGTGTGAACTGTGGCCTCAGTTTTCTGTTGTTATCTAGCATTGGTGTGCTCTTCTTCCTCTTTATCTTCTTCTGTTGGTCATCTGCCTCAAGGTTCGGAACATCAGAGATGCTCTTTCGCAATCTTTGATTGTAACAAGCGTTTATTTTGAGTTACTGTTGTCTTAATATCTGCTCAGTCTGACAGTCTTCTCTGACCTCTAGCATCAACAAGACATCTTCACCCACAGAACTACTGCTCACTAGATATTGTCTCTCAGACCATTCAAGAGATTGTGTTCCTGCTTGAACTTCAGCAGACCATTTTGACCACGAGGGTATTCCAGAAAGTGAACAAGCTCATCTTTCCTTTCCAAAAACAAAATCTTTCAGGGAACGCAAGTAGCCATAGCAACGTATGCTCTGAATAGGGCTCCGTTTCAGGGTTAGATATACAGTATTTACTGTATATGTGTGTTTCTTAAAATATGTTGTGTATTCTCTATAAAAGGCTATTTAAAAAACAAAAAAAAAGTTTGTAAGGTTGATCTATTTAGATTGGTGGGATCTGCATTCATTTTTGTCATTCCTTCATTTCATTATGTAATTAAAAAGGGAGTTTTATTACATTAGACAGACATCCCACTTTAAAACAATGTGGAAGCAATAGTTAAATTACCCTTCTATTCAATGTATAATTAGCATCTAACAAACAGTATATTTATCACAATGTCAAAAATCTAAAATTTAAGATCCAGATTTCAGCAGCACGGTGGTGCAGTGGGTAGCACAATCGTCTCACAGCAAGAAAGTCGCTGGTTCGAGCCCCGGCTGGTTCAGTTGGCATTTCTGTGTGGAGTTTGCATGTATTTGTGTGGGCTTCCTGCAGGTGCTCAAAAACGGTGGTACAGGTGAATTGGGTAGGCTAAATTGTCCGTAGTGTATGGATGTTTCCCAGTGATGGGTTACAGCTGGAAGGGCATCCGCTGCGTAAAACATATGCTGGATAAGTTGGCGGTTTAATTCCGCTGTGGCGACCCCAAATTAATAAAGGGACTAAGCCAAAAAGAAAATAAATAAATCAATGAAGAATCAATCCAGATTTTTTTAAAAATGTACCAATAGGGGGCGATAATAACTGTGAATGTAACCACTCTTAAACCAAAATAGAAGAAAAAAGATGCCATGCTGTTTTTCGGTGTCATTCCATGGTGGCTCATAGTTTTGGCGTTCTGCTGAGATTGTCTTTTGTGTTCATGGTTCAGTTGAATGAACATTGACTGAGTAATTTTGTAACTGACATAAATCGAGTAATGCCGTGGTCAAACTTTGTGCATGCAAAATTCTGTCATGCGATGCTGCGAAAAGGGGAAGGATTAAACAAGTTGATTAGACATCAAAAAAAGCGAGTGATTGGTCCATATTTTACATTTCTGTCCAGAGAGATCATGTTTTGATTTTTGGTTGGTCTCATGCAGTCACATGATGCAATTTCCCAGGTCAGAGTTCACCAAACTTGAACTTTCCAACACATCAAACTGGGAAACTTGTCACACAAGCTTGCGTTTCTGGTCTGCCACATTCGCTTGCATGTGAATGCGACCATTCTATGGGGTGGAAAGTTCACTGTGACCGTGGCTTTAGCAGGTTAAGGGTTAATCAACCCAGAGTTTGGCAGATGATAAGTTAATTTTCTTTTGTGCAATACACCCCATGTCTATAATGCCTAATCCTATGTAATTGGCTGATTAGATATTTGCATCAACATAAATTGAACAGGTGTTCTTAATAAAGTTGTAACGAACAAACATGACATATTTTTTGAATTTAGAGGGAAAAAACAGGCTTGTGAAGCATTGATATTTCAGTATGATTGAAATTGAAATTCTGTGAACTCCCTACGTGTAACACCTTACAGAGGAGGTGTTACAAAGTGACTAGTTATTGGAAAAAACGACAATTAAAAAACAATTGATTTTGGGACTTCCGATAGCAAACATTGTGAACTAGAAATGCAGTAAAATATACAAACAGTGGCATTACACTCTCAGAAACAGAGATGCAAAAATTGCAACCCAGGCTCATTCTGATTACGTACCCCTATGTACATCCTTGGAGAGAGCAAAATAAGTCCCAGGAGCTACGGTTTTGTTTTCGCAAATCAACCAGAGGCCGCTGTCAACTGACTGACTTACTGACCCCACCGACCGTCCACATTCCCTAAACCCAACCAATAGCATTTTCAAAAGCACCAATTGACCTGCCCACCCACTTCCCTAAACTCAACCAACTGTTTTCAAAAGCAATGCAGAAAAAGAAAAGCCCTCGCCTGATTTTTACCACATTCTCGCCCTGTTATTTACTTATTTATTTTTTAGCTTTGTTTTTGTCTTACCTGCTTTCTGGAACCTTTTTTCACCTGACTCAAACCCCGTTGTCACGGTCAACTCCACTCTGCATCTCAAGTCTGCCGTCGTACATGTCGAGCTACCGGACAAACTGGTAACATCGGAAAAATCGTCCATATAAGAAACGGAGTCATACTGCCCCGTAGTGTTTGTATTAAAGATTAAATGCAGCCATACGTAGCTCTGGCTACATAATTCGCGATTTCCATAAATGTATACAGGGCTACGTTTTCAGAATGAGCCTATGCTGAAAAACTGTCACCATGGTACATTTAGTACTTAAAAGGATCCATAATTGCACCATAAAGGTACTATTACCTAAAATGTAGTGAGAGTAAACTACTTCACCTTTTGGGTACTAATGTATGCTTTTAGGTTATCATTTTGAACTATTTATAAAAAATTTAAAAAAAATTTGAAAAGGTGGCACCCCAGTGACAGCTTATTTACATTTGTTACTGACAAATATACACTGTATGTATAGCATTCCATATATGTTATTGCAAAAGTCAAAAGACAACTTTAAGGAAATACCACAATTAAATTCTGAATAAAATGTCCACACTAGGAGGGGGAATAGTGTGTATTCAGGGTTTCTGCAAAATTCACAGTCAAATTTTTTAAATTTTTAAGACCATCATGAAGGAAATTTCAGACACATACAGGACTAAACACTAATGTTCTAATAGCCCTATTGAAAAAGATTTTTATTTGCCCAATTAAAACAATCTAATTAGTTAGTTCTTAGCCACATATTTTAAATGTGTCAAGACAAAGAAACCCTAGTAGTTAGTTTTTGAAAAAAATTAAAATGAAAATCTTTAAAAACTATAATAAGCTAATTGTAACAGACTGTCTAGATCAAGTGTATCCACCATATGGTCAATAAATACACAGAGAACTTTTAAACCAATGTTATTGTAAGGAAGATAATTAAACCATATTGGTAAACAGAGTAATAACAGAGTTTTGTTCAAAGTTTTTTTTTTTTTAAGATTTATTTTTGGCCTTTTTTGCCTTTATTAGATAGAACTGCATTGAGACAGGAAGCGAAGTTGGAGAGCAAGAGGGTGGGGGGGGGTGTAGGGTAGGGAAATGTCCTCGAGCCAGGATTCAAACTCGGGATGCTCTGACGTGCTACTGCACCATATGTCAGCACGCTAACCACTAGGCTATTGCGCCGGCGAAAGTTTTTTTTTTTTTTTTTTTTTTTTTTTTAGATAGATTGTTGGTGATTGTATGGATATGGGCCAGATTGGGTACCTTTGCATGGACCTAAGAAAAATAGGATCTGTTTAAAATGATTTAAGACCTACAAGCCAAAATTAAGTGATTTTAAGGCCTAATATTCAGTTTGTTTTTATTTAAGACATTACCACTTTGTAAGACCCCACAAACACCCTGATTCCCTGCGGGTGCTTAAACTGGCTGAAATGCATTAGAAAGACAGTATGTCACATTAGCCCAGATCATAATGGCACCATTTCACACCGGTGTGTAATGGCTTTTCTGTCACTTGTCACAGACCATTACACATCTCTCTGTTTCTGTTATGTTTAAACAACTTGGAGACAAGGCACTTTAAAAGGGTGGGATCAAAGGTCTACTTTAAACTTTGCTATATATCCGGTGAACTTTCAGCTGTAAGTGCTCTCAGAGGACACAGACTTGAGTTAATTTGTCAGAATCCAGAGATGAGAAATCATTGTGGACTAAAGGAAATAAGACTGCAGCTATTGTTAGCCATGCATTACGCCACAAAAGTGTAAAACATTATGTAATTTTGACAGACACAGTGGGTATGTATAAAGCCCTTCAGATGGCTGGGCAGTCCACTTGAACGGTTCATATTAATGAAGATTGTTTTTTCAGAAAATAAAAGAACACCAGACGAGTTCCTGAAAAGTGGATCATATTTACATTTTAGCATCATAGATATAAAGTAAGAATACCCCAACCTGACTTCAGAATAACCCAGCACTACCAGTTGATGCTCTATTTTGAGCAGAAGGACAGAAGCAGGGACGTACGCGTCTGTCTGATCTGGATATTATTCTCACCATGCTTTACCGAAGGCTGCAGATTTCAGCCACAGAGCTTAGAAAAAGCTGTGACCTAGTTCACTCAGCAACAAGCTTATTCCTTTCTCCTACAATAACATTCAAACTCCAGTAGAACAGCAGAAAAATAGCTTTAATAATAAGGCGACAAGCAACAAAAACATTTTTGAATAGCAACACACCTGTGTGCACATTAATAACATGATAACAATGCGCTTTGTAGACACATTTTGGATGCATTCACAATATCGTAACGCAACAAAGTAGAACAGCCACATTCTCCATAATATTTCTCAAGAAAAAACAAGGGTAAAGAATATTGTAGTGATGTTTGATTTATCAAAGTTCTGGACAAAAACCACAGATCCATGGTTCTCAACCATGTTCCTGGAGGACCACCAGCACTGCATGTCACACCCATTTTAGGTCTTTCAGTCTCTGCTAATGATTGATGATTTAAATCAGGTGTGTTTGTTTAAGGACACGTGGAAAATGTGCAGAGCTGGTGGTCCTGGAAGATGGTTGAGAAACACTGTCCTACATTTATAGGACTGAAAATACTAAACAGAGATGTAAACTGTAATTTTATATTGAATATTCTTGAGTGGTTGTTACTGTTATATTTATGGTGCAGTTCTGATTCCTAACTGCTTTCAGCTACTTCACGGGCTGACCTGTGTGAATCGTTCCATTCAAGGTCCCAGCTGACTCAACTGCCCTCTAAATGTCTACAAGAATGTACAAATCACAGTTTGAGGTGACATGTTATTAACGGAGGTAACTACAGTGATATTTTTCTTTTGTGGTTCTTTCCTCTTGTGCTCTCTAAATTTAGGCCCTAAGGTGATATGAGTAAATGAGGTCTTAAATTCAAGTTCCTTGGGTCTGCCGTCCTGTTACCAGAGCTATTAGATCAAGAGCTCAAAGTGAACAGGACTTGGAAATTGTTTATTACCATGGCCACAACCAAAAACAAAAGTTAACATTCATTAAAATGACATGAAAAAGAGCATCTGCAAGAGTGTACTTTAACATATACATGAATTTCATCCCTAAGGCAAGTATCAGAGCACAAAAGCAAACTTTGGATAAAATAATTAAAACATAAATCTCAATTGTGGACACCGTCAATTAGTTGATCTATCCCGAACATTAAAAATACACATTCCTATACAGACATAAACTAGGAAGGCAATGGTATTGTCAACACCCTGATATATCTTTGGTCTTGTTCTTTCTCTGGAAGCGTGTGTCTGTGGGGTCAAAACCCCTTTCTCCGGCCCCAAAAATGGCCCAGCTTGGGGTCTTCGCCATATAGTCCATTGCTGAGAAGTTCTTGGTGCCTCCGCTCTCCTCGTATTGCTGAATGAGCTCCTGAAAGCGCTCATAGTCAATCCACGTCCACCACTCCCCATCAACTTTGAACTGCAGACAGACAATAAAGAAAAGAGATAAGAATAAAAAAATAACTAACACAAGCATGAAAATTAGCCTCATTTCCACTGTCGGGCCAGTGCGAGCCAGGGCTTTTATCGGGCCGGGCCGTGCCAATAGCCTGGGAGCTTGAGAAGTGAGGTCGAAAGTGTTGCGTTTACACTGTCAGGCCAATAGCTTGCAGCACGGCATGCAAACCACACCCTCTAAACGTCCCCCGAAACAGACGTCACACAACCCGCCCAGTTCAGCGGGAATCAGGCAGATAAAGCACACCATCGCATCATTACGAAACTATTAAAATGAAACAAACAAATGACTCGTTACTTTACAGCATCACATTATATGTCTTTACGCATAAGCCTTTGTATTTTCACTCATTATATTTGTTTACTTGCTGAATGACTGTTGGCATTGTACATCGAGTGGTCTCGCTACTAACAGAGGGATGACCCAGCGCACCATCTATATATATAAATATAAAACCACACAATTTCTATGGTAATAACTCTGTATAAAACGTATTTTATAACATCGACGTTTCGGTAGACGCCATCAAACATTCAGCCCAAATGGTCCGGAGATACCTAAAACATATACATTTTTCCCTAGGCTATATGACACTTAATAGGTAATTCCCCTTTATTTAAGAGAATGATTGCATATTGCACATTTAAGGATGTTGCATATTATTCGGTTATCTTAAGTAAAGGAAACCTTTCAAGAGCAAGTAATAAAATATAGGCCAGCCTATATGGTTCAGCTCAGCAGCTGTCCACAATCCGCATCAGCTTCAAGAAAACAAAAATGTATCATTTGATTAAAGTAGGGTCAAATATTTTGGCATATGTCCACTGATTCTCCCCAAAGTAAAATAATTACGATTTAAAATATTAAATATCCTTCAAAACATTTTTAAATTCACGATTTAAAATATCAAATAACCTTCTAAGAGTTCGTTTTTAAGTTTTACTACATCATATAAAAACATAGAACACACGTTTCATGCACAAACACACCATTTAAACTTGACAAAAAACTCTGGACACCTGAAAGTTACTGGCTGCTGTGTCTATAATGTGGTGTAAAGATTATTATGCATTATTGAAACATCAAGGAGGACGCAGCAAAGAAATATCACTTATTAAATTAAAACTACTTTATTATTTAATGCAACACCCTTACATTTAAAATGGAAGCATAAGGACGATTATAAGCAAAAACCCCTAGCCTATAAGGTGTTTTATGGAATAGCATATCTTAAACTGACTAGCTATGTTTTTCTTTCCCTTATTTATTTATTTTTTGGCGTATGCGGCACGCCATCTTATCCACACTCGGGCAAACTCCGCCTCTTCTTTCACTCTGCCCAAAGCCCTAGCTGACCCTCTTTGGCCCAAGGTATTCGGCGGGCAAAAAAAAGGCCAGCTGCTGGCCATGAGGAAGCCCCGCTTTGGCCGAATCAGGCCCCGAAGTGACCGTGAAAACGCGACTGGCCCTAGCACGCTCACTTCAAGCGTAATAGTGGAAACGTGGCTATTGTAGTGAGACTAATTGACTGACAAGGTGTTCACATTGACTAATTAGGCCTGATTGTGTTTTTCCAAACATATTAACTTCCAACTAGGTAAATCTCGAGAAAATACATAGGGGCTTTTGAACTGGGTAGTTATAGGAACTAAGTCACCAGATAACAAAAGTTAACATTCTGTATTGTATTCACTGAAAACGTATTACTTCCCAGACCATTTTCTGATTATTTGCAGCTTCACCATGAACACTAAAGCACTGATCGACAGCAACATCAAGCTCTGCAGTCAATGAAATCAAAAAGAAGGACTGAATTGAAGTGACACACATTATCAAGGCTGAGAAAAGAACACAACCCTGTGGATAAAGGCAATGGGTAAATGCCTAAACATTAGCTTTCTGTATGTTTGTGATTTGTAGAACTTCAAAACACAGTACCGTGGCCATTTTGCATGCATTTGTCCAATCAGTGTATCAATGTGACTGTAGTTTCTATTGTCCTGCTCAGACTCCGCTCTGGAGGAGCTAATTTAGTTCCTCCAAAGGGAATTCCTAGAAATAAATCCTTCCCAGTTCGTATGGTGTTAACACGTCAAAAAGTAGATACCACCACCAACATTTCATGGAACTAGGACTTAGAATTATGTAAAAATCTCTCACCAGTGACACAGAGATAACAGAGAGCTGCCAACTTTCAGCCACAAGAGGACACTGACCATTAGTCACCTGGATGCAAGCGTGGCAATGCATGCAGCAAAAGTTCAGAAATGCTCTACTTTATGCAAACGTGAAGCGACTTTTTACAAGTGATTACCAATGGAAGTGAAGTCAGTGAAGAACATGTGATTCATCTGGTATAGTGGAGATACTGTTGCTTCATCCAGCCGCTGGTTCTTACTCTGCTCTCAATAGTACAACCATAAACAAATCACTCTTCAGATATTATATAGGAAACCTTATAAAGGCTTTAAAAAAAATCTACAAGGTTGTACTGTCTTCTTCCAGCTTGGCACTAGGGCTGTAGCCTGTGATGGGCATCAATTTTACTTAGTAAGAGTTGTGTTCTTTGACCAGTTCAATCAGTCCTGCTGAATGGTGACTCTCAAGCTTTGTTTCTATATGAAGGTGTAGACACAGTTTAGCTCTGCTTGTTTTCCCACCCTATACATTTAATCAATTTCCATCAGTGCCTCTAAACCATTCTTCAACAAAGGCGTAAAGAGTCCTAGTGGGGAGCTGCACTGATTACATTTCACACTGCACTGATGAGATGCTTTACTGTGATCCATGCTCAGCATGGTGATCCAATCAGCTATAGGCACCAGACTCCTGTTTCTTTCATCTCTTGACATACCCTTTCTTTCAAGACCAACTCATTGCCTTGAAATCAATTTACGTGTAGTGTATTTTTGCTCTGAGAAGGTCACTTGGGTATCTGATTGGGTTGCTAGAAGCTTGGGTCAAGGGAAGTGAAAGACATGTCTCAAAAGTAACTATAACCTGCTTTCTAGTCAAGACTTGAGGAACTACACCAGTAGCACAAGCAGCTTTGGTTAGTGCATTGTAGTTTCTGCCTCATTCCAGGGACAAACACTGTCCTTTAGACAGCAGATGTGGAGGACTATTTCCAGCAGCTAACAAAGCTGTCAGTAGATAAAGATGAGTATATAAGCTTGTGCACCACAACTGAGGGCGTACTCACACTATGTACAGTTGCCTTGAACCGTACCGAAGCACGCTTATTTCTCCTCCCCCAAAACCGCCTGCACTCACATTGCATCCGAGCCAGAGCACGCTCAAGTCATCAATGATGCGCTGGTCAGTTTAACAGGATAGGTAATAGGAGATTTGCTGAAGGTGCAGCTGTCGTGCAGTGAGGTGTTTGCATCTTTAATAATCTACAACAGTTTGCGTTCAATGAAAGGTAAGAATGATTAATATATCCATCCCTTAAAAGTCACGTCTCGTCTTCAGTTTCGGGCTCAGGCGCATTTTGCACTCACACTACAAGTGTACTGCGCCAAAGCCCAAGTGAACCTCTTCCAACCGGGCCAGGGCCGATCAACTGAACAAGGTTACAGCCCCCTTTAAGTGCATATGATCCTTGCCCTTGTGGCATTTGACCTCAGTTTAGCTGCTTACCTGAAGCCTCCTGCAGGCAGGCTCTAATGCTCTCTGCAGTCAGTCTGTAAGTCCTAAAGCAGTTTGCGTCCTCTGGGAAACGTTCTTCCTCAGCTGCATGCTTTTATTACAAAGTAATTTGCTGAGTTGAATCACTCTGCACCCTTCTTACAGATACTCAGCAGTCAGAAGATGAAGTCCCATGAGGCCCAACTTATCTGCCCGGGAAGGCCACTGATACATCCCCTACCACTTTTAAGATTTGTCCCCTGCTTGTCATAACACACTACTGTAGGTTCAGCTCAGCATTCTCCTATCTTACTCACATGTGGAAACTACTGATGGGGAGCGACTAAAAATATAATTGCTGCTAGCTTGTTTACGCTTGTTACAGCTGAACAAGCTGACTGAGCAATAATCAAAACCACTTATCTCTTCTTAATAGAGTTGGGAAGTCAAGTTAATTTTTAACAAGAACGATTTGCTTTAAAAGAGCAAAACAAGGTGGGTCTGTTTTTAATCCATTCATTCTAAATTACTTCAGTACAAGAACATTTCAGCATGTCTACAATAAAATGTATAGTTTGAAAAAAGTTTGAGGTGTGATAAATAAGCTAATTAAATACAACACTGGCCAATACCATTAAAAAAGATTAATTGTGTTTGCACCAAGCGGCAACATCCCGCTCTTCCTCGTGAAGCCAATACGGAAGTAACTAAAACTGCAATTCATCGACTCGCCTTTGGGGGCTGGCTCCAGGAACTCCAAATGTTCACTGACTGCAATGCTAATTTGGCCAATTTTACAGCTGATAAATTTATGTTTACAGCCTAATACAAAAGATGGTTTTGATGCATATAGCTAATATTACACTTCATGACAACTGTGAGGGGGTGATTTTTCTTATAACTCATCCGTTTTGTTTTTATTGAGTTATATTAAGTCTGCATAATTAAGGGCGGGGCCACTTGAGTGACACTTAGGTCTCGCTGGTCACTGTCATGTCATTGCAGCTGATTAGCCGCTGAACTCGGCATATATGTCGTATTTTTGTTTTGTTTTATGTGGCTGTACACAGTCACACAGCCTTTTGGGATTATTTCCTACAATTATCAGATAATATGGCATGCCGTGTGCACTTAATTGTGCTCACAAACCATTCAAGTTGCCTCCATTTCCCAGGTGAGTGAAATTATATACTTATATACCAGCTCTATAAATGTATTTGTTTTATTTAAGATCATTTATAATTTTCTTTAGACCTGTAATGCACTCCAAAATCTGACAGATGGATTAGCTGTAGGCTCTAGAACGGTCATCTGAAACGTTGTCACACAGTGTTATGCCTGGATTTTCGTAAATAGTTTTGCATTTACTAACATGGACAATATTTTAAGTGTTTGGAAGTAATTTGCGTTTTCCTCCTGTAGGAGGAAACGTCATAATAACAATGCTTAGTGGCTCAATGTATTACAACAGTGTTTTTAAAAGAATAAACACTTTATTGATATAGTACACAACCAAGCACATGAGGTCAGAACACAAACAAGACGCAGGTAATGAAGTATTAAGCGTTTCTCCCAAAGAAAAGCCTGTCTAAGCAAAATGCTTGCAGGCATCTGTAGCTCCGCCTCTTTGCCTATATTTGGTCATCCCCGGTCGGTGCGATGACGCACAAACAAACATGCAGCTTCATTTGCGCTCTTTAGAAACCTATGGGTAATATTTTTTACAGTCTATAGTTTGCTCCAGATAAATATCCCCAAAAGCAGTTAAACTATAAATTTTGAACTTCTTGCTTGGCAAGCAAGTTTCAAATTAAATTCACAACGCAGCCCAAGATGGAGACAGACAGTGATAGTGAACTTTAGATGCTGTATATGTGAGTGGGAAACTGGCAGCACTTTTATTTTTGCAGTGCAAGATTATCCACTTTTGCCATGCCAACAGATGGCCATGCCATTGAGAAAGTGCACTTTAGGGTCCCATTCATTTGTAAAATTGCTTCTGCACAGCTAACTGGGAGCACTAAGCATATGAAGTCACTATGCCAGTGAGATTTTGGGATGCCACATCACCCAACAGATTGCAGCCTCTCTTTCATTCCCTAAACGCTATAAACATCCCCCAAAATTAATGATGCTCTGTTCTGTACGGTGTGCTTTGGGGCTTCTACAGTCTGGTGCAGTTACTGTGAGACTGCTGAGACTTAAAAGTTTAAACGGGTAATCTTGTTTACGAATTAATGAATGTTCATAAGGCCAGCTAAGGCTTTTGAAAAATGCAATATGCTTCAAGGCTACATCTCTTATAAGTGGTGTATGCTAAGGCAAGCATCTCTATACCCATTGCTCTTTCTCAGGGCTGAAAAAAACATAAGTATTAAACTTTAGTGCATAATTTGTCCCACACAGCTTGGGCTAAAGCCAGGACATGCTCAAAAAACAAACAAACAGACAGTGTTATCTTCTTGTGTCAGATGCGTCTGGGTCAAAAAGCTTCTCTTGAACAAACCAAAAGGATTATAAGCAACTGCAAGCTACCATGCGTGTTCTGCACCTTCATGTAGGGATTTAACTGTCTACATCAGCAGGTATCAATAGTAAACATTTGGCTTTCAAAAAGGGAAATAAGCCCAGCTGGAGTTGATGTGTGCAAAAACTAGCCCAACAGACTTGAGGCATCGGTCATTGTTGAGACCAATAGCAACACTGTTCTGCTTGCTGAGAACATTTGGTTCTTTAACAATCAGGATGTTAAAAGAAAGTCCCAAACACATTTTGAAAGAGCGATCCAGATCATATCTAAAGTCCTGAATATCACGGGACTATGTAGTTTCTTAAAGGCCATGCTCATCCTCAAAATGACCAAGCGGCAACCCTGCATCCTCACATTTTAAAAAACTGAGCTTATTCTTCATGTAGAACTCTTGTTAAATTGAAACGCTTGTTTAACGCTGCTTTACATGCGTTAAATACTGAAAATTCAGCTCAAGGGAATTAGAAAATAGTGCAAGAAGGAAGACTTTGAGGACGAAGCAGATGAAACTTTATGAGAATATAAGCTGCCACCTTTCACACAGAGAAGAGCTGTAAATTCGTTCAGAGGATTTTACCTCGTCAAGATCATTGCGAATAAAGGGTGAATGTTTGCAACCCTGAAATGAAAAAAAAAAAAAATGATTGCGACTGCTAAACAAAGTCAATGCAATGAAATGCTGTCAGTGGCTTTCCAAGGTCCAATGTGAAAAATGGCTTCTTATTACAGGAACAATGGGTCTTTTTAGCACCCTCATGAGTCATGGTCAAGCTGAACAGAGGGTTAGAGAGAGAGAGAGAGTCCCTGTGTGGTCAGGGGTGATGTGTTGAGGAATGAATTTTCACATCAAATTCAATGTCTTTTCTTATAGATGTCTGTCAGAGGCAACGCAAAGAAAATCCTTTAGCATGCATAAGGCAAGGACAACAAGCCTTGCAGTGGAAGGCACAGCAGCTCAGTGAAGGAGTGATGGAGATCGACTTTATCATCATTTGAATTTTGGGAAAATGACAATGTGATGCCCAATTTGTTGCCCAAAATGTGAATTTTTTATCTTCTATAATAAGAGAAGCCACTGTGCGCATTTTATCTAATTTAAAGAGCCCCTATTTTGGGCTTTTGAAAATTACCTTCCATGCAGTGTATAACACAGCTCTAAGTGAAGTGAAATATCCTTAAATCTGTAAGTGTGCCATGTTTAAAACTATTGATTCATTTATAAAAGAGTCGACTCATAGTGGTTTGAATTAATCACCACTGTAACGAGTCTTTAGCCTGTCAGCATGATGTTGTTGCGGAACTCAAACCCCTCCCATTTTTCACATGCAGACCCAGGAAAATTTCACCCCCCCCCCGGCCCCGCCCACAAACCCTGTACAAAGAAAAAGAGGAAGACAAACACTGTAGCAGACCCCTGTTTGAATCATGTTGCGTAGATGCTGTGCTCTGAAGCGTGAGGGAAAATTTGTGTTATTTTCCCTATCCAAAGATGAGGCTGTGAAGAGTCAGTGGTTGACGTTTATTTTTGCAAAAATACCTCATCATTATAGCCCCAGCCTTGAGCTGTGTTCCCCTCATTTTTCTAACGAGTGCTTCAGCAATCTACATGCTTACAATGGGGGATTCATCCACTGTTTGTTAAAGCTAGGATCAGAAATGACTATTAATGTGTGGGACTTTGTCAGAGCTGACAGGAACTTTACAGTACACAGTTCATGGATCAGTTTCTTTCTCCATTTCACAAGTGTAAGTAAGTGTGATTAAAATGGCTGCCTCCTTGTTTTCTCTAGCTTGCAAATTATGTATTTAATTGTGTTTTGTTACTTGAACCACTTGTACTGTATCTGGTAACTCCTTATATTCTCATATCGCGTCTAAAGGCACGATGAAAACACAACGCGTGCCTCTTTGTTTATGGATTAAAATGCATTTGTGAGCTCGCAAGCCACTGCCATTTGTCACTGCTATGGCCACCGTCAGCTGTTCCTACCTTCCCACACATGTGTGGAAGTCAAGTTTCAAAATAGTTCAACTTTTGCCACTGTGTAGATTAATACTGAATGTGTGCCATGGTTACAGAGCAATATGCTGGTGTTAAACTGCATTGCTTTAATGTACTCCTGCATTGGGCTCACACATATTTTCTACACTCTGACTACTTCAAAATTGTTAATAAGCTGTTGTGGGCATTTTTCTCCATCTCGCGCTGAATGTAGTCGACCAATCACAACAGACTGGGTCATCTGACCAATCAGCTCAGATTAGCTTCGCGCTAATGAGGGGTTTGAGAACAAGTGAATCGCTAAACGAATCATTTGGGGGTCATTGGGATAATTAGGTAAAAATAAATGCATATTAAAAGACAATGAAAGTGTTTTTTGACCTTGCCTGCATATCAGACTGTTGTTGGAGACTTCAAAACCATCTTTAATAAATTACTTGTGCTTCAGAAGACGAAGACAAATTGCAACGAACGTGTGGTGGCTTCTGGAGGTGCATGACCACTTTTTGGGAACACAACTCCTCAAGAAAGTTCTGAGAGGTAATAATATTGAATCACTTTAATGACTTTGGCTGAGGGATTTATTAAAATCACCAAAAAACAAAGTTGGCCCATTGTTTCTGTTGATTTGGCCCACCATCCTATCTGAGAAGAGAATGAGAATGATAGAGAGGGTTGAGGGGGTTATTGCTAGGCTAAAAAGCAAACTGAAACTAAATTAGCTTCAATTAAATGTTGTAAATGAGTCTGAGTTTTTAAAATGTAAATACTTTCACTTGACATATAGAGGACTACGCATTAGACATCAGCGAGCAAATCAAGATTAGTGTCACTCCATTCTGTTATAAATGAAATTGGCTTTGTTTTTACTGTAATAAGTTCATTATAAAATGTAAGCAAAAAACATACTGTATTAGTTAATATAAAGCAAAAGGTTTATAGTTATTTTTAAATGTTATTAAATAAATTATGAAATTACTCATGGCAACTGTAATTACCTTCGCCTCAATCAAGTTTGGTTTTTGGCCCAATTCATAAGAAAAAGTTTGGGCACCCCTGATCTATTAAAACAAAAATCACACAACTTTTTTGATAAGCATGCTGGAATTTATTCGGCAAATGCTTTCTATCACAGTTTATGCTGTTTTTTTTTTTAATCTTTTTTAAGTTTAAGTTTATCTTAGTTGTGCGAAAATGTCTGCATATCTTAATGTGTACATAAAGCATTCATGTTGCAATATTCCAAAAATGTGCATTTAAAATTGTCAGATGTAAATGAGCTTCATTCTTGAGTTTCATTCTATGCAACTACACACTTAGTAGGATAAAAGGTGCAGCACAATTTACTGAAGCATCTTCAACAGCCATTCAAGGCATAAAGAGGAATTATGCACAATCTATGAATAATGTAATTGGCTCGTAAGGACAGAAGGGCTGAAGTGCCCGTATGGCACTAATCTTCATCCAACAAACCACACACCTCAAAGAAGAGAGTTCTTCATTAGTCTTTTGTTGGCATTATCATTGTATTGGCACTCTACTCTCACAGGACTCACATCCAGCCTCATTGGCTTCCCACCAACAAAACTCTTCACCCTGTTTCCAAACAGCTTAAGATGAGGTGCTGGCGGACTGAGCACCCTCTCACGTCTGCGTGAGCTTGAGTGGAGGTTGCTTAGACGACTCACACAGACTATGACTTTGCACTACTGCAGCTCATTAATAGCTGTCATGATGTAGATCTGCACTGTGAGACAGGAAATGAATGAAACTGCTTTTAAGGAAGTAAAGAGGTGGACATGTACAATTGCAGCCGCTTTTGAACATAACAGAACTGAATCTGAATAAATGAACGGGATATTTTTAAATCAAGATGATAAATGGGGAACGTGCTGTTTTTTTACTGTAAAGCAAGTAAGGTCCAAAATCTCCACATTCAGAAACAACATGAAGTTATTCGACAGATGTTAAATGTTTTTATGCACACATGGTGCAACATAACAGTCAGTCATCTAATGGCAAGAAACAGACACCAAAAATGTTTGGTGTCAAATTTAATGATTATTCTATTACTGCCCTACTATTGCACAATATTTCAGGCTATTTTAAAGCTTCAAGAAACCCTGGAGTACTTTAAGATGTTAACAGATTTGTGTGTGTTGAGCATCAGTTAAGACAATGTTAGCACCTGCCAGCTTTAATTGTGAGGAAACCTGGATAATTTTGAGCTTTTGTCAGCTAATTTCATCTTCCGGGTTTAAAATAACTTTTGGGGCGGGATCAAAATCGGTGACGTAGCGCAAAACTGCAAGTGGAGTGATGACACGTCGGTTACTCGTTATTATTCATAGCAGAGTTTTTTTTATCCAATGAGAAGAGCCTGCTTCTTAATTATTCATGAGCGCACATGCTTTCCGGAAGCAGACCTGCCAAGCTGGGAGACCTAATGACTCGGTGGTACACAGGTCGTATGTGTTTGTTTCCATGATCCACAGGGTTTTTTGCATGTTTTACCCCATGATGCTGTCAGGGCTAATACAGCAAAGCTGTTGGTTTGCAGCAAGCATTTTTGTCGGGAGAGCTGTATGAGAATTTGTGAATGGCAGACTTTGTCTTTTATCAGTGGAGTTGGTTACCGTCAGGTTACCATTGAGACACATCGCCTTTATCCGTGCTGCTGTGTTCACACATTTTTAAAATCATTCCAGATTACCAGCAGGGTAAATGGTTGAAATAGACAGGGCAAGAGACTGCATTGCTACCCACTGTGTCTGCATTCAGACCCGGGGATTCAGGAGGAGAGAAGTCCTCCTCATTTATAGTGTTTATATAAACACGATTACCTTTATAATGATAGAACTAATTGTGGTTATGTGTATATGCAATTACGAATGACAAATGTAGCAGGACATTAAATTACTTACAGTTTATTCCTTTGCATTTTAACTTTGTAAACTATAAAATCACAGGGCTCCTCATGGTTTTTCTCATTTTTTTGAGCCAACTGACAGTTCGCTCCACTCTTCTTCCCCTGCACTTTTGGCCACGCCCACTCCCCCCTCTGCCCGCAGCGCTCCACGCCCATCTCGGAGCATTTTTTAAAAAAATTCTGAGGTAGACTTGAACTGAAAAAGGGGGTTTCGTGGTCCTTTAAGAAGAAAAAAAAACATTATTAAAGTTATTTAGAGTTAAGATTATTTAAAGTCTGCATGAAATCAAAATTCACAAAGTTTATTTTGCTAGCGCACATTCTGTCTTAAGGTGAACAATTAATCAGTTTGTTTTGGGAATCTTTAATCTAAATCTAACCATTTGCTTGAGCAGTTCTTCTCTGATGTCAGATTGAGCAAAATATGCTTAGCCACGCCCATCCAACCATTAGTTTAAAACTCCACCCCCTAATCAATATTACGTTTCAGTAGGAGACACGTCATCATACTAGGGTTGTGCGATTAATTGAAATCGTATCAAACTCGTGATTTGAACATGCGCAATTTCTAAATCGCCTTACAGCACAATTTTCCCGCAGTATGTTGTTTGAACCAATCATAACGCAGCGCGCCTAAACAGAGCGTAAGAACAGGAGATTGAGCTTAATGACAAACAGCTTGCATAAATAGGGATGATGAGTTCAGCACAGGAGGACTTGGTGCCAAAAAAGTCAACATCAGTGGTGTGGGATTACTTTGGATGCAGGAAAGATGATGCATCGCAGAACCAGGTAATTTGTAAGACCTGACAGTCACGTTGCATCTAAAAGTGCGTGGAAGGCACGGCACTTCCTTCAGCATTTTTAACGTGCTTTGTGCTCACGCTCCTTTGTCATTAGCTATGTTTCGATCCAAAGATGCGAATAAAATTTATGTGCAAAACTGGAATCACGTAAAAGAATAAAGCAGCATTTCCATCCAACGAGTCAAAGAGAACAAAATCGTCACTTCCTGGCGCCAAATATCAACAGTAAAAACGGAATTTACTGTGGTAGGAGAAGCTGCATGAATCTTTTCCTTATTTAATAAATGACTTAAACCCTTGAAGACAGTATGCCGGATGCACAATGAACGCATGGTGGCCTTTGGAGGAGTGAGAGGCAGAGCGCAGATGCTCTTGATTATTCTGGAGGTAATCAATAATATAACAACACTAATACTGAAATGGTTAAGGCATTTTAACATTACCAAAAACAACACTTGAGGTGTTTTACAGTGTGCTCAGCCTGCTGGTTTATGCATTTACACACATATTCATCATCACATGATCTCTTATAAGAAAATCACATGACCTTTTTTAATGCTCATACTGGATTTTGTTCGGTAAAAGTGTTTCCATAATAGTTTATGCACATATTTTCTCATGGCACAAAAAGTTTATCCTACTCATTTTATGCACGTATGTTTTTATGTGCATTTTCAAAAGTTATGCGCATCTTGGCTGTAACAGCATTTTGCTCTGAGCCGGTATCTCTGTAAGAGTAACAATGATGCATGAGTCTGTTTTGAAACCTTTTCTTATTGTTTATTTTTATCACATCTTGTGCCGTCAAATCAGTGAAATAGCTCCATTGCTATTCAATAGCACCCATCACCACATACAAACTCATGGTCTGAAAATTGTTTCCTCTTCTCTTACTCCACCACCTACCACCACCTTAGCAGCCTTAAATCCCGATATTCATCAACATAATAAAAGTCTTCATTCACAAAATCAAAAACAACAAAGCCAATAATCAAACATGAATAATATACAAAAAGCAAATACTCAAACCTGAAAACAAAAATGTTCGATTGTAAACTTGATAATAATCAAATCATCGAATCAACCTATTCAATTCAAACATAATAATAGAAGAAAATGGCTTCAACATTGACATTTCTTTTGACCTATTTTTATACACATGTCCAAAATGCACATAAAAATAGGTGGATGGAAACATAGCTATTGTTAGTCGACCATCAACCATTTGTCTCAGAGGATGACAAACTAACAAAACATTGCTGCAGTTCTGATACAAGTTTTATTTATGGAGAAAATTAAAAAGCTCTGGGTGTTTGGGTGTTTTGTGTTTGTCTGAGGTAATTAGTCTACAAAAATGTGTATATTCAAAGTACTGTATGAAGCTGATCGGTCAGATCTTGTTCCTGTACGTGACCCCTGGTGCAGCATTTTGAAAAGTTTACATGTTTTCAACTTGGTGCGCCTGGAATACATGCACGCGTCACCCCCAATATACACACACAAGCCGCTTGCCTTCATTGGAAATAACAAACTTGTGCGCACAAAAGACACGGCAGCAACACAGAGGTCTATAATATATGCATGGCAAAAGAAAATCTGTGGACATGTAGAAAAAACACGCAACTAGATACATGGTCAAGCAGAATATCGCAGCCTTAAGTTTGAAGGCGCCCACACATTCACATACACACACAGTAGTCTGTTTATTTGTTTTCGCCATAGGTCTGTTCTAGAGGCAATTTGTTACACCTCTACTACGTGATTTTTTTTTTTTGCCTAATGACTATTTTAGAGACATGTTACAGGTCTTCGATAAGAATCTAATTGTTTTCCTTTGGAATAATTTTTCAGATTTACACTGTAAAACATCTGTGTGTCAAAATCGTGATTAAAATCGAAATCGCAATATTGTTCGAGAAAATCGTGATCATGTTTCTTTTGCCCATATCGCACAGCCCTACATCGTACTGGAAAAAACTTTCAGCAACTGCAGTTCAAATGAACTTTAATGTAATTACTCATCTAAAAATAATTATTAAAATAATAAGTGATAATCGTGATGCTTTAAAACAAGCCAAGTTGAGAAGAGTTTATTTTACATTGTCTCTTAAGCTTAAACATTTTGGACCCCACTGACTTTCATAAGAAGTACAAAAGCAGTTGAAACGTTTTTTGAAAATATCTTATTTTTTTCCACAGATAACGGAAGTTTCATTTTTGGATGAGCTCCAGTATTCCACCCAACCAAATGACAATTTTTAAGCAGAAGAAAAACAGATGGCTTTATGTCTTTAGTAAGGAAAACTAAACCTTGTGAAAGACTCAACATAAAATCCCATGCAGGAATATATGGTTCTTGATTTCCGAATACAAACAGCAAATCATAAAAGGATATTGAAGCGCCATATAACACTTGCACATAAATATGTTTTTTGTTTGTGAGAGAAGAGCGCTGGTAAGGGCTCGCTGCCCACGCAAACCATTAGAGAGGCTGTCACAAGAAAAACCAATGTAAAACAAGAGAGGCTGTGAGAATGACTAGCGGTGTGTCAGGAGACGGCATGAAAACACAGGAAGCAAGGTTTAACCCTTCTTCACCTGGATGGCAGTTTAATGCAGGAACCCATATAATGGCTGCTTTCAATGACATTAACAGAAATGACAATGGCATCTTTTATGTAACTGTTTTATAGGGGTGTCTGTTAATATAAATTGATAAATAAATATAATAATCCGTTGATACATTAACCCCTAAACCCTCCAGCATTTTACCCATGGTATGCTAAGCCATTAGTTAAAGGAATCTAGAAATGCTAATGTATTTATTTTTAATAAAAAGAACTGGTATATGAATGATAAACACAAGTTATGCTGTATAATTAATGAATATTTCTTGCTGTAAAATATACTTGTTCACTGCTGCTCTTATAGTTGTGTAAATTGCTTCCTTGTCCTCATTTGTAAGTCGCTTTGGATAAAAGCGTCTGCTAAATGACAATGTAAATGTAAATGAATATTCATTTTAGCATGACTGTGTAAATGGTTATCTAACTACAGAACTTACTGAAATAGTACAGCCTTTATCTTGGCCAGTGTTTTCAATCATGTTGGTCAACAGATCTGTTTTTAAGCTCCTGTTTTGAAACAGCGCTTGACACAGCATTTTGATAGATAATATCTTGAAGATCACTGCATTTGTTAGGATGTAACGATTCACCTAACTTACGATTCAATATACGATTCACGATACTAATCTCAGCATTTAGTCACGATTTTTTTTTTTATTATTTGGGATAAATTTGAGGTAAACAAGAACCCTTTCATTTTCTCTCTCCTTTTTTTTTTTTTTTTACAAAATAAAATCTTTTCTGCAATAACTAAATTGGGATTTTAAAATACAATGCAAATAAAAAAGGGAATAATACAACTAAATAAAACTCTTAATTATAAACAAACTAAAACTTTGACTGCACAGCTACATTACAGTGGTAATGTACATTACTATACACCCTTCTCTTTCAGTCTGAAAAACATCTTCACTCTTTCATATGAAAACACTGATGCACCATGTGATCTCCGTAATGTTAGCACTCGTCAAAGCATGCGGAGCTGCCAATCCTCCCGTCAGCGTGGTTTGGCCTTTTAATAGCTTTTTGCATATAGACGTCTGTGACAGTGGTTTTTCACTGTGCTGAATCATATTCTTTTAATGTTAGTAAGTGTCTTTTTGCAGTATTTGCACACAGTCTGTGTTGGTCTGGCGCACCTCACCACTGTCATTTTAGTCTGCCACCCCACCCCGCCGCTGATGTGCAGGTAAAGCGAGTTTGTGCCTGTAAACACCCCCTCTGTTCAAAACATGTATTGCAATTCATTCAACATTTCTACCAGTTTGAATCGTCACATATTTGAATCGATTTTCAACCAACTCACGGTCAATCATTATATCTCTATGCGTTTGTCTTATGTATAAACAAATGTATGCCCCTGAGCAATAAACTATACACAGTTGAAGTCAGAATTATTAGCCCCCCTTTGATTTTTTTTTCTTTTTTAAATATTTCCCAAATGATGTTTAACAGAGCAAGGAAATTAACACAGTATTTCTGATAATATTTTTTCTTCTGGAGAAAGTCTTATTCATGTTATTTCGGCTAGAATCAAAGCAGTTAACCATCGTTATACAATAACTTGCCTAATTACCCTAACTTGCCTAGTTAACCTAATTAACCTAGTTAAAACTTTAAATATCACTTAGCACATAGAAAAATATCTAGTCAAATATTATTTACTGTCATCATAGCAAAGATAAAAGAAATCAGTTATTAGAAATGAGTTATTAAAACTATTATGTTTAGAAATGGCTAATAATTCTGACTTCAACTGCATGTGATCCTTTTTATGGCTTTTTGTTGTGTAATGCAGTGTTGCCAGATATTTCTACAAATATCAAAGTATATAATAAAGAAACAAATCTTGTGTTTTACAAATTGGATATAGAATTGACAAGCACAACATTCATCTTCCCACTTTATTAATGTCCTAAGTATTTTATTAACGAATTAAGTCACATTAAGTATTAAAAACATATACAACTATGTATAATATCAGGGTATATGCAGGAATCCTAAAGGTAATTTCACTCTTTTAAGACTACCACTTAAAGTTCTAATCAGTATCAAACCTTTAACTTAATAAACAGTTGCTAATAAACAGTTGTAGTTAAACGAATCAATGGAGCACAACCATGCAACAGAACTCGGATAAGCTCGGAAGAAACAACGCTTGAATAAATAAACTACGTGGTTGTTTTCAGCGACAGGCTTCAGCTACTGTTTAAACTCGTGTTTCTCCAACCAGGAGTACGCAAGCTTACATTTTTCCATTTTGCCATCTGCGTTTGTCGCAAATTACATGACATCACCTGGATGGAGGAGTTTGGCTGGACGCACCTCGGCCAGAACCAATCGTGTGGATCGAGCACACCGTTGTTATTATTAGGAGGAAAATAAACATATTTATGTTTTTTTTGAGTCAAACACTTTAGACAACGCTTGAACAAAATTTAAGACCTCGTAAAAAATGATATTAAGACTTTTAAAAACCTTTTAAGGGCCTTAATTTTCTCATAATTGATTTATCAACTTTTAATACTTTTTAAGACCCTGCGGACACCCTGAATATAACACTTATAATAACTATATCTGGCAACATGGCAGAACAGAGGCTTCTTACAAGCCTTTTTATTCAGCAACATGGTTTTTTTATATATATATTTTTAATTTAAACAAGTAAACTATTTTCTATTAATAATAATAAACTTTAAAAATAATTTAATTTAATTAATTGTAATATTAATTGTAATAATTTTTAATAAATAGAACTTAAAGAGATAGTTCACCCAAAAACAACTGACAAAAATATGACATTTTACTCACCCTTACCTGATTTTAGACTTTTATGACTTTCTATTAAACACAAATGAAGATATTTTGAAGAATGCTGAAAACCTTTAACCATTGACTTCCATTGTAGGAAAAACAAACACTATTAAAGTCAATGGTTACAGATAACCAACATGTTTCACAATATCTTCTTTTGTGTTTAACAGAAGAAAGAAACTCATAAAGGATTGAAGTAATGAGTACATGATGACAGAATTTTATTTTTTGGATGAACTATCCCTTTAATTCTATTTTTGAACATGAAAAATGTTCCTCATAACAGGTTAGGTGCCTGATAACGGCAAAAGCACCATTTCTATGAACAGAAGTTGAACAGTGTGTCAAGTGTGTGTGTTCAGTGTTACCTTGTGGTTTGCCAGTAACAGACAGTTAGAATGCTCGTGTTCGCAGGCAATTTCATAGTCTGGCAGCAGGTTGGCTAGTTGCTGCACGAAGTAGATGACCTCCTCGTGCCAGGGTACATTGGCCATGGTCAGGCTACTGGCTGAGCTCTCGCCACAATACGTCACTCCCTGTAGGAAGGGCAAAAAGACAACAGGGACAAAGACATTAAATGGGATGTTTAAGATGTTCTAGCAAAGAACACTGAATGATAAAATGTCCTTATAAACATTTTAACTAAAGCAGAGTCAGTAATTATTGGATTATTCCAAAAAAGACACTTTGTTCTGTTGTAAAATATAAACGTGTGACTTAATGCAGATTTGTTCTTGCATCTAATTAAATAGATTCATGAGGTACTGGTTATCGGATATTAAACACTCAAAAGGATTTATAATAAAAAAAAAAACGTAATATCAGTCAATAACTAGTATAACAACAGTTTAATTTAAATTTTGCAATACTTTATTGCATGCATGTTGGTTAATAACTGATAATAACCAAGATATTATGCATGTCTATATTTTAAAATTATGATAAAAACAAAGCAATATTAAGCAAAATACACTAGTTAGAAACTTGTTTGAAAAATTTGAAAACTGTTTAAAACTGGCCAATAACTAGTATACATTCACTGGCCATTTTATTAGGTACACCAGTCCAACTCAAATTTCTAATCAGATAATCACATGGCATCAACTCAATGCATTTAGGCTTGGTCAAGGCGATCTGCTGCAGTTCAAACCGAGCATCAGAATGGGCAAGAAAGGTGATTTAAGTGACTTTGAACGTGGCATGATTATTGGTGTCAGACAGGCTGGTCTGAGTATTTTAGAAACTGCTGATCTACTGGGATTTTCACGCACAACCATTTCTAGGATTTATAGAGAATGGTCTGAAAAAAGAAAATATCCAGTGAATGGCAGTTCTGTGGGCGCAAATGCCTTGTTGATGCCAGAGGTCAGAAGAGAATGGCTAGACTGGTAGGTTCCAGTTGATAGAAAGGCAACAGTAACTCAAATAACCACTTGTTACAACCGAAGTATGCAGAAGAGTATCTCTTAACGCACAACACTTCCAACCTTGAGGCAGATGGGCTACAGCAGTAGAAGACCACACCGGGTGCCACTTCGGTCAGCTAAGAACAGGAAACTGAGGTAACAATTCACACAGGCTCACCAAAATTGGATGATAAGATTAGAAAAACGTCGCCTGGTCTACTGAGTTTAGATTTCTGTGACATTCGGATGGTAGGGTCCTGCCTTGTATCAACGGTTCAGGCTGGTGGTAGTGGTGTAATGGTGTGGGGGATATTTTCTTGGCACACTTTGGGCCCATTAGTACCCGAGCATCGTGTCAATGACTTAGCATACCTGAGTATTGTTGTTGACCATGTCCATCCCTTTATTACCATCTTCTTTATTATCTTCTGATGGCTACTTCCAGCAGGATAACATACCATATCATAAAGTGTGAATCATCACAGACTGACTTCTAGAACATGGCAATGAGTTCACTGTACTCAAATGATCTCAATCCAATAAAGCACGTTTGGGATGTGGTGGAACAGGAGATTCGCATCATAAATGTGCAGCCGACAAATCTGCAGCAACTGCGTAATGCTATCATGTCAATATGGAGCAAAATCTCTGAGGAATATTTCCTGTACCTTGCTGAATCTATGCCACGAAGGATTAAGGCAGTTCTGAAGGAAAAGGGGGGTCCTCAACCCAGTCCTAGTAAGGTGTACCTAATAAAGAGGCCAGTGAGTGTATATCTCATGCAACAATATATTTAAAACTGCAACAACAAAAAAAAACCTAAACAAAATTGAATATTTACTGAAATAAATGTTTAAAAACAACCCTTTATTACTAGCAGATAACCAATACCTATATACCAAGCATACCCTAAATATTGGGTACCAAAGTACTTGTTTAAAGAAAATCTGAAAATGAATCTGTACGTTTTATTTTAGTACAATAAAAATGTAATAATAAAACCAAATATAATGAAACAATAACATCTAACTCTAACTAATAACCAATTAATTATAAATTATATGACACCAATAAACCGTACACCCTTATTTTATACATACTGTAAAGATGAACAAACGTTTGTTTATCATTTAGCCAAGGTAAAACCACTGTATCTTCTATCTTCCTTTAAAATATTCACAGGCACGCTATATCCAACACAGCTGATATCGGCCTGACTCTTTAGAAGTCTCTTTCAGATTTAACAGTGCCTCACTGTACAAAAAAGGCCACGCAAACACACTGTGAATCATATCAGCACACACAGCCCAAGGACTCATGGCGCGTGGAGGCTGATTTGGTTTTTCTAAGGATGATGGAGACTGAGATGTCCGGATCATCTCTTTCAACACCTACACACACACAAACACATACACACACATGAATGACAGTACAGCATTCACATCACACCTCATAGATGTAGCTGTGATCAGGACTAGAGCGGCATGTACCTTATGCTGGAATTGCAAATTCAGTATACATTAAAGTGGACATATTACGCCCCTTCAAAACATAAAATGTAACACCAGATAATTATAGCTTGTCAAGTTTCCTATTTGAGCAAAAACAAACCGTTTTAATGTGTGTCCCTTTAAATGCAAATGAGCTGCTGCTTCCAGATGAGGGCGGAGCCTTTACATGCTATTCTGACACTCCAGAAACAACAAAACAAGTGAATTTCATGCAGATTAATGTCAGAAATGATTGATAGCAGATTTAAATGTTGCCTGTTCAGTGTTAGACAATGATTAATTAACTTCTAGACTGAGCCAGGACATTTCTGAAATGTTACATACATTTATGCAGTTGTTGAGGAGTAAATTTGATGAAGCATGAATTATTGCTCTGTTATGATTACCGTATTTTCTGCACCATGAGGCACACCAGATTATAAGATGCATTCTCAATTACAGGGTCTATTTCTGCACTTAACCCATACATGAGGCACACCGTATTATAAGGCGGATGCTAAAGCACACAGTCTACAAAAAAGGGTAACGTCCAGAGAATAAACAAAGTTTTAATGTTCCCCTTTAAATGCAAATGAGCTGCTGTTTCCAGATGAAGACGGAGCCTTTACATGCTATTCTGATGCTGTGTTCACACCAGACGCGCAGATAAATCGAGCTATTCGCACGTAAAATGACGTGTAACATTGAGTTTACTCGCTTCATTCACACGACAAATTCACTTCACAACAGACACGGATTTGCGTCATGGGTGGGGTGACATCTGTCCGCCAGGTGACTCTAGCTTCGTTGCTAAATGGCTAACATGGATTTTATTGAGAGAATAGCTGTGTGTATGTGCTTAAGGAAAACTGAAGAACAGCGTCAATTTGTTTGGAGCCGTGCCTGAGTCTACTAGATTCGTTCTGAGGTGCACCCAGCTCTGAAAGCTAATAAATTCCTCCAGAAACTACACCTGGGTAATGGAAGCTTTCAGCAAGTGCTTCTCACTGAGCCAAGCCAAGTTTCATGAACTGTTGTCGGTGTTGGCAGGTGGATTTTCCCCCTGGACACCAACAACAGGTGCTATGTCATAGTCACGCCCCCACAAGAGCAAGCTCCTGATTGGTTAGCGTTGCACGAATGTTCGCTTGAAGTTCAGATTTTCAAACTCGCACAAAACATCCGTTAAGCACATCAATCGCTCAACTCGCGCCATGTCATTCGCGCCGCCTCATTCGCACACAATACGCCACAGGATGTCTATTCATGTCTCTGCATTGACTTAACATGTAAATCATTCACACATGACGCTTCTTCTGCGTCTGGTGTGAACGCAGCATGACACTCCAGAAACAACAAAACAAGCAAATTTCATGAAGACAAAATGTCAGAAATGACCATTAGCTGATTAAAGTCTTGCATGTTTAAACAAGTGTCAGACAATGATTAAGAGGAATAGTTTACAGCTTCTAGACTGAACCAGGTCATTTCTAAAGGACATTATTACGGCTATGTTCTGATTAGCTGCCTTTGCCAATAAACATTACACTATTAGTACAAATCTTTGCAAAAAAAAAAAAAACATTGGTCGCTAGACTATATGGTGCATTACAAATGTGCGTTTATGGCATAAGAGGATATTGAAGATAAAATAATGACAGCTCTGATCTCTGTGAATACAATCAATGGTAATCTTAGCCACATCAGCCATAGAGCAAGCACATTCAGAAAGGATAATAAGAAATATTCTTAAAATATGAAGTGATAAACTGGTTTAGGATATCAAGTTAGAGTACAAAACATTGGTATTCACCCCCATTCATCAGAAACCATGTTGAACCAAAGCAGTTTAGTGTAAAATATATTTTGTGCAAATGTATATCACTTTACTGATATTCTCACATATCATTCTCTATATTTATATCATTCTCTATAATAATACCATATCCTCAGTGGCTCATTTCAAGAGTCTATTAAGACGCTTAAACAACACCAGAATATTGGTAATTGTTTTTTTTTTTCTGCAACAGACACTTAAAATCTCCAGCTGCAGTACACTACCTGACAAAATTCTTGTCGCTTATCCAAGTTTTAGGTGAAACAAATAATAACTCGACTAGTTGACCATTTGGAATCAGAAGTGGCTTATATGAAAGGCAAAGGCCTCTAGATACGCTTATTTTACCAGACTAAAATATGATGATGCCTTGAATTTAAATTTTTTAATTAGGGCAGTAAGGTCTGTCTTTGTTTAGACATAAGTCTTGTCACTTAACAGAAATACTGTACAGTATAGAATATAAAGTCATGGTGTAGTTGAAAAAGAATGAATATTATGTATGACTCCTATAAGCTTGGAGGACTGCATCCATACATCTCTGCGATGACTCAAATAACTTATTAATAAAGTCATCTGGAATGGCAAAGCAAGCGTTCTTGGAGGACTCCTAGAGTTCAAGATTCTTTGGATTCCTCTTCAATTCCTCCTCCTTTATCTTACCCCAGACATGCTCAATGATGTTCATGTCTGCTGACTGGGCTGGCCAATCCTGGAGCACCTTGACCTTCTTTGCTTTCAGGAACGTTGATGTGGAGGCTGAAGGATGAGAAAGAGCGCTATCCTTCTGAAGAATTTGCCCTCTCCTGTGGTGTGTAATGTAATGGGCAGCACAAATGTTGTGATACCTCAGGCTGTTGATGTTGCCATCTACTCTGCAGATCTCTTGCACGCCCCCATGCTGAATGTAACCCCAAACCATGATTTTTCCTTCACCAAACTTGACTGATTTCAGAGAGAATCTTGGGTCCATGTGGGTTCCAATAAGACTTCTGCAGTATTTGTGATGATTGAGGTGCAGTTCAACAGATGAATCATTGGAAAAATCTACCTTCTGCCACTTTTTCAAATGATCAACTAGAAGTCAAGTTATTATTTGTTGCTCTTACAACTGGGATCAACGACAAGACTTTTGTCAAGTGAGTAAACTGAAATGGCAGCTGCTGCAGTGGTTCTGTGGGTGAAAATGTGTAGATTAAGGTAATAAGATCCACTTCCCAAGTCACATCATATATTTTTTCACATACTTGCAGAGAAACTCTAACCAAAATAAAGTTACCGGGTTGTCCTTTTTCATGTATTCTGGGTTAATAGATGCACAAGTTACCTAATTATAGCACTTAAAAATCTGATTTCATACTACGTTCTTTTTAAATAACACAATCAGTTTGCATTAATAATACGATCATGTCTTAGTGGACAGCGAGACAAACTGGTGTCAAGTAAGGTCGTGTACTCTGTTTCACACATCATGTTAAGTAGTTATTAATAATCCTTGGCAAGCAAACAGGTGACACATCAGCGCTGGATGGAAAGCGGTCTCATTTGTGGTGCGGCCACATGGGTTCATGGGTCTGCTGTGTGTAGGAGTAGCTTTGCTGCTGAAAAGACATTACTCATCCTGTGATAGAGCGAAATCCCATTCTGTCAGGCTTTATCTCGTTTCAGTCTTCATCTCGATGAGATGTTAGCACTCTATTACACTGGACAATCAATAGATGAACATCTCTGAGGCGTCAAGAGAATTGAAACAAAGACGCATCATATCAGATACGTCTATACTATAAACGGTTGAAAAAAACA
This sequence comes from Danio aesculapii, assembly GCF_903798145.1. Taxonomy (NCBI): domain Eukaryota; kingdom Metazoa; phylum Chordata; class Actinopteri; order Cypriniformes; family Danionidae; genus Danio; species Danio aesculapii. Next base: position 31,566,672 of record NC_079449.1, on the reverse strand, counting down.
AGAGTGATTATGAAATGATAGAGAATAAAAGCCAATTAATTCTAAATAATATGAATGCTGAGTGCGGTGATTCATGAGACACAACAAATGGCATTATGCAAGTGAATGATTCAAACAGAATTTCCTACGGCTGTCATGTTTTCTTGTACCTGAAGCCAATGGCTTATGCATATGTATTAGTAATTATGAAGATAATCTTAATTAGAGACTATTTAGTCAACAATTTTTTGTTTTGAAATACAGAAAATTAAAATACAAATCTTTTGAAATTGAATTGTGATTAGGCTATCTCTGTATATATAATCTATATATAAAAATAGATTATTATAATGCTGATTATTGGATAAATAGATCATTTTATATATATTTGACAGCTGCACATTCATGATGTGAATCTCCCGTTCCATCACATCTCAAAGGTGCTCTATTGGATTGAATACTGGTGACTGTGGAGGTCATTTGAGTACAGTGAACTCATTGTCATGTTCAAGAAACCAGTCTGAGATGCTTCGTGCTTGATGACATGGCGCATTATCCTGCTGGAAGTAGCCATCAGAAGATAGGTACACTGTGGTCAGAAAGGGATGGACATGGTCAGCAATAATACTCAGGTACAGTAGGTTGTGGCGTTGACACGATGCTCAACTGGCACTAATGGGCACCAAATGCTGACCAGGCAACGTTTTTCCAATCTTCTATTGTCCCATTTTGGTGAGCCTGTGCAAATTGTAGCCTCAGTTTCCTGTTCTTAGCTGACAGGAGTGGCACCTGGCGTGGTCTTCTGCTGCTGTAGCCCATCCGCCTCAAGGTTGGACGTGTTGTGCGAGTGGTTGTTTGAGTTACTGTTGCACAACCAGTCTGGCCATATATATATATATTTTTTGCCCTATATTTTTATTTGTATATATATATATATATATATATATATATATATTGTGGCGAGTATACTAATTCAATGTCGCCATGGTCCCAAATTCACCCCAGCTGCCTTCTCGTCACAGTGGATCAACCACAGCTGGGAGTCATTAAGGGAAACCGATATAAGCAGCGTCGGGACAACCAAGGGTGAGCTTCATTCTACCAATGACTCCCGAGCTAACCTCTGTGTCTCTCTCTCTCTCTCAGCGGACTCGAGCAGCTAACTTGCTGAACCACCGACCAACCCATCACGGCCCCACTCTCTATCCCCGGAGCACCTGCACGCTTCCTGGCCAGAAGAGCACCTTTACACCCCTATCCACTGCACATTATACCTGTAAATAAATCACCCTCCGGGGAAAAGTCTGTACTACAACCCTCTGTGTGAGTGTTTTCCCTCTAACTCGCCACAACTGGTGGAGAACGCGGGCAGAAATAGAGTGGAATTAAAACACAAACAGACTTACCCGGTGAAAAAAAAAAAAACCCTGCTGTTCTGACTGTTCCATTGTGTGTTACAGACGAGGCATCCGCTCTCTCTCTCTCTTCCTCGGGTGCTTTCCCGGAGACAGCATGTCCATGGAGGAGGTCATACGCCACCTAGCGGAAGTCACAACTAGACAGCAGAAAATCTCGGAGCAGCTTGCCGCAAGACAAGAAAGACTGGAACATCAGCTCCTCCAGGCGGCGGGACGGGTACCCCTCCCTGAGGTGAAGATAAATGCACACCAACATTTAACCAAACTCAGCGACCTGGACGATATTGATGCCTACCTTCACACTTTTGAGGTAATCGCAGAGAGAGAAAAATGGCCAGAAGAAGAATGGGCGAAGCTATTAGCCCCATTTCTGACCGGTGAAGCTCAACGAGCATATTATTCCCTAGAAGCCCCAAAGAATGATGATTATGGAGCGTTAAAAAAGGAGATTTTGGCCAGAGTGGGGCTCTCTGCGATTAGTGCAGCCCAGCAATTTGCCATCTGGACATATGATGAGAAAACTCCGGTGCGCACCCAAGCTGCCCAGCTTTCACGTCTCGGCCGACTGTGGCTATTAGGGGGGGACCCCTCCGGCGTCCAGGTCGCTGAGAAAGTGGTTGTTGAAAAATTGTTACGAGCATTACCCAGACGGTTACGCGGACTCACCAGTATGAGAAATCCGGGATCTTTAGCCGCTTTGGTGGAAGCTGTGGAGCTGGCTGAGGCTCTTGTAGCCCGCGATGCTGGAGAGAGAGCGGCTCTGCCACCCCGAAAGGCACATCCACCATGGCGACTCGTGGAGGGCACATCAAGACCAGTTAGCAGACCGGCGGTCCCCAGCCCTTTGGATGAGCCGATGCCCACGGAGCCACCAGTGCACTCGACCCCGGCCTGGCTCGCAGGATGTGTTGTACATCGTACCATCCCCCCCGAGGCCCCCTCCCGAAAAGTCTCTCTTGATGGGAAGATGCAAACAGCCATATACAGCAGCTTACCTCGATGATCTGGTTGTCCACTCGGAGTCATGGGAAGAACATCTATCCCGCCTGCGGCGGGTGCTGTTGGATCTACGAAGGGCCGGACTCACAGCAAACCCCAGAAAATGCCATCTAGGTCTAGAAGAAGCCAAGTACCTGGGTTTCCATATAGGAAGAGGCCTCATTCAACCCCAACAAAGCAAAGTCCAAGCACTGCAAAACTCCCCACAACCAACAACAAAAACCCAGGTACGTGCATTTCTGGGGTTAGCGGGCTACTATAGATGTTTTATCCCTAACTTCTCATCCTTAGCCAGCCCGTTGACAGACCTGACCAAGAAGGGACAGCCGGAGAGGATAAGATGGAGCCCAATAGCAGAAAAGGCGTTCCAGGCACTAAAGACAGCACTCACATCTTCTCCAGTACTACACGCACCAGACTTCAGCTGCCCCTTCATCCTTCAGACGGATGCTTCCGACTCGGGCCTGGGGGCGGTCCTCTCCCAGGTCCATGACAAAGAAGAACACCCCATAGTATATATAAGTCGGAAGCTGACAACAGCAGAAACCAAATACGCGACAGTGGAAAAGGAGGCCCTGGCAATCAAGTGGGCAATCCTGGAGCTGAAGTATTACCTGTTAGGAAGACGGTTCACCCTTGTAACAGATCATGCACCCCTCCAATGGATGGCTACGGCAAAGAATAATAATGCTCGGGTAACCAGATGGTTTTTATCGCTCCAGGATTACCACTTCAACGTTCAGCATCGAGCCGGGGCCTCCCACGGAAACGCGGATGGACTGTCACGTTTATGGTCAGGATGGGCAGGTCTGTCAAAACATTCACCCCCTCCTCTCTTAATGTGTTCATATTTTCATAGGAAATCTCGGACCAAGACGACACTAAGGGGGGGGGAATGTGGCGAGTATACTAATTCAATGTCGCCATGGTCCCAAATTCACCCCAGCTGCCTTCTCGTCACAGTGGATCAACCACAGCTGGGAGTCATTAAGGGAAACCGATATAAGCAGCGTCGGGACAACCAAGGGTGAGCTTCATTCTACCAATGACTCCCGAGCTAACCTCTGTGTCTCTCTCTCTCTCTCAGCGGACTCGAGCAGCTAACTTGCTGAACCACCGACCAACCCATCACGGCCCCACTCTCTATCCCCGGAGCACCTGCACGCTTCCTGGCCAGAAGAGCACCTTTACACCCCTATCCACTGCACATTATACCTGTAAATAAATCACCCTCCGGGGAAAAGTCTGTACTACAACCCTCTGTGTGAGTGTTTTCCCTCTAACTCGCCACAATATATATATATATATATATATATATATATATGTATACAAATAAAATATCGGGCAAAATTGGGTATATTTTACCCCAAATTGGGTTGAAATGATAGCCCAGCATCTTTTAGTGTAATCATTATTACTTAATAAGAGTATGAAGCAAATTTATTGCTTGTTTTTCACTAGGAGCAGACAAGCTATGATGCATTGTAAGTATCCTAGTGCATGTTACTGGTCAGTGAGGACAATGGGAATACAAGGACAGGATTCTTGGTTTCCTCATCTCAGTCTTTTGGGCTGTGGCTGATGTCCAAAGCTGATATGCCCAGTCTGGCAGTGAAGTAATGAGCCCAGCTCTTATCTGGCTGCTCTGTAGCCACACAGAATAATGATTACCTACAGAAACGCCCTGATAAATCAATGAGGCCATGAAAACACAAGCCTGTCTGCACCAACTAACAAAGACACACATTTACTGTCACGACTTTAATAAGCCACACAAATACAGATAAAATTAACTTGATGAAGGTGATGTGGACAAGCATTTAGTAGCATGTGTTATTAAAGCGAGCGGTATACGACCAATCCTCTAATAGTGTCGTTCTAATTGTGCAAGAACAATGATTTAATCAATAACCAGATCAATGACAATCGTCCTTCTGCACTGGAGAGAACAGGACAGACTTTGAGTGTGCTGTTCATGAGTCTTAACACAACAAATGCAAACTGTCTTGCATTTAATTAGTTATGACGATAAACTGGAAACATTTCAGTGTGTACTTTTTACTTTTATTTACACACTTAAACATTCATTTCGGTTCCTTTTTTGTCTTATTTGACCAGTGTTGGGGGTAGTGTACTACAAGTAATGCAAGTTAGGTAATAATATTACTTTTCTAAGTATTGCATTACTTTTAAATATATATATACTCAAATATATATATTTGAGTTACTTTTAAAAAAAAACAACGCAAGTTCCTTTTTAGTTTAATCAATTAGCTTTAAAAAATAATTGCTGAACTAAGACTAATGTAGTCACATTGAATAACACACACAATGAGAGAATTTGCCTCCTGCTGGAACAGACAGAAACCAAGATGGCAGGCCAGAGTCTTTACGCGATGGAAGTATAATTATTTTGAACTCATCTAAGAAAAAGAAAAAGGATTGTCTAAAGGGACAGCTATTTCAATAACTAATAAGACAAAACAAAACAAAAAAACTTAACTAAAAAAGTACAAAAGCCAACACATTGCTTTCAACTTTTATTTATCTGTAAAAATATGGCATGTATAGCTCTGGAGACAAGAAGTTTAGCCAGATAAGAAAAAGAATGCAAAAGTAACGTAACGCATTACTTTTCATAAAAAGTAACTAAGTAACACAACTACTTTTTGAGAGATTAACTCAATATTGCAATGCATTACTTTCAAAAGTAAATTTCCCCAACACTGCATTTTACAGCACAATGTCTATTCCTAAATCAAGATATTATTACCTAAGCAGCAAAATGACTTCTGATTTGCCTTTTTCCTTTGATAATTTTTAAAGTATTTTTAATAAATGTATATTATTTTTAAATGTATGATTGTGTCAATGTCAATGGGGTGCGTAAAATTCGAAGGGAAAACCATTTTTCTTTGATATATTTTGTCTTGCTTTAATGAAAAATTAGTTAATGATCTCTTATTTTTCAGCAAAGCAAAAGTTATAAACCACAGGTGTCGAAACTCGATCCTGCAGGACCGGTGTCCTGCAGATTTTAGCTCCAGCTTGCCTCAACACACCTGCACGGTGTTTCTAGAGCTTGATTAGATAGTCCAGGTGTGTCTGATTGGGGTTGGAACTAAACTTTACAGGACATCGGCCCTCCAGCACTGAGTTTGGGCATCCCTAGTATAAACAGAGAAGACGTGGTTTATGACGTGAATGACATCCAGCCACCAGAGGGCGATCAAAAAGACCTAAGCTTCATTTTTCACGACACAAGGTGCATCCAGATTTAACAAACAATCATTTTTTGACACAATATAATAGTGATGAATTCCCTTTGAGTATTTAATGTTTTGCATTCTTCATGATTTATTTAGATATAATGTAAATACAGTTTGAATTAACTTCACCAAATTAAGGAGTTAAATGAACATTTAAATTGTTAACTAAACCAAAAAAGATTTCATGAACTAAACAATCAATCGATCTATGTTAATGCAATATCTTTATCTATAAATATTATTAAATGGATCGGAAAAAAGTTAAAATGAATTATATTTTTATAAACTAGTATAAATTTAGATGATATTAGATGATAATAGCTGTTACTTCAAAATTATCTATTCATCTCACTGTTAAATTTCTTCCAAAAAATAATATTGGATTGATAAAAATAAGCCAGGCTAAATATTAATGACCCTGGACTACAAAAGCAGAGTTATGCCCCATTCACACAGGGTGTCGGCGTCAACGCTTCCCATTCACTTTGAACTGAATTTAAACTGAATTGTGGATCCGCCGGCGCTACTTCAACTTTATAAGCACCAACGGAAGTGTCAGCCAGTCAGATCTCTTTATGCAAATATCCTAGCTCAGTCAGCAGCCGACTGCGAATTTATTTCATTGGCTGACGGTGCTATGATGATCGCGTCAGCCCCAACTTCAGACACGCCCTGCGTCAAGTGTTGACACTGAAGCCCACTTTGAATTGGGCGTTACGATGCATGTGTTTATTTGTGGAAATAGACAAAAAAACATTGTTTGGGGTGTTCTTTTATGTAAAGATCATACTCCATGAAGACATTTTGATACATACAATCTAATTTTTAAATAGCTGTATTTCAGACAAACCCTATAACACACCATACATCAATGGGAAAGCTTGGTTATTCATCATTCAGGAGTTTAAAAAAAGGTTTTGTGGTCCATGTTCACATTTGTGGGTTTTATTGTGCACAATTCAATCCACATTACTCCAAACAACAAAATTCACAATTTTTCATCAAACCAAACACATTAAAACACCAAACAAAAGCATTTGTTGACTGCCAGTTTGAGTAAACATCTGTCCAGCAGTGTGTAGCATGTAGAAAATCAAGAAGAAGGACGCACACAAAGGTGCAGTGAAATGTGAGGTGTTTTGAGCAGCTGTTGGCCGCTGTAATTACTGCAGGGGCGAGAGCTGCACTCGGGCCGAACAGCTGGAGGGGCTGAACGCCTCCATAACTCACGCGAACACATATCAAACTCCACCAAACTTAATTACCCTCCGCATACATCACCGCTCTGCTCCATGTCTACAAAAGTGGCCAAACCCACAGAAAACAATGCGGCCGCTGCCAGCAGTTTGATGAGTGGGTCACCGGTGTCCTATAGAAGTAAATGAGATGTCAAGAAATGTGATGTCTGGCTACATATAAACCATGTTTAATCACCAGAGACACTTGTTTTCCTGGCCTTGGCATGGATTAAGCCTCATTTGTCTAAATAAAAGGCGCACTAAATGAAATGGATGAATTTCAAAGGAGCAGCTATAGTAACAAGTCAGTGTTGGAGAGGGGGGTTTTGGGTTGAGTTTCTAATAGTTTAAGTTTTTTTTGCTCTAATCTATGCATGGATCAAGTGCAAATGGTAACACTTCAGTTTAAGGATAAATTCTCACAATTATCTAGTGGCTTTTTACCTTCCTATGATTAGGCTATTAGCTGTTTATTAGCACTTATAAAATACATATTCTGTATGCTCTTTATTCTACATCCCTAATTCTACCCATACCTAAACCCAACTGCTACTTTAATAACTAATAATAAGCAGCAAATTAGGAGTTTGAGACAAAAGTCATAGCTAATTTTTAAGGTTTTATAGGTTTGTTTGTTAATTACTGAGAATTCCGCCACAAAATAAGGTTTAGCAATCAAATAAGACAAGCTAATAATAAAAACATCTATGGGGAAAAAAAATACCACTTGAAAATCATCAGTTTATTGATTCACTGTATTTATAGGTATTCGAGTAAAATGCTAATATTTGTTATATTCTATATAATGAATATTGTGTAAAATGTTTAATTTTTATATGCACTATGCAATACATTAAAAAAAGCTCAAATATTCAACTATTTGGTTTGTTTTAAGAAAGACTACTAAGTTCATCAAGGCTGTATTAATTTAAGCAAATATACTGTTAAAAAGAATACAAAAAATATACAGCTATATTGAGAAACAAATAATATTACAACTCATGTAAAAATATATTATAGTAATTTACTGTAAAAACTACAACGTTTTGAATAAAATACTAAATACTATAATACACTACTTGACAAGTCTTGTCGCTATTCCAAGTTTTAGGAAAAACAAATAATAACTTGACTTCTAGCTGATCATTTGGTATCAGAAGTGGTTTATATGAAAAGGCAAAAGCCTCTAGATTACGCTTATTTTACCAAAATAAATGTAATCATGAATTGATTTTAAATTATTTAATTAGGACAGTAAGGTCTGACTTTGCGTAGACAAAAGTCTTGTCACTTAAAAGAAATAATATAGAGTATAAAATATAAAGTCATGGTGCAGTGGAAAAAATTAATATTGTGTGTGACTCCCATAAGCTTGGAGGACTGCATCCATACACTTGGATCCACTCTGCAGATCTCTCACACGCCCCCATACTGAATGTAACCCCAAACCATGATTTTTCGCTCACCAAACTTGACTGATTTCTATGAGAATCTTGGGTCAATGTTGGTTCCAATAGGTCTTCTGCAGTATTTGTGAGGATTGGGATGCAGTTCAACAGATGACTCAGATTCATCAGCGACTTTTCCAAATGATCAACTAGAAGTTATTATTTGTTGCTCTTACATCTGGGATAGATGACAAGACTTTGGTCAGGTAGTGTGTATACAGCATAATTTAATGTACAGCATAAAACAATCAGGTTTAAAAACACTATAGTAAGGACTATAAATTTCTATAGAATTTTTTCATGTGATAATTGAAAATAATGATTCTAGCCATGTAACCAATTTTGGGAATCAGCAAAAATTGAGTTTGCACTGGAATGCTGACATTAAACGAATTATTAAAAAAACAAATAATCTCTTTTAAAAAGTAAGATGAGCACTTATTTATCATTTAAGTCTTTCATTAGACCTATATGTGAACAACCAGATCAAGTTTGCAAAATCAAACACAACCAAATGTCTCAAATGTATGAAAAGAAAACATTTGACATTAGCATTATCTGACAAATGATTAAAAGATGAATGCAGGCTTAGAGATTCTCGCAGGGTAAACTCAGCAATATTTTCCTCTCACTTCTTCATGGCCTTTATTTTATCCCAGTGAAGGAGGCGTAAATCCAGCCTTCTGCGCTCTAGCAAAGTGGGCGATTATTGTTGCTAGGTAACAGCATGTCATAGTTGAAGCCGGCTTTATTTTGGAGTGGCTCTGCTTTGAATGTGAATGCGCTGATGTGAACTCCCTTTGGGGCAGGAGCACATGGGTCATATTACTGGATGTTGACTCCTAATGAGATTATGGGCAATTCTCAGGATCTCTTTATAACAGCCCTGCCGTACACCCCAATAAGAAAAAGAGCTGCTAATGTGAAGATAAGAGTGCAGGAGGGAGAAAAAAATACCTGGAAGATTTCATGCAAATTTCAGCTGAACACAGGAGAAACGAGAGTGAATAAAATGATAGTTTAGTTTAGTGAAAGACTGGATGCAGGAACAGCAAGAAGTGCTTAGAGATTGTACAAAACATTACGTGATGCCGTACTTCGTCAGGTCACGAGTGAATTGGTTAGACATCGGGACAGTTAAAGTAGTATGGTGTAATTACACAGGTCAACAGACTCCAGCTGCATTAAGGCAAATAAAAACAGGCAGAGATTTAATCAGTTCAATTACATTAATCCTGAGGACGGATTGATTAAGTAGGATGAGAGTCTGAATTAAAAAACGAGCATTTCATTAAAAAGCCATTTAAGTCACTAGATGACTATTTAAATGCAACAATCCTGGCATTTCACAGGCAACTGACTCTGGTTTTCATGGATCATTAGAAAGATGGAATAAATGAAAAGTGCATTCTGAAAATAATAACTGGAGGCTTTTCATTTATTAAAAATAAAGCGACCTGAAATTCTAACTCCATAATCATTTGTTTACACTCAAATTGTTGTATTGTAGATTCATGAGTATTTTATTAATGAAAGGGACTAAGCTGAAAAGAAAATGAACGAATGAATAAAACGGTAGGAAAGATTTTAAAAAACGTACAAGCCAATCGTCTTGAAGTAATAATGAAGTGATGGCATGGATTTTCTGATGGATTTGCGCTTCAGTATGGAGTAACGCATATCTTTTCTTATGCCTTTATGATAGACCCTTTTCACATTTCCTGGTTTCTCAGTAGTCGAAGGCGTCATAGTTGGGTAAACTTAGAGCACAGTGAATCGGAGAATAAAAAAAAACTCCTTAATGGTGTTCTCAAAGCATTCCAAAAAAGGAAAAAAACTGTGTGAGATGGATGACGACAGCCAGAGGAAAGAATAACGTAAAATTTACTCTCAGCCTTATAGACGCTTCATTACAAACAAACACCTCGCATAAGCGATAAATCATTTTTTGTAATTTGACGCAAAGAACATTTATATACATACAGAAATGCATATAAATGTTCATACATTTTTTTCAAAATATTAAAATGTTAAAAACTTTCAAGGATTTTAAATTATGATGACCATTATCTGAGTTCAGACTGCATGACTATCAAAGTAGTCGTGTCACAGATGTTTTCACACTGCATGACTATCTGGGCTAGCGTTTTGTCGCTGCTGTGTTTACACTACAAGATGGATCGACGACAGGGGGTTTCAGACTACATGACTACAATAGGAAGAATCGCCGACAACTTTGTTCAAACTACATCTCACCACCAAACACATGTGGTATATCTTTTGTTATTAACTACATAACGAGAAAGAAACCTTTAATGGGGTAGAAAATGTACATATTTGCTCACCTGGGTTACAAGGGAATTAGCAATTTCTCCTCAACTTTTTTCTTTTTTTGATCCGGTTGTGATATTGCTCAGATGACACATCAAACAGACACGGGTGCTATTGCTAAATTTCCACTCATTTTACCTCCATTTCCTGGGTCCAAATAGACTGAGAGGAAGCCCTTTTAACTTCTCCCCCAACCTTCTGCTGGTCTGAAGATACCCAGACTAGTGGATGCTGCTCTGTCATTGGCTGTAGGTAATCACTGACGTAATTTTCAAATCAGAACACATTTCACACGTCATGTTTTGTATCGCTGAAAGCTCCAGATGTTTAGATTGCCAAATATCTCACAGGCATCGGTGACTCATCGGTGATTCTCTCAGATCGCGTCGTTGATAGTTCCTGCTGTGTGATTGTCACTCACGTGAACGAGAACGATTTGCCTGTGATTTCAGGCATTTGTCTGCAATTTCTTAAAACTTGTCGCCGAGTCAAAATCAGGGCTAAAATCATGCAGTCTGAACTCGACAATAATCACGTCATAACAGTCTTGTGAAAAAGGTCTATTATTAATAAAGTTAAATATTATATGATGATCTTAGTGTCATCCCACTACACAGTAAAACTGGAATAATGTATGTGAATGCCTTTCTGTATGCCAAATGATTTGTTTTCTCATGATTTACCCAGTCAGGCCAGAGGTCATGGAGACCTTTTGAGTGGACCAGCCTTTGAAGATTTGGAAACAACCGTTTCCTGATTTATTTGACATTTTATGCCAGATTATTGCCCTAGAAAATAGCAACTTTTGATTTTCTGTTGGTCTTAGTACACAGTGTAACTACAGATTAGCTACTGTGACTACATATCAAGCTTTAAATAAGAATATTATAGAAACATTTTGGTAAATTTTGAGGAATTTTGAGGTTGATCGTCTAATCTGACCATCAATTATCAATTCTATGTTAGGGTAAGTTAAACGATTGGCTGATTGGCTGAACGGATTACAAAAAAAGGTAAAACTTAAGTAAAACTCTAGGGAATTTAAAAAAAAAAAAGGTGTGTTGTTTTAAAATAACATAAATAATGCGTCAATGAAATATGAAGTAAAAACACAATAGAATAGACTTTATATCCACATTTATTTTGGACTATGGAGGCCACCATTTTCTTTAGGTTGGCAGTGAGTAGCATCAAATGGATGCCTGCTGCTGCCTGCAGCTATTTTAACACAACATGGATAGTAAAATGCTCATTGTGCCACTTTTTCCATTGTCTCCATAACCCTAGACCAGGCCGTAGCAGAAGGTCTGTCAAGCTTTCGAGCCAGGAAAACAAGCCAAAGCATTGTGCATATGGATTGTGCAAATCTGATGCCCGGTATCCTAAAAGTTTGAACGGGGTGATGGAATTTTTTCCCTTTATAAATCCTAAAACCCAAAAGGAAAATTGCCAGCGTGGATCAAGCTGTGTGAGGGGTCGTAAAAGCAGCAAAATCCAATCATATTTCCATCTGTTTCATTATTTGTTTATATACGAATATATACTTGTATTTTTTAAAATTTATTTATTATCTGTTTTTTGTCCTGTCTCTGTAATGCTGTTGCACTGTAGAAGCTCTGTCACGAAAACAAATTCCTCGTATGTGTAATCATACCTGGCAATAAAGCACTTTCTTTCTGATTCTGATATTTATACACAAATATTTGGATCACATATCAACAGAACAAAACAGAGATCTAATCACAAACTGAGCACTTCCGATCAATATACTTCACCCGCAGCTTTTTTCTCAGTAATTAAATGCCTCATGGCTGGTCTTTTGGAGATTTAGTCATTGGTGACGACGTTATATCGGGTTAGTGTCTGCTTTTATATTTGGTGTCGGATTAATATTTGCTGGTAGGGAAAATCTTTTTGTTGACTTCTGCTATTCATACTTTGATTTGCATTTCAATTTATTTATTTTTTCCACTTAACTGCAAATTAGAGCAGAAACTGTATAAGAACACACAAACATACTGATAGTTATGGGTGCTGTACATTGTTATGGGTCAATGATGCTAATATTTGGCACAAATCCATCAATTTTCTCTTTCTGCCTGTTCTATGTATGAATGAATTATGAAGACACACTGTCCATGCGCATTTCCTTGTCAGTTAGTAAAGCTATATTTCATTGCAAAACAATAGTCTAACAGGCTTTTTGGTCAAAAAAAGAGAAAGCGTAGTTTAATTTGTTATTATTAGATTATTTTTAAATTTCACCTCTCCTGATGTGCATGAACTAAGCTGTTGAATGGTCAGCGTATGAGGCGGCTAGGCTTTAGCTTTAATTTATATAAAATTATTTTCTAATCGGTTGCGTATTACGTCGTGAATATACCCCTGTAATGCATACTGCAGTCCTTATTTGTCTAGTTTTCTCAGATATCTCACCTGTTCGCCAAAAATGACTAATTATATCGCTGCAAATGTCTGACACCGGTGCATTCATATTGTAATAGACGTGCCAGGCACAAAAGCTTGACAGGCGTAAAAAGAGTAACTAAGGAGGGCGGGGCTTAGTGAAGGGTCAATTTACTAGAACTACTATATTAAGCTGCTTTGACACAATGTACATTGTAAAAGCGCAATATAAACCAACATGAATTGAATTGAACTTTTTTTTGGGGGGGGGGTTCCCCCACAAGTAATAATGTTAATTGCTGAAGTGAAATTCACGGTGAGAAAAGGCAGGAAAAAGAAATGCTAGACAACAACCATGCCAACACTCCATCTTCACTGTTGCATCGATCATACCTGGAGAAAACAGGACACTTACTGACAGCTGTGAAACTGACTAATCGTCAGGTCTCTCCACGAATAAGCTTTCTCCTTCAGTGATTTACAAACATTGGCATGTTCACATCATGTTCACTCAATATTCGAAAGTGTTTAGAGTCTTTCTGTATATAAACACTGATGGTTTGTTATTTGGTTTAGGTGTATGCTTATATCTACAGTATCTTCACCTGTTCGCTCCATAGCTGCAGCTTATTAAAAGCCTTTATGTCATTAGGCATCTTATCTTTTTTATAACTGGGAAAGAAGTGAATACATTTATCACTTCTCTTTTAGTGTTGTTCAACTGAAAATTACAAGCAGAAGCTGCACAATGTGGCATCATATCATTACTTTGTATTCCCAGTTGTGCTGCGATACAGGAACAAACAGAGCGCCAGAGGCTAAGCAACCAGATGACATCATGCAAAATAATAGTCAGAATAAAGTCCAAAATATGCTAATATTTTTAAATAACTTTTTTTTTTTTAAATTTTACAAAGAGGCATCATTTACATTATATTAAGGCATACAAGTCTTGATAAAATGGCGTACCCTTTACAAGGGACACATTTTGTTTGGTGTTTTAGTTCATCCTGGCAACCTAGCAACAATTAACAACTTTCACTCTACAAGAGATACAAAGAGACAAGCGCAGGATATCTAAACAATTTCTTTACCAATTAAGCATTCAAACCAAAATCAGGCCTTCGGTGGCATTTTATTGAGTAGCTTGTGCAGCAAACACTACAAATTCATCTTATCTGAGGTCAAAATCAATCCTACCTTGATACATCGGCTCTCAGCAAATGCATTAGGAGAATAAATTTAACGAGCTCGTTCATTACCTGCAAAAAGGCTTAGGAGAAAATGCTAGGGATTCCAGCAATGGCTTCATAAAGTTTTACCTATTAAACCCAAAAAGGGTTCGTAGACCCTCATTAGAAGCTGATGGCTGAATTAGGCGGGTGAGAGGCATACCTTGACCTCGATGAAATCTGGCTGGCCAAGGGCGATGAGATCCGCGTAGGCCTTCAGCTCATCCACATTCCAGGCTTTCACCAGGGTCAGTCTGTAGACCGTACGCTGTTGCTGGAGGACCAAACACAAGAAGGAACGGTCAAATTACTGCTCCATTAAAGCACCACATGCAGGCTTGAGGAGAAGAGATGTTCATAACCCACTTTAGCAATCTGATGCATTTCTTATTGGAATTAGATAATTCAACAGCAAGTGTGAGTTTATCGGTTAAAAAATAAGATGGCTACACTTTACATTAGGTTACAATTCAGAGTCTTCGCAAACCATTAACTAACACTACTAGCTTATTAAACTACTAATTAGCTGTTTATTATTAGTTAGTAGGGTAGAAGTTTTGGGTAGTGATAGACTGTATGGCTTGTTTCATTTGCAAAACAAACATCTGCATCTGAAAAGGTGTGAACAAATGGGCCAACAGAAAGTCAAGAGTTGTGACCCAACTAAACCAGTTGTGTGATCTCCGTCGGGGGTCATATCCTTTGTTATAAAGTACTCTCACAGATAATACTTTGGTTAAGTTATTTGGAGACCGACAAATTAACGTCACTGCTGAGGAACTGCACTATTCATTGTCTTCAATACAGTCTTAAACTTTGGTCAGCTTACTTATTTTATGTTTTAGAGTCATCTAATCCTCAATGTATCAGATAAATCCCAAGAACGGTTAAGATAAATACAGCTAAATCTAACAGCAGGATTAGGGATGTAGAACAAGATCATAATTTATAACTACTAATGAACAGTGAATATCTAAATAATACTCAGGTAATAAGCCAGTGGTTAATAGCATGAATTGTGACCTAAACTAAAGTGTTACCAAAAAGATTACAAATACAGCTTTTTGCCCTTTGGAATAACATACTAATAAATTAATAAAGGGTGTGCTTTAATATACTAAATTACGAGCAAATGATTGAGATAATATTTGCTGGAGAAATAATATTGGAATAATTACTGGTTAACCAAAACAAACAGACACATTGCCTGTGATAAAAAAAAGAAAGAATTAAAGGAAAATGTGATTTAGTTACAGTAACAGAGACTATTACACAATACACAGTAAATGATTTCGTGTAATCTTCATTTAAATACATAATTGCCAATATCATTTACTAGGGCTGAACAATATATTGTTTGAGCATCGCTATCGCAATGTGTGTATCTGCAATAGTCACATCGCAGGATTAGATTATTTTTTTCAAGATTAAAAGACAAACATATTACCCAATATACTTTTTCAAAATTATTAATACAATGATGACCATGTTATTTTACGTTTGACTGTCCAATTGCTGTACTTGAATACTGTTACATTCCCAAGAAAACCAGAAATCACTGTTTATTTCACTTTTATTTTTGTTATGTTATTTATTTTTAGAAGTTTGGCCAGAGCAGAAATAGTCATGCCCAACTGAGCCTGGTTTCTTTCAATGTTTTTTTTTTCCTTCACTGTCATAAATTGGTCAAGTTTGTTCCTCAACACTGGCTTGCTTGGTTTGGGACTTGTGGAGCTGCGCATCGATGGATTTGTTCTTCAGTGTTTGGACTTTCAGCTGTGAAAATTAAACCACACTGAACTGAACTAAACTGAACTGAACTAAACTCTGAAAACTGGACTGAAAGTTTCAATTCACTAGAACTTCCATGTTAAGCTGCTTTGATACAATCTATATTGTAAAAGCGCTAGAGAAATGAACATGAATTGAATATATGCTTGTAATTTGTTATATTTTATAGAGATGCACAGCATAGTAAAAGACTTGATCACCCCAGTTGATCTAAATTAAAGAAATCTTTCCGAATAGAGCTATTTAAATCACCTGGTGAAGTTATATTCATATCGCAGGAAAACAAAATATCGTAAGGTCCGATTTTTCCAATATCGTGAGCCCTATCTTATATATGTATTATGATTACAATTTAACCATGACCAAAAATATCATGATTATCTTTATTACTTTATACTTTATACTTTATTACTCTATACTTTATTATTATAAAATAACATAACATTAAAGGGGTGGTCCACTAAAATATCATATTTTAAACTTTAGTTGGTGTGTAATGTATCTGTGTGAACAAAAACAACATCTCTGAATGTAAGACGCTCAAAGTCCAATGCAAAGGGAGACATTGGCTTTTACAGAGTTAGCTTAGCAAAGCCTACAGCGAACGAATTTGGGGACTACAAAAAAATACATCCGGGCTAGTGAGATGACAAGTGTTTCAGGTTAAGTGCATTCACCATGCGCATACACCCGTCCAGCAATGGTGCGTGGCCAGAGGCGTTGTAATGTTATAGCAGAGGCAGCTAAAATGCTGTCCAAACGCTGCTATTTACACAGAGCTTATTCCATTTCTGTATTTGGGCTTCCAAAGGACACGACACAACGATGAAGTGCTTACAATTTAATTTTAATTATATTCAAGAGAACTATAAAAATGATATAGCTAGCATTTGACAAAGGAGAACTTCCAGAATCTCTCCCAGTTCAGTGTTGGATTCAGCTAAAAACTCCTCCAACCATAATAGACGGAGCTGTGGATTGTGAGCCACAACATGTATTTTCATTTATTAAAATTGTTCAACTACATGCACAGTTTCTAGCGTTAATGGTTTGTTGTAGCGAGGATGTAAACAAGGACGTAAACAACCGGAAATGCTGTTTGGCACTGCTAACAATTTAGCTACGAATTCATATTTATCCGTCAAACCCCTGTAAACACCCACAACCTTCAGCAGCGCTGCAGAGTCTCTCTATGTGGACGCTTTCCCTGCGTTCTACATCTCAAATAACAAACTCGCAAAAGATATGTGAACGTTTAATATTACTTACACATGCTTATTCCGAATATATGTGAAAAACGCTTGTTAGATTTTATTTTAGAGAGCAGGCGTGAGGTTCAGCTGTGTTGTCTGTGTCATTTTCTGTCTGATTCATGCACAAACTGATACGACTAACAGCTACTCTGACTGACTGTTTACACAGAGCCAAAGCGCGTGCTTGAAGGCGCGTAACGCGTTTCCTTGTGATGTGGAACCGATTCACAAATCACAGCACATTATGTTAGCTGACCAATCAGAGCCTCTTGAGGGCGGGCCTTTCGGAGGAACTAGGGAATATGACAGTTGTTTTCATGTTAGCTGAGTAGCTGTATATAATCAATGTAAAATATATGAAAACATACATTGCTTTGCATCTTATAAACACAACCAAACCTTAAAAATACACTCTGGACCACATCTTTAAAAACAACTACACTATGTCAGAACAGATAGGAAAACAAAATAAACATTGTATGTTTTGCAAATTTCCAATATCTGACTTGGTAGGCAAGCGTTGAGTGTTTTTCACTCAATGAATATAGGTTATAAATAAAAACTCAACAAAAACACACCAATATTTCTGACTCGGTTTCAAGGACATACAATATAATGTGAAGGTTTAGAAATGACAGATTTTATTGTAATTATTTATCTGAAAATGAGTAATATATATTTGCCAAACTTTTGTATTGCGACAACCCACCTTAAAGGCAATTAATACACACCTAATTCTGAAGTTACTCAAGGCAAAATAATTCAGATATACAGTACAGCACATCCCACAACCGACAAAAAAAATTAGAGCTTAAAATGGAATGTTCCGTTTCTAGCTATTGCATCAATATAAACTTGCTGACGCTGCTTAATACTATTATTGAGAGAGTCAGGTGAACATGGAGAAAACCGCCATCTCTTTTTATTAAGAGAGCTTCTCCAAACTATAGTGTCCAGTGTCTGCCCTGGGGTCCTGGAGACCGAGAGCTCTCCAGCCCAATCATTACTCACAAACCCTCAAGGGGAGGAAAACCTCACAAAACACCGGCAGTGATAATGGACACTTCATGCCTCCCATTCCTCTTATTACACCATGTCAATCAACCCATCCGAATGTCACAATCTGACAGCGCTGGGAATAACTGCATCCGTCTCTATAGGCTGAATGTCTTGGCGCGGTTGGTTGGTTCCTGTCGGAGTACAGATGTCAGCTCAGTCAGCACTGTTCCTGATCCATGCTAACTAGCGCATCTGCAAAGCAGGGAAGGACGTCGAAAGCGAAAGATAGGGAGGATCTGGTCTTCATGGGTGTGCTCATGTATGTGTGCATGTTCAAGACAGCGGAGGACGAATGGAGATAATTGGAGTGATGTGGCAGCAGGTGAGAATATTTAAAGCAGCAGCCTGTTTTAAACCTGTCAGGGAGAACTTCATGAGTTCCACACCTGAGGCTGGATGAGGCGTCGGGTCAGAGGAAACAGACAGACACATGCCAGACCCTTAACAGCAGCATGCCAACATAGAGTCTGCTATATGTATAGTGAAGAAGTGCTGACACTGAGCTTTGTCTTGAGTTTACTCTTGCTTATACTAACCTATGATTTGAAGTTCAACAATGCTGGAAATGCTGAGGGAATCTCAGAACCCAGTCATAAAAATCTATACTATAATGAGCAATGGTCATGGAATATATTTGAACAAATAAAATGAAATGAAGGGTGTTATACTTGATTTAATAGTGACACAGACTTGTGTTCGTGAATATTAAACCTCTAAAAGGCTGGTCTTAAAATACAAAGCCTGAAAGAACCGTGCTTCAACTGATGTCTATAAATTAAAATAATGGACAGTCTCCACTGAGTTTTTTGCAAAAGGTACCTAGCATGAAAAAAAAAAAAAAAGAGTACCAATGTGCGGAGCTAGATGCGCAGCTGAACGCTATTGGTTTACAGAGATACGTCACTCGCAAAAAGCAGGAGAATGAAAGCAAAGGAACCGCCATCCATCTGTGTAAATTTAGCAATCAGAAACCTCTGTTCTTAGTGGTACTTAAAGAACTAAATATTTTATAAATAACATTAAGGAGAGTACAAACACAAAAGCTGTTAAAACCATATTTGTTTGACACTTTTATTTTGAGTTAGCAAGGCCTAGCATTATTTATTTGTAATATTTCTTTTTTTATCTTTTTATATTTTTTGGTTATTTTATTTAACCTATTGAGTTTTTGTACCCCTATATAATATTTTTATACTTTAAATTTTTTTGTTTACCTCTGGCATTGTTTTGTATGTATCGTTCTTGCATTAAAAAATAAATAAATAAAAAAAGGAACTGCCATTTTTAAAAACACAGCAGAGACATTACACCGTAAAAATATATACATGTAATCACAAGCCATGGTCGACCCGAGCTCAAACAAACCCTGTCGTCGTCTTGATGAACAGCCATAAAGCCAAGAAGAACAAAATCTGCTGTTGTTCCTGTTGTTGTTTTAAGAGTCTGTCTAAAAGTGTGAGTGGTTTCACTTTCTACAGAGAGCTTGCCGCTCGTCTATATTTGAAATGACGAACTTCTTGAGCTCAAATTAATAACGTGCACATGATCATTGAAGGCTCTGATATCCGCAAACGCAAGAGTGAAGTGCGAAAAAACTAAGGAGAAGCCGTAAAAAACATCAGCAAATGATGCTTTTTTAGCAACCTAAAACATGAACAAACTGCCAGCTATTATCACCTTTTGGACTATTATGAACGGGGAATGACGGAATTACTTTCTAACAGAGGTTACATGTGCTGCTGAAGAATAAAGATACAGATGAGAGGTTTGCTCTGACTGTGGGCTATATTTACTGTTGTTTTTGAACCCAAATAAGGACTAAATGTATGGTGTGTGTAGTTTTTCTGTCATTGGTAACATATTGGAGACTGTAAGGGTCTGTGTTCATTTATGTTGCATTTATTTATTTATTTCATATAATTGCAGACGTTACAGTAGGCCATTTCGCACTGGCTTCATTGAACTGCAGTTATAATCAAATTATGTTCATAGACCGGTTAGTAATGAACATTTATTCACATTTATTTATGTACATAAAGCATCTGTTTTGTGAGAAGTGCTTCTCATTTGATATGGAACGACCCGTATGGCTTTACTGTAGACATTTCCTTGAGTAAAAATTACGTTGTCTGACACTTTCTGTCGTACACCACGCCCACTAAAAGGGTACCGTTTCGGCAGTGGAAACGCAAGTTTGATAAAGGTGACCCGTACCAAACCGTGTGGAAACGGGCCATAAAAAAACAAACAGGAATTATATCATCTGTGCAGGTTGCTGTGGAGTGTTCTAAGACTTTAAAAATTGAAGCAAAGCAGCAAACAATATTTAGGAGCCAGAATGTCAAGAAGTATTTTGACTAAGGCATCCAACTAACAATTTGATGAAATCTCCAAAATGTCAGTAAAAATATATTGGTAGGCCTTTATTTATCAATTTATAATCTTTAAATTAGGGTTAGGGCTCCTAGCAATTTTATAAAAATTTAATGTACACCAATTTTTTTTTCCAGTATATACTAAATAAAGTATTTTCTGGAAAAAATATATTTATTTACAGTTGAAGTCAGAATTATTAGCCCCCCTGAATTATTAGCCCCTCCTGTTTATTTTGTTCCCCAATTTCTGCTTAACGGAGAGAAGATTTAACACATTTCTGAACATAATAGTTTTAATAACTAATTTCTAATAACTGATTTATTTTATCTTTGCCATGATGACAGTAAATAATATTTGACTAGATATTTTTCAAGACACTTCTATACATCTTAAAGTGACATTTAAAGGCTTAACTAGGTTAATTAACTAGGCAGGTTAGGGTAATTAGGCAAGTTATTGTATAATGATGGTTTGTTCTGTAGACTATTGAAAAATAATATAGCTTAAATGGGCTAATCGTTTTGACTTTAAAATGTTTCTTTTTAAATAAAAACTGCTTTTATTCTAGCCGAAATAAAACAAATGAGAGTTTCTCCAGAAGAAAATATATTATCAGACATACCGTGAAAATTTCTTTGCTCTGTTAAACCTAATTTAGGTTTAAAGAAAGAAATTTAAATTTAAAGAAAGAAAACAAATCAAAGGGAGGCTTATAAATCTGACTTCAAATGTACATGTTCACATTTCAGCTAGAACAAACAAATTAAAAATTTCACAAAATTTTTGTGAAAAAGAAATTCTTGCAAGCCCTAACACTGCTAACTAACTACCTAAATAAATTAATGATTGAATAGTTGCTAGTAAATGGTTATAACTTTTAGCTAGCATGTCAAAAGTTCTTGGGGAAATAAGAACAGAATGCATTTTGAACTCTAAGAAGTCAGCAGAAGTAGGATGGAAATACTAAGAAATGGCAGTACAGAGTTATGAAACACATTGCAACTTTTGTGTCTGACCTCCGCTAACCACTGTGCTTGGTATTTTCAGCTTTGCAAAAGGTCTAACAAGAGCAGGAGCAACTACAAACTCACTCACTCCTGGAAAGAAAAAAAAAAACTGTCAAACAAACAAACCAGGATTGTCAAATATTTCCAAATAGATCACGAGCAAGGAGTTACTTGCCAGGTAATTCCAGCACAAACCCTTTCATCTGTCATGTGTTGTATTTGTACGGTTTCTCTGAGTGCTGAAAAGTGCACTTATGAAATCGAAGAGCTAGAGATCCCAAGGACACACTTAGTATGGAGGGACGGGTTTCTGTACACTTAACTGAACCCTACACTGCTCAACCACGCAAGGGCACACAGACTCTCTCTTTTGTAGAGACACTGAATTCTTGAGATGAATTCCAACAGACCTTCATCAGCCCTATGCGCTTCAATATTTAATGAAGAACTTGTTTGCATTTCAATGTTGATTCAACCCCAACTGAACACTTTTGAAGTCTAATGCAAAACGTATCCAAAAATTCACACTTTTTTATTTATAAAATGTGTTTCATTAATATTATTTTTTAAACATCCAGTGAACCACAGGCCAACATTAAATTAATTTAGGATTAAGCCCGTTTGATTTTTGACAGCTTTTACCATTTACCAATGCTTTGGCCATTCCTTTTCATGACACTGGAATTTTGGGGTCATGAAAAATTGACCCTTCAAAGTGTTCAAAGTTTTGTTTTTGTAAGATAATGGGTCTCATTTACTAACGCTTCGTGGAAAATCCTTATATGGAGCTAGTGTGGGTGTGTATTATGCAAATGAATAATATCATATATATTACTCAATTGATTTGAGAATTTTATAAATATTGCGATCAACTGCTATAGATAGTGAAAGCTTTTGCCTATAATAATCATGTACTGATATAATACCTTAACAAATGATACAGTGCTCAGCATATATAGGTACACCCCTCACAAATCTATCTTTTAAATTCCTATTATTAATAGGAAACTATACAAAATTATATAAATCTGGAGCTTATCTAACAAAATAACTTACGATAACACCCAAAAACAAGCACACACAAATTTATCTGTTATATTTAAAATTAAATACAAATTTCAAATAGATGACAATTCAAGAGAAGCAAAAAAAATAAAATAAAAATTAGCTGAAATTTTGTAGAATGTATTTCTTTGCGATATTAAGCTTGAATTTCATTGTTATCTTTCAATTTCAACTAAAGATGTTTGGTGACTAAAATATTATTTTAATAAATATATCGGTTTAATAAATACATTGCCTATATTCACTGAGAAATGGAGAAAAATATTCATTTTCAAAATGGGGTGTACTCAATAATGCTGAGCACTGTCAATCAAGCCTGTCTCACAATTAATACCAATGAAGAATTAGGATTGTGTTTTTTACAGATGCTGTGCACTAATTAAGGGGAAACAAATAAATATGAACAAGATTATAATATATGGAGATTGTTGGACAATATCTGACAATCAATTACCAGAATGCACACTAGCCACAAAATTAATGAGGATGTAATGTTGTAGTTACAGAGAGAAAGGCAGAACATGGAACAGAACTGTTATGGTGATGAATGTTGAGAATTAAACAGCCATTAACGGTTGCGCTCTTAAACATGTGTCTTGTTTATCTCTGACAAATAGAACCCAGAAATTAATGCCTCATTCATTTCTCAATGTACATTACTCAATTAAAGCTTTCAGACATGAAAGAGATGAATAAGCCATGACAAAAAAGTACACAAATAATAGCAGGCAAACTGCCTAAGAAAACCAAAGGGGTGGGAATTATCAGAGTTCTCACAATATATTACCATCACAATATATTATTTCTATTTTTCATCATATGTTGTGTTATTCTCTGCTATATTTAAATTTATTATCTCTTTATGATTAAGAAACATTGTCAAAACTTTCCCTGTGGCTTAAGTGAAGTCAAGCTTTATTGTCATTCCGCTACATTTGTGGACATACAGAAGAAGGAAATGTTGTGTCTCGCAGGACAACAGCGCTACAGAAATTAATCATAAATACAAACACAATATTGGACTAAAAAACAAAAAAAAAACTAAAACTAAAGAAAAAAAAAAAAAAAAAAAGAAAAACTGTGAAAGAGATGAGTAGATTCTTTCACAATACTGCTAGCTTTGCTTGAGCCCCGTGAGAGGAAAATGTCCTGCATTAGGGATAGAGGGGCACCGATGATCTTTTCGGCTGTGTTGACTGTACACTGGAGGGTCTTGCGGTCGGCAGCACTGCAGCTACCATACCAGACAGTGATGTAGCTGGTTAGGACACTCTCTATGGTTCCTCTGTAAAATGTAGTGAGGATGGGTGGAGGGAGACTTGCCCCTTTCAGCCAGCGGAAAAAATGTAGGCATTGTTGTGCCTTCTTGAAGAGGGACGTTTTGTTGGTAGTCCAGGTGAGATCCTCTATCATGTGCACCCCCACATCTAACAGTCGAGCTGTCGATAGTCAGTGGGGGGTGGTCAACAAAGTTTCTCCTAAAGTCCAACACAACCTCCTTTGTCTTCTCTACATTGAGGGAGAGGTTGTTAGTGGCGCGCTATTCAGCCAGCGGTGCCACTTCCCCTCTGTAGTAAGTTTCATCATTGTTGCTGATGAGACCTATCACTGTTGTGTCATCAGTAAACTTGATATTATGAAGGTACAAGATTACTTTTGTGTGCTTATAAAAATAATTTCATGACTTCATTCATGCTTTATTTCACTCTTGTGAACATGCGCCCTATACTGACACTGAATGAAGATGATGGAGATGAAGCGGTTGAGTAAAGCTGTTATTTTGGTTTTTATGGGCGCACAAAAACATTTGTGTAAATTAGTAATATTCCAATTGAACCACTGAAGGCAAATGTCTGTTTTGAGGACGTTTTTTTGTATTTTTCAGAACCTTTTGGTACTTTTCTAAACGAGTCAGAATCTTTACTGTCTATAGAGGATGAGGGAGCTCTCAGATTTCATCTAAAATCTCTTAATTTGTGTTTTGAAGACACACAAAGTTCTTCTGTGTTTGGAATGGCATAAGGGTTTAACAAATAATAATTAACATTTATAAATATTTGTAATTAACAAATTATATTTTTGGGTGAACTATCCCTTAAACCAAATGGAAACATGTCTAAGTTTGGTGATGGCAGTTCAACTTTATTGCTGCATTGCAATATGGCATTGTCAAGCGGACAAAAAAATAAGTTGCATGCACCTTTCTGCGATGCAGCGTTATTTTACTAACTTGCTGCTCACTAGAAAAAAACTCAAGTTCAACACCACCATCTGGTGGACTGTAAAGAAATTGATTTTAATATAAAACCAAATATAAAAAACATATAAATAAAAATAATTGACAATATATTGATTTGGCAATCCATTTATCTATACATTACCAATACATTATCTAAGTTATTGGAAAAACAAACAATAACTTGACTTCTAATTGATCATTTGGTATATCATAAGTGGCTTATATGAAAGGCTAAGGCATCTCATCCTTCATTTACCTCAGACATACTCAATAATGTTCATCTCTGGTGACTGGGCTGGCCAATCCTGAAGCACCTTGACCTTCTTTGCTTTCAGGAACTTTGATGTGGAGGCTGAAGTATGAAAAGGAGCGCTATTCTGCTGAAGAATTTGCCCTCTCCTGTGGTTTGTAATGTGATGGGCAGCACAAATGTTGTGATACCTCAGGCTGTTGATGTTGCCATCCACTCTGCAGATCTCTTGCACGCCAACTCAATGTAACTCAGTGTAACCCCAAACCATGATTTTTCCTTCATCAAACTTGACTGATTTCTCTGTGAATCTTGGGTCAACGTGGGTTCCAATAGGTCTTCTGCAGTATTTGTGATGATTAGGATGCAGCTCAACAGATGATTCTTGGGAAAAATTGACCTTCTGCCACTTTTCCAAATGATCAACTAGAAGTCAAGTAATTATTTGTTGCTCTTACAACTGGGATCGATGACAAAACTTTTGTCAGGTACTGTATAAAACTGCACCACAACATATTTTAATATAGTGCTGTATCCCAGAAAAATGTTCCCCTAAAGGAAACAGTGTCAGTCTAGACAGGTGAAGTTCATGTGAAGGAGAAACAGCAGGAATCAGCCACATAAAATTCCCTCTTGCCTCAAAAACCCAGACTTTCACACAATCAGCATAAAGTCTGGAAAATCGCCCACTGAATCAAGCCAGTTTGAATGACGTGAATCTTGTTTATCTTTTTAAAGGTGCTTTGGATAAAAGCACAATCCTAAACGGCTCGCGGTCCCGCTGTCTACCGCGCCATCAGTGTCGAGCTGCTCTCTTCAGTCCCGAAGTGACACTGCAGGTGATCTCAACTCATTAGAAAACAGAAGAGCACTTTCCATTCTTGTGTCTTTCCTTTGATGACTCACGTATTTTGCACATATGCACAGCCACACACACATAGACTGAGCGGTCTGTTCAATGGCAAATGCAAGGAAGTCATTACAGAAGTTTAGCACACAGACCCGGTGAATCATCTCTGAATGATAGCACTTAAAATCATTAAGCAGTAATGCCAAGGCCTCAGTGTAGCAAACTGCTTTTGTCATCTCAGCATGTCGAACTTGGAGTAAGAGTGGCTGACGGACGGCACCTACGCATCCACTTCATCAAGCCAGCATTTTTAACAGAACTTCACCTCAATAATGCACCCAAAGGCTTTCATGTAATACCTTTTTGCCGATGTTAAAAAATAGCTTTGTTATAGAGGCCAACACAGGTTATAAATCAGAGGATTTGGGTTAAGATGAAATCAATCCCGAGCGCTACGGTCGTGATGTGTGGAATTAACAAAATCGACAGGAGAAATTTTTCAAAGGGGTTTGCCTGATATGAATACAGAAAAATTAAATGAAGAGAAGCAATAGGAAAAATGGATATTAAATGATCATTTTTAATGCTAATGACTATTGAATTGTCAGGGTATATGCAGGAATCCTAAAGGTAATTTCAATACCCTTTTAAGACTATTTAAAGACCTTCTCAGAAGACGAGAAGACCTCGTCGCCACTTCAAGTTCTAATCAATATCAAACCTTTAACTTAATAAACAGTTGTTTATAAACAGTTGTAGTTAAGTGAATCAATGGAGCACAACCACGCAACAGAACTTAGATAAGCTCAGAAGAAACAAACCTTGAAAGAATAAATTACAGTATGTGGTTGTTTTCAGCAATAGGTTTCAGCCACTGTTTAAACTTTCTCCAACCAGGAGCATGCTAACTTGCATTATCCCATTTTGCCATCTGTTTTACTCTGTTTTCGCTACATGTGGAGAGAGTCAAATCACCTTCCGGCGTTTGTCACAAATTACGTGAAATCACCTGAACAGAGGAGCTTGGCCGGATGCACCCGGCCCGAACCAATCGAGGAAAATAAATATATTTATATTTTTTGAGTCAAACACTTTGGAGAACACTTGAATAAAATTTAAGACCTTGTAAAAACTGGATTAAGACTTTTTAATACCTTTTAGGGGTTTAATTTTCTCATCATTGATTTATCAACTTTTAATAATTTTTAAGACCCCCTGATTGTACATGCACAACAGAACTATCAACTAGGGATCCGCCGTTCGATCGTCCAGAGATCAGTATCGGCCAATAATCACATTTCATGACTCGATCGGTACTCACCAATTTGGCCAATCTCATGAATCGATCGCAAGTGCTTGTTTACGAGTTTACACACAGAGCACATGCGCTTAGACTCAATTGGAATCGGACGTTATCTCAAAATCAGGACTCGAATATATGTTTTCAGACACAGACAATTCGGTATCGGTTCAGTAATAGATCATAATCGGTTATTATGTACTGACGTCATTTATCTCATATGCACTACGTCGCGGTAGAATACTTTGGCAAGGGAGGAGACCGTGAGTAATTAAAACGCATAAACTCTGCACAATTCATTGAGTGTGTTTGCTGGACAATCATTTACTGACACTGTAAAAGCCCCTATTTCACTCCCATGGAGAAAATAAAATTAAACTCAATTTCTCACTCTCTCTCTCTCTCTCTCTCTCTCTCTCTCTCTCTCTCTGTGGCCCCTTTGACCTGCTGGTGTAACGTTTCCTATCCGCTCTACTAATACAACGATACTTGATCCTAGTCTCATCGGTGAACAGCGCCAGCGCGTAAGAGCCAATCGCAGCCCTTTCTGTTGAGCGCGTGACCAATCATAGTCGTTTAACAACTCCCTTGACAATGCACAAAAAGCAAGAGGGATAATATTTACATTTGTTTATTTGCTTTAAATGCTCATGTTGTTCTGTGCATGTACTTGTGTTTTGTTAGATGCATTCAAATAAAGGTTTTCTTTGAGCAGGTAAAATTAAAGGTACAGTACATATATCTGACTGCTTGTATTAAAAAACAATACTGTATTACAAATACATATAAGATGTATTTTAAAAAATGATATATTTAAGACAAGAATTGTTGTGCTGTAAAGTAAAATATAAAATTGTGTATGAAAAAAATCGTCTATGCACCGTGATGCACAGAGATATCGAATTGAACAGAATTGATGGCACGATAATCGTAACCAAACCTAACCATGAGACCAGTGTAGGTTCACACCTCAAATATTCTCATTATTTTATAACACATCTATAGTCATGCAGTTAACACATATATAGAATACAGTTAGAACTCTTTCTTGAATTCACACAGAAACAGCAAAATGCCAGTTAAATGGTTAAATGCCAGCAAACTAGAACACAGATGCAGTTTGAAGTGGAAAGCGTGAGTTTGACTGCGGTCCGGAGGTATTATAAAGTTGATGATGACAACATTGATAACAAACTGTGAGATATGTTAACTTGAGCTTGCCTGCCGGGTATTTTAAGTTGAGGTGCTGTTTATTTTATTTAAGATTTTTTTTAATTTACTGTTGCACTAAAGTCAAACAGTGAGGAAATTTTGTTGTTTATTACTTGATTGTTCAAGCAACCTCACAGAAGTGCTCTGTTTGTTAACTGAGATGTTGAATGTTAAAATAAGGTGAATGAAATAAAAAATGGGCGACGCAGTGGCGCAGTAGGCAGTGCTGTCGCCTCACAGCAAGGAGGTCGCTGGTTCGAGCCTCGGCTGGCTTTGGTTTCCCCCACAGTTCAAAGACATGTGGTACAGGTGAATTGGTAAGGCTAAATTGTCCGTAGTGTATGAGTGGGAGTCAGCGTGTATGGATGTTTCCCAGAGATGGCTTGCGGCTGGAAGGGCATCCGCTGCGTAAAACACGTGCTGGATAAACTGAAGGTTCATTCCGCTGTGGTGACCGTGGATTAATAAATGGAATAAGCCGAAAAGAAAATGAATGAATGAATGAAATAAAAAATAAGGAACATCCTGGATCGGTTTCTTCACTCTTCATCATTCTTTTTTTATGTGTTATATAAGTATCGGATCAGGTATCGGTATCAGCAGATACGCAAAATCAAATGACTGGGACTCGAGGGCAAAAAACTGATCGGGGCATCCCTACTATCAATAGATGAGCAAAAAATTTGAATGGCCTTACAAAGACACTTTTCACATATAAGAACTGAGAGTTCTGTGCTTTTGGCGATTGCAAGTTCACTAAAACCTGGCTCTAAAAATTAAAAGAGGTAAACTTTTAATTAAAATTTTTATTTAATTTTGATAAAAAATATATAATATGTTTAATAATATAACTTCTTGTAATATACTTGTTGCAATAAACAGTAGTTTATGGGCCTATTTTCTTTTAGGAAAGAAGTAATGAATTTATAGGTGTGCATTTTAACTTCTTTTGCATTAAATATGCACTCCAAGCTTTTTCTTCATTGAGACATGTTGAATTCTTCATCCATCATTTTCCAAAAAAATTATCTGTTTTATCTTAAATTTTCTTTAAAGCTGCTTTAACCATTACATGTCCACACAAATATTTATAAGAGACATGTTTAAGGGATATATTCAACATCCTTAATTAAGGAGAGATCTCCACTTTATCATACTTGAAGGGAAAATGTGCTTTATGAAATATCAAAGTTACATAAAGCTTGAAGCATCAGAATCGGTACTCGGTATCTGCCGATAACCATGACAAAGTATCAGAACTTGACATCAGCTGCAAAAATCCTGATCGGAGCATCCCTACTATCAACCTTGCAAAACATTTAATAAATTATAGTAAATGTGGAGAGCTGATTAACAGTTGCCTTCCATCATCTAAGGCCTGGGCAAACACACAATAGCTGTTTCCATTCAAAGATGCGAATTAGCCTTGTGAGTAAAACTGGAATATTACATAAAGCATTTGCGAATAAAGCATAGTTTTGTTCCAATGAGTTAAATAGGACAAAATTGTCACTTCTTGATAAACTGGTGCCAAATATCAAAAAGACACATGGAATTAGCTGCGGTAAGAGAAGCCACTGTGGGTATTTTTTTTATATAATATTAAGTTGCACCAAAGAAGACAAAATCCAACGCACGGTGGATTTTAGAGACGTGAGATTGTTCTTTGGGAGCACAAACGCTCAAGACAGTTCTGGAGGTAATCATACTGAACCACTTTGATGATGGACTTTGGCTAAGGGATTTTAGTATGACCAATTTCAGATGTATTTCAATGTGGTTACTTTGCTGGTTTGTCTATTAATACCATCCCAGCGCCCTTTTTTTGTACACATTTACCCTTTTTGTATGGCTCTACTGAAGATCAACAAATTTTTTTTCCAATTTTTAATGTATTAGTGTGGGAGAAGACATTTGTTTGATCTGAACTACAGCACAGAGGACGTACCTTTTCACCGAGAGCTCTGAGACTGTCCAAGAAGCGCTGCCAGAAGTCTTTGAAGAGGGGACGGTCAATTTTCTTCAGACTGTCCTTGGTGCTGGCATCAACACTGACATAAAGTTGAGTAACAGGCACAAGATTCCTATAAACAAAAAAAGAAGTTGAAAATACTGTCAAATTAGCATTGTGTAAAGAAGGTCTTGCTTTTAAACATATTTAAGCGCGTAGGAATGAAGATCTAAACTATTTTAGCCAGCTAGAGCAGTATTCTTTATTGCTGTGCATATTCAAAAACACATTAAACCAAAACACAACTCAGTGATTGAGATGTAGAGGTGAAAACTGGAGTCGAGCTAGGAGAAGGAAAAGTTTAGATGTACCAATAACTGTCAGCTCAGGACTGTCCACCTATATATTACCCGGTCACAATTTTAGTGAAAACAGTAGTGATGGTGAAATGAACTAGCTTTCTGAACTAGTGAACCACTCGACTCAATTGTATCGGAAAAATGTTCGTCACTTGAAGCTTTCCATATCAGATCTCAATGAGGACCTCTGCTGGTTAAAGTGTGGGAAAGCACTGTGTTGCAAAAATGTAAAATATTCACAACACAACAACTCATTCATGTAGTAATACAACAATAGTAATATAAACAAATTACTCAATTACTGTATTTTTTTACACATAGGTATGTTACATTACACCACTGATGACTAGTACAATCCAAGGTACTCAAAAGTATTTACATTTATCGAATTCAACTGGTTCTTCACCCATCCACTCGTTCTAAGCAGGAATCAAACCGGCGATTCCTGCAAGGGAGGCGAATGCTTTAAGGAGGAGGCTATGGAAGTGAGGCTTTCAGGCTGTACTCGCCAGCTGGCCTCCGTACAATATGCATTGGTGTTCTTTAAAAATAGTTGTAAATAATACACTAATACATTTTAATATGGTTCAAAAGCTTTTCACTATAAATTACTATTATATTTTAGTTGAATTAATGGTGTGTGGGACCAGTGCAGTGCTTTAAAACAGTAGAAATGTATGTAATCGACACATAGACATATGTAATGTCTCGCTATCGACACTTTACTAGCCCACGAGGGTGTTTAAGCCATAGACTGTAAAAGATATGGACGTAGTATCAGTGACGTCACCCACAGGTTTCTGAAGAACGCAGAAAAAGCTACAAGTAGGCGTGGCCAACCCTCACCATTAATTATGCAGACTTAATAAAAATGAAACAGATGAGTTCTAAAAAAATTCACCCCCCCCTCACAGTTGTCATGAAGGGTAATATTAGCTATACACCAAAACCATCTTTTGTACCAGGCTGTAGACATGTTTTTATCAGCTGTAAAATGTAAAAACGGATCAAGCTCCAGTACACTGCTTCACTGCGAGATGTA
Source organism: Danio aesculapii (assembly GCF_903798145.1). Lineage (NCBI taxonomy): Eukaryota > Metazoa > Chordata > Actinopteri > Cypriniformes > Danionidae > Danio > Danio aesculapii. Next base: position 31,534,598 of record NC_079449.1, on the reverse strand, counting down.
TCATTTTCTGATACATACTTCGAAGCCTCAGTGCACAACGACACCACTAGAAAACAGTGTTTTTCTAACAGTTCTCTGTCAAAGTCTATAGTTTAAACGCCGCCAGCTATCGAATAGAAAGAGAAAATATATGAATGACAAGTACCAGGCAGAAACCTCTACAAAATTTTCCTATGGAAAAGAGAACAAGTCAGTCACCCTCACTCACCGATTTTTACAACCGAGAAGCTGACCCATATCCTTCAAACATACTGAACATACTGAAAAACCTTAGTAGGTGAACAATAACTTTCTTTTCTTGTGCCATGGGGCATTTTCTCTCCCTAGATCTTAGATTTTGACTCTGTTTACCACAATTCTGTTCCCATATAAAATTTTTGACACTGCCTTGCACTGGACTGGTCAATATCCTACATTAATGAAAGAAATCAGTTTCTACAGATAGGCAAATCACAAGGTTAATACACATTTTAACTACTAAAATTCCATGACTTTCCATAATTTTTCTAAAACTTTCAAGTAAATTTTCATGACCTAATTTATGCAATGTCTACATATGTGTAGTAAAAAAAACAATACATGTTAAAATTTATTACAGCATATCATAAAACATGCAACAATCTATTTAGTTTCCGTTTATATTTATTCATTCATTCATTCATTTTCTTTTTGGCTTAGTCCCTTTATTAATCTGGGGTCGCCACAGCAGAATGAACTGCCAACTTATCTAGCATACAATACGTTTTACGCAGCGGATGCCCTTCCAGCTGCAGCCCATCACTGGGAAACATTCATACACACTTATTTACACACATACGCTTCGGACAATTTTAGCTTAGCCAATTCACCTACAGCGTATTCTTTGGACTGTGGGGGAAATCGGAGCACCCGGAGGAAACCCACACGAACACGGAGAGAACATACAAACTCCACACAGAAATGCCAACTGACCCAGCGGAGGTTCGAACCAGTGACCTTCTTGCTGTGAGGCGATTGTGCTACCCACTGCGCCATTGTAACGCCCATTTATATTTAGGTAAAATTTATTTAGATAATACTTACACCGCACTAATTATGTGAGAGTATTTGGCCAAAAACAGAAAAGAATTAAAGACAACTAACCTATATTTTAAGTAAACAGATATCCATTATCCATGACTTTTCCAAAACTTTGTGGGTTTTTCTAATTTTCCAAAACTTTTCCAGGCCTGTAAAATGCCATGTCAAAATTCCACGACTTTTCCAGGTTTTCCATGACCGTATAAACCCTGAAATCAAGTCCTGTCTGTATTTCTCATGGCATCCCCCAGGGCTCAGTTCTTGGCCCCTTCTCTTTTCTAATTAACAATCATCCCTTTGAAAAGTAAATATCTATTTGTTCCCAGGGCTGGTCAGGACTTCCTTTTCCTTTTACACTTGTGACTTAAATGTGACAAACCCAGTGTGTGATGTTTCATTACACTCTAATCATAGACGTTTTATTAAAAAGGTGTGATTTCTAACTTGATTCTCAGTTTTAAGTCACACTTTGATAACTACTTCACCGAACATCCTTCCTCCACCCCCATAAAACCTTGCACCACACTATTTAGATGATATGACTCATATACCCCCCACTTCCTGCTCCACAAATACATTAACCGTTCCCAAATTCACTGCCCTCCATGGGTTCTTCAAAAAATCTAATTTAATACTCAAGGTTATTGACATGTTTATTTGTTTTCACACTTTATTTGCACTGTTTTAAAACACGTAAGATTTTCGAACACACGAACCAACCATGATGATGAGCAAGAGCATTAAAATAGGTCTCAGCTTCCCTGGTTACTTTGAGTTAGAGGTTTGTGCCAGTGCACCACTTCCTCCTTTACCCCTGAAACGATCGCAATAAAACATTAGCATATTGATACGAGTAAAGCAGCAGGTGTAGGATCTCATTATAATGCCATATGAGAAAGCTTTGAGAGGGAACGCTCGGTTCTGGGACCCTCGGTGAATATAATTTTTTGCTTCTTGTGGTTTGTTTATCACACAGTAAAGACCTGCCTCAGCAGAGCAGTGTGACGAACCTTGCAGTTACGAGATAAACAACGATTGACAAGTGTTTCTCACTTCCTCAGAGCACTGCCAACATGATATTTCAGCAGCTGAGGTGATGTTCCCTCACCCTCAATAACCTGGCTGATCTGTGAGCAGCTTCTGCGTGCAGCAGTCGGGCGAACGAGGAGAGGATGTATTTTGCATTAAGCTGGGGAGCAAAGAGAGAGAGAGCTAAAAGCTTTTGGCTTCTCCTGAAAACTCATGAATTTCAGCACAATCTGCTGGAATTGGAGGAGCTGGGAGCCGAAGACGCTGTGATTTGCAATTCAGTGCCTGATTATGGCTTATCAGGCCAGTTACAGCCCCAATGGGACTTCAAAGACTGTGGAAAGACTTCAAACTGGAGGATGTTCAGTAGTTACTAATGCAGATATGCAGAGAACAAACACATTTGAAAAGGGGCTTGTCTGTGGGCACCAGATCAGATTCACTAAATGATGCATGAGAAGATATGTCCATTTTAATAACCACAATCAGGGCTATAACTATTTTAGATACCGAAGAGACATTTTTTTCTGCATTTAATACACCAAAGCACCAGAAGTTTTTAAATCTCACCTGATCTCTTCAGGAAACTGGGCGTTGGTGACCAGAAAGCTGGATATGTTCTGCTGGTGGAGTAGTTTAAGGAAGGAGTTGATCTCAGGATACATGATGGGTTCACCCACCAGAGACAGAGCACAGTGCTTCACGGTGAGGCCCTCTTCAAAACGCTCAGGACGAACACCTGGAACACCTGTTACATGATCAAATATACTGCATGGTTAAAATTTTAAATGGTCAAAAGCTGAGAGCAGTTATTAAAGCTAAGCTGGGCAATGTTTCTGTTACTATGCCCTCATATCTGGCACTGGCCACAGTGATTGAGTCGGTGTCAGACTGGGATGCATTTCCCATGCAATGAAGTAACTCGCTGCTAAGTAACCATTCTGTAATGAATTGTTGAAAAAAACGTTAAAAAAACAGTTATTGCATTAGGATTATTTGTTTAATCAGAGACGAACATTTTTATTTGTCAAGCGCCAAATGAGTGTAATGGGGCAAAAATGTTACTTACCAGTTTGACTTAAACTTTCTATTTTAATTCTAACAATGCTATGAGCATGTGCTTTAGCATGATTATCAGATAGAAAAGACTGGATTGTAATTATTTAAACCATTGGACTCTCATAGTCAGTCATGGGTCAAGTTTCTTCAAAATATTGCTTCCAGGATGGTAATAACTTTTACATTTTTGTTTTTCAAATCTGGCTCTTGGTTGAGTGACACGGGCCAGAAATCCTTTTATAAGCACTTCTACTAGAAAAGTATGTGCGTCACTGACCTGAGCATGAGAGCACTCCTATAACCTCACACCAGTGCTTGGCTGGGAATGAGTCCCAAAAAGTGTAAGTTTGGATGTGAGAGAACACTGATCTTGTTCAGCCATAGTTAACTGAACCCTTTCACATGTAATTTTTAAATACTTCCGGTGGTCATTTGGTGCAGTTTTGACCACTTCTACTACAGTCAAAAATTCCATTCCAGATTGCTTTTATATTGTAAACTCTCATGTGGTCGTGTTCAAACAATGTGATGTGTTGTGAGAAAGCTCAATTTTTTTTTAAACACTACTGAGTCACAATGTTTATCCTTTAGAGTAAATTGGTAAAATAACAAATTAATTTGGTAAAACGTTTAATCACTCAATTTTAATTCTAGGACTAGAGAGCAATCTTTTTTTAAACCAAATAATGAGAAAAAAACAAATCTCCTACCACAGCTATTCTGATGACACACAGATCTACTTAGCCTTACTGCCTAATGACTTCAGCCCCATTGACAGCCTCTGCCAATGCATTGATGAAATTAACAGTTGGATCTGCCAAAACTTTTTTCAGTTAAACAAAGAGAAAACTGAAGTCATTGCATTTGGGAAAAAAGATGAGGTTCTCAAGGTGAATGTGTACCTTGGCTCTAAGGGCCAAACAACAAAACATAAGGTCAAGAATCTTGGTGTGATTCTGAAGTCAGATATGAGTTTCAGTAGTCATGTCAAAGCAGTAACTAAATTGACTGTCATCTCAAAAACATTGCAAGAATTAGATGCTTTGTTTCCAGTGAGGACTTAGAGAAACTTGTTCATGCTTTTATCAGCAGCAGGGTAGATTACTGTAACGGCCTCCTCACTGGCCTTCCAAAAAAGATAGTCAGACAGTTACAGCTCATCCAGAATGCTGCTGCCAGGATTCTGACCAGAACCAGAAAATCAGAGCACATCACACTTGTAGTCAGGACTTTACACTGACTCCCAGTTATATTCAGAATAGATTTTAAAGTATTACTACTTGTCTACAAATCACTAAATGGATAAGAACCTCAATATATAACAGATATGCATAACAGATCACTCAGATCATTAGGATCAAGTAAATTAGAAATTCCAAAAGTTCAATCAAAGCAGGGTAAATCGACCTTCAGTTACTGCACTCAGAACTGATATCCTGTGAGTTAGTATTCTTGCCTTAAAAAAGAAACAATGACAAACAACAAAAATAGGGTTGAACTTTATATATGTCTCCTTGTTACAGTGTAACTATTAATTTAACAAATGAATAATAATAATAATTAATTACATGTACAGTTGAACTCAGAATTATTAAACCCCCGTTCTTTTTTAAATATTACTCAAACTATGTTTAACAGAGAAAGGAAATTTTCACAGTATGTCTGATAATATTTTTTCTTCTGGAGAAAGTCTTATTAGTTTTATTTCAGCTAGAATAAACACAGTTTTTAATATTTTTAAGAACAATTTTAAGGTCAAAATTATCTGCCCCTTTAAGCTATATATTTTTTCGATAATCTACAGAACCAACCATTGTTATACAATAACTTGCCTAATTACCCTAACCTAGTTAACCTAGTTAAGCCTTTAAATGTCACTTTAAGCTGTATAAAAGCGTCTTGAAAAGCGTCTAGTAAAATATTATGTACTGTCATCATGGTAAAGATAAAATAAATCAGTTATTAGAAATGAGTTATTAAAACTATTATGTTTAGAAATGTGTTGAAAAAATCTCTCCATTAAACAGAAATAAATAAACAGGGGGATATTAATTTAGGGGGGGCTAATAATTCTGATTTCAACTGTATATGGTTAAAGTTAGAATGCTGGTTAAGTTAAGGATTAGTTGCATGTAATTGTGCATTATTCATTGTAATTACTGTAAGAAAGTATACGGAACACATGTAACAATGATACCATAAAATAAAGCCTTACCAAAAAAAGTATTTCATTTATCAAAGAAATATCAAGAGTGCAGTTTCTGGTAAGCACTCTACATTTGTCTCCCTCTTTCTTGCTCTTCGAGGAGTCTGGCTCAGTTTTTTGAGGTCTGTCTGTACCCTCGGCACAGCATGCTTTCTGGCCTTTCATCCGCTCTCTATGTTCACTTGTTGTGCGTTTGTTTACTCAGCCCTGGGTCATCATGGCTTACTTCTTGCTACACACAGCAGTGATGTAATAGCTAAATGTCAACTGCGCCATCAAGCCAGAGACGACGCTGAGACCAAGACAGTGTTGCGGAGGTGGTGCTGCACACACACACACACATCTGGCACCAACTTAGACACTGGAACATAACCTACTGGAGACTCCATCAGGAGCCCTGTTCATTTCTCAAAACATGAAGGAACAAAAGGTGCTATATGGGAACGTTATTCGATTTCTGAAAAACTCGAGTATCGTTCATTTTACAAAATACAAGCGTTTATAACAATATTATAATAATTCCTTACATTTATATAGCGCTTTTCTGGACACTCAAAGCACTTAACACATTGGGGGGAATTTCCTCATCCACCACCAGTGTGCAGCATCCACCTGGATGACACAACGGCAGCCATATTGCGCCAGACCACACACCAGCTGATTGGTGGAGAGGAGACAGAGTGATGAAGCCAATTATGATATGGGGACGGTTAGGAGGCCATGATGGACAGAGGCCAGTAGGCAAATTAGGTCAGGTTAAACCCCTACTCTTTTTCGAAGGACATCCTGGGAATTTTAACGACCACAGAGTGAGGACCTCGGTTTAACATCTCATCCGAAAGACAGCGCTCACTGAGCAGTATAGAATCCCCTTCACTATAATGGGGTGTTAGCACAGACCACAGGTTGAGCGCCCCCAGCTGGCCTCACAAACACCACTTCCGGCAGCAACCTAGCTTTCCCATGTGGTCTCCCATCCAGGTACTGACCATCTGTACCATCAAAGGGAGACATCTCAAGTTTTGAACAGCAGAAGTCTTAATTTAAGGATGATAAAATCGAATCAAACGGACTTTGGGACTGTTCCACCCCACCTAATAACATTCCCAGCAGATATCATCTGAAAACTCCCTTTTCGTAGCTGCAGATCCGTTTTGTAGCCATCTACGCTAGACATCTCTGATGAATTTTTCAGACTACTGCAGATGAAGGGGAAAAACACATCAAACAGTCTGCAAATCACCCTATATTCTGGAGCAGTGCAGTAAAACAAAACCAAGCGATGTTGCTTCAAATGCTAAGTTGAGGCGTAAAGGGATTCGGAGCCCATCTTAATGTCCTTGAAAACCCATCTGGTGCCTCCTCAACCCTAAAAAGTCTGATCCAGATGTCCAGCAAAGTACAGAGATGGAGTTTGAACTCTGAATCTGGCACTGAAATCAGAGCTCATTAGGAGTTGACGTCAGCTGATTGTGGAGATGAGGAATGAGGGAAAGGAATGTGTTGCTTCCCAACAGGCACATTTTAGAGGGAAAAGAAACTTGGTGGCATTAGACAGTTTTATGACACCATATTGGTATGTCATTGCAAAAGTATAGCCCTAAAAGTTGAGGGTATAACTACATACTATATATATAATCTGCTGTAATACTAAATTAATATACGAACAATAGCCAGGGTAGTGATGTTTGACTTAATTAAAACTGCATGATTTATTAAATTAAGCAAATTACTACTCTGTCATTTAGTTGATACTTTGATCAAAAGTGACTTCCACTTGCAAAAGTCAGTCTGCATTTGGGAATTTGCTCACTGGTGCAATTATACATGAACAAGAGTTTTAGTATTAGTATGATTTTTACATTTGAATATACATTGAACATTTTTTAATCCATTCGATTGAAATAATCTTGCTTGCTACTTCAATTTAAAATCAAGAAATTATTAAGGACACACATGATAAAGGGTTGATTTAAATTAATTACCAAATTTTACGATCTCTTGACACAAGAAATCAAACAGCTTATACAGCTAAAGGAAAAAATATTAGCCCTTCTGTGAATTTTTTTTTTCCCAAAATATTTCCCAAGTGATGTTTAAAAGAGAAAGTGTATTTTCCAAAGTATTTGCTATGATATTTTTTCTTTGTGAGAAAGTCATTTCTTTTAGTTTGGCTGTAATAGAAGCAGTTTTTAAATTTCTTAAAATTATTTTTAAGGTCAATATTATTAGCCCCCTTGAAAACAAACCACTGTTGTCCAGTGACTTGCCTAATCAAATTAACTTGCCTAGTAAAACGAATTAACCTAGTTAAGCCTTTAAATTGCACTTTAAGCTGAATACTAGCATCAAGTAAACTAATATGTACTGTTATTAAAGCGACAACAAAAGAATTCAGTAGTTATTAGAAATTAAATATTTAAAATATCTTGAAAAATGTATTGAAAAAAAATCTTTCAATTTCATAACTATTTTTAAAAGAATTAATGGTGGCTAAAAGGGTGATCTTTTCATACTTTTCATAAATGGCTGACTGAAATGGTTGCTGCTCTTGAGCTTGAAAGAGTTTGTTTTGCTAAGGCAGATGCTTCTAAAAATCGGGGACCTCTTCCTTGCATATCTTTTTAAAAGTTGAAAGTAGGGCACTTATGATTCATGGACAATCTACTTTTACTTTTCCACTCCATTTTCAATGTTTTGAGTTTGATCAAGTAAAACTTATTGTGTGTATATTATTTACTCTGTATAGTGCATGTTTGGACGGACTGGTGCTTGTTTTTTTATTATTTTGTATTATTATTACTTTGGTTTTTTTCTTGTTTTTTTGTTTAGTTTTTTATTAATTTACTCATTTATTTTTGTATTTTTTCCTTATAATTTGTGTAAAAAGTATGATGGATTGTATAAATGTTTTTGTTCTGTTTTGTATACTTTCAAAAAACGGTTTTAAATAAAATAAAATAAAAATAAAAAGAATTTTACAGGAGGGCCTTCAACTATGAACAACCACAAAATAAGTCTCAAAAGTTATACAACACAGGTTTAAAATACAAATGGATGTGCATTTAATTGTGAATTAAATTATACTGGTTAAAAAAAGATGATGTGCTAACTTTTACTAAATCTTTTTTGAGAAAAACAGACGTTTGATTCATACTGAAGTATAAAATTGACAGAACAACTTCAATTCATTCATTCATTCATTCAAGTAAACTATATTAATGCACATATATAGATAACAGTGAATGAGGATATGGCAGTGATTTTGAACACATCTATACTGTATTTAGTTTATTATTGAAATGATTAGTTCAAAAATAAATTCATTCAAAAATGAAACTGTATCTTCAATTTGTTTAAAACAGATTTATACAGTATATAGTAGTTCACAGATTACATTGGTCCAAAGTGAAACTAGGAAAATTTAAACTAAATATAGAGCCTAATGGGCTATATGCACAGCTAGTGTTTTTCAGCCAATGATGAACTTCCGGTGAGAGCTTTATGTGACTATTTTCAACTTCATAAGGTTCCTTTTACAGCATCAATGTTGTAATGTAATTCAAATATAATCAGTTAAATAGACTTAAGCATCCATTTGTTGGTAAAGTGTGAAAAGAGATGAAAGACCGTTTAAATGCAGGCACCATCATTAGCAGCAGGCGAGCACAGAAATTCCATTAAAAATACTGAGGTAAAATTCATTTCCATATTTTAAAGAGGTGGTGTGGAAAAATATAATTTAATGCAGTGCTTCTTGTTTGGTCTGAGACCCACTTTATATCGTATCTCAGCCAGGCAGGGAAGATTGCTGTTTTTTTTAAAGTAATCAGATTTAAACGCAGCGATTTTGTATGGGATGACAATTCACCGGAAGCCATGGGGGTGGCTGACTGAAATTAAAAGTCTGTGTGCATATACCCTAGTGACCGATGTAACATTGAGACACATCTCATATGTTTTGGTCTTGTTCAAAACTAAAGGACTTCTGGCAGCTAATATTTAAATTTCTCTCTTAAGCATTAAATACTTAATAACTCCTTTCTAATAACTGATTTCTTTTATCTTTGCCATGATGACAATAAATAATATTTTACTAAATATTTTTCCAGACACTTCTATACAGCTTAAAGTGACATTTAAAGGTTTAACTAGGTTAATAAGGTTAACTAGGTAGGTTATGGTAATTAGGCAAGTTATTGTACAATTATGGTACGTTCTGTAGACAATCAAAAAAAAAAATTGCTTAAAGGGGCTAATAATTTTGTCCCTAAAATAGTTTTTAAAAAATTAAAAACTGCTTTTATTCTAGCCGAAATAAAACGAATAAAGCTTTCTCCAGAAGAAAAAATATTATCAGACATACCGTGACATACAGACATACTAAACATAATTTAGGAAATATTCAAAAAAGAAAAAAAAAAATTCAAAGGGGGCTAATAATTCTGACTTCAACTGAGATATATATATATATATATATATATATATATATATATATATATATATATATGCAAGTCTTTAGATCGGGTGTAGTTTAGTGTGCACTGAAGATATCGGGTTTCATTTTCATGATTTATTTCTGTCGCCTAGTTTAGACGTTAGACATAAGGATTGTTTGGATTTCTTTGATTTGGCTAACACTCATTGTTTTCGTTTAAAGAGAATATAGTAAATGTTTATTTGTTTTTTCCATTATTATTATTGTTACATCTTTTGTTTAAACCAATGAGTTAAAAAATGCTTAAATTCAGAATTGATTCCTGCCTCATCCTTGATCTGTTGCACACATTACATTTGTCTCCCGTAAATGTTACAGCAACCCTTTTAAATATTATAAACCTGTAACATTCATTTTTAACTGTTTCCTTTCTTTTTGTTTTCTTTTCTACATATACAAGGACAATATCTTTTACTTAATATTATTATTTATTTGTATTTATTTTATTGTTATTCATATATTTTTATAGAATCTGAATGTATATGTGTGAGACAGATTTTGTTCGTTTGTTGTATAAAAAAGTAAATGTGAAAGGCCATTTTTACTGCATGTTTCATATTTAACATGTTCAATCTGAGAAAAAGAAAATGAAACTGTGTGCTCACAGAGAGACAAATATTCTGCTCTGGCTTTATTTTGAACATTTTTCTTTACAGAAAGCGAGTGGCATACTTTTGATGTCAGCTTGACCACTAATAAAACAATTACGCTATTACCATGGACACAATTCACACACAGAAAAAACCTACAAACAATTATTAAAATCCAATTATTAAGATCCAAATTCTCTGCTCATCCAAAATGATGAAACAAATATTCTTCTTGACTTGTGAACAGTGTGTAGAGAAGGATCTGCATAACTACAGAATCTAAACAAAAAACTCAATAGCTGTTTCCCAAATAAAAGTCTCATTGAGCCTTCCTTTCAATCTGATCTCGGCCCGTCAAACCGATCCAGCCCAAAAAAAAAAAACTGCATCTCCTTAACGTTGCTGAAAGCTGATGGATCCAGCACTGATCTGATGCAGCAGATGCTGAAGAAAGTGACAGGGTGCAAATGAATAAATTAGACCCAGTCGAACTGCACTTAGAGCCTGTCCTGTAACTGCCTTCCACAAACCGTAGTGACAGCTAAATATACCCCGGTGTCTGGTAGACAATCTCTGAAAGCGGAGGGGTGTTCGCAGACTAGAGACGTCAACACACTGTTATGTCACACCATGTCTGAACAGCTTCCAACTGGATTTGTGCCTCTGAGGAAAAGGGATTTAAAAATGTTTGGCTATATTTATACCCCACGAGACAAACAAAGCAAAAAGTTATTTCTGTACAATTACAGTGTGAAGGTGTATTAACGGCACGTGTGGTTGTTCTGCTGGGTTTTACTTTTTTTTTTTTTTTTTTTGGCACAACAAGATTTCCACAGCAGACTCCTGTTTTATTTGAACACCGGTAACAAACACAGACCAGAAAAACTGGCCTCATTGATTCACATTAAACTACAGTAGGTGTATAAAGCATACTATTTAGTAGTTATGAGTTTAATAATTAATAACAAAATAAAATGTTAAAAAAATGCAAAGCAATGATTAATAATGAATGATTTAATAAATAAATGAATTGCCATAATTCTTTCAAACAAAAACTATTAATTAGAGGGAAAATGCCTCTCAATGTCTTCCCTTCCCCACACACACTAATTTAATAATCAATATTATTAATGTGGCCATTGCCTAATTCTATTCCTTCTATCGGTTTACATTCTTTTGTTTCCTTTGTATTGTCTTTGTTGCTTTTTATCTTCCTTTTTTTCTTGTATGTGTGTATATGTCATTATTACTGGTAGTAGTTCATGGCATTCTGCTAATCTATGCATTTTATTTTAGAAAATTGTACTTGCATACAACAGAATTAAACATAAATTTTCTTGAGTGATCGTGTGTGTGTGTGTGTGTGTGTGTCTAGAAGCAATGTAAAAGCTATACAATATGTTTGTGTCAATAGTTAATTTCTTATATTTGCATGTTTAGAGGAAAACTCTGCATGTAAATAAGTGACCAGTTTCCATCTCATTGAGTAGGGGCGTAACTAACTGGGGGGGGGTGGGGTGGTTGGTTGGGCTGCATTAGACCTGGTGACTGATTTTGGTTCCTCTTGTTCCTTTCATTTAGGCTATTTATTCCTGTTATTTATTATTACTTTGGCAGTAATATACTTTTTTATAGTAATAATAATATGCACAGTTTCGTTATTACTAATTTTATTAATTACGGTTATGCAATGATACCGTTTACATAAATGCAGACGGATCATGACTTCACTGCCACTTCGAGAGGTTTAAATTATATTTCATTCTCCTTATTTCTTTTTGTTTTATTTCAAATAATATAATAGTTTAAATGTAAAGGTAAAAATAAAGATTTATGTTAGGCTATCATAAGTGGGGGGAGGGGGGGTTCGTGAAATTGTCCAGCATTTGTAAAAAAAAAAAATAAAATAAAAAAATAATAAAAAGAGCTACCATAAACCAGTAGGCCTACCCATCATTTTATTTATTTATTTAGCCTATCTATCTTAATAACTTGATTTCAGGTTACATTTTCATTTTTGAAAAGCTACAAGTCAAAATAAAATCGATATGCTATTTAGTATTTAGAATTTTTAGCTGTTAAAATGGGCCTACAATATAATATCTGGTGTCATCTTTAACCCAAAAGGCATTTTTAGGTTCCTTTTTTAACTGCTGCTGCATAATGGGAGGTTTCTTTTCACAACTGTTAAATGCAACTTAATAGATTTCAAAATGAAAGCAAACATCCAAAAGGGTTGTGCGATTTGTCAATTTTATAGCTTAGATTTAATAATATTAATACTAGTGAATATAATAAAATGTAATATTAATTATAGTGTAGACTACTGTGGGACTTTGCAGTGTCCAACTAAACATTTTTATTAGGCAACTCTAATATTAACTTTAGAGCTTAAGAGTATTTAAAGAAATAGTAAACCAAAACAGGCTGCTCGCCTTCATGTAATCCACTAGTCCATTTTCTCCCATGTGAGTTTAGAGTGCACCTCCACCGCCGTGTGCGTGTTTATACCCTGACACGGGGATCAGATCTCTGAACTATTTCTTTAATTTCACAATTATCATAATTTAATAGCTTTTTTTAGAATATCAAATATCTAAATGTGTGTTCTGAAGGTTGGAATGATGGGAGTGTTAGTTATTAATGACAGAAATATTTTCAGTTTTGAGTGAACTTATCCTTTATGAAAGCTGAGGGGGCACAAATTATTTCTAAGAGGGTAAAGTGAAATGTGGAAGTGCGCTTCTGATTAAGTTACCTATGGGAGAAATGACTTGGAATAATAAATGGCAGAAAAAAGGTCAAACAACTTGCTCTACAAACAAGTGGGTTCATGACTATATACAAATAGAATAATATAATTAGAAAATATCAGTTTGCAACACCAAGCAGCATAACGAGGGATTTTTAACATCTAAAAATCATTGGAGGTGAATGAAACCGGAAGTTTCGAGCCAAATTCCAAAAGCTGTGCCCACTCGTATGTGAAAATCCAATCCAATAAAAGTTTAATTTTAATTTCAGGAGAGGTGATTTGAAGGTAATGGACAGTGATTCTCTTACCTCTGAACTGGCGAATCATGTTCCTGTGGTTCTCCATGGCCTCTTCAATAATCTTCTCGGCCGGGTCCATTTTCCAGCGCCACTCAGTACCCACTGGGTTGGTGTGGTGTCTGTGAATCAGAATGAGAGAGGACAGCTCCTGTCAGAACAACACCTGCACCCCACCAGACACACATTAGCATCCCGCAACCCTTTCAACAGCTCTCACATCACACCAAAGGGCACAAATGCCAGGCACTGTGGCTTTACTTCCGTCCCCTGCCACAAATAGCAACTAGAGATGAGAAAACGCTGGATGTGATGCCATACCACTCCACTTTTCTAAGGGTACAGACAAATCCTATTATGAGGATGTGCAAAAACTACATTCTCAAAATAGATTCATCAGTGATTCATCAGTAGTCTCTAGCACATGTTTTTTTTTTTGTTAGTTTTTAGTTGCAAGACTATTTAAAACAGCTGAGAATCAGAAACAGGTTTCAGACTCACGTGTTTCAAAACGTTTGTTTTTTAGGACTACAGTATCTCCAGCAGAAAAAAAATATCCAAGGACGTCATTTTAAATTGTAAATAAATCTGTGCTTTTAAAACAAATGAAGACAGCAGAATTCAACGATTCATTTGAATTATTTAGCCTGACATGTTTACTATTCCTAAATATTACAAATGTTTCAAAAGATAAGATGTATTGTGTTCAAAAAAGAAAAAGATTTAGTTTTTACCCTGACATTTAAAAAAGAATATATTTTAGAGCAGTAATCACAATACCGTGATACTGTGAAACCGTGGTATTTTTATCCAAGGTTATCATACAGTCAGAATCTTTTACCGGCCCATGCCTAGCTTGTGAACCAATCCTATGAATCTGGTATTTGGTACAAAATCTAAGCTAATAACAATAATAATAATCTGTATATGGTGCAGAAGCGCTCCAGGTGTCCCAAGTTTGAATCTCGGCCTAGCCCCATCTCTCTCCTATTTCACTACCTACTGTCCTGTCAAATAAAGGCAAAAAATGCCAAATATAAAACTTTTAATAATTATAATAATAATAGTAATAATGATCTGAAATCGAAGTAATTTAAAGTAAATAAGTAAACAAATGTAAATTATTTCATGTTAACCTCACTAATCTGACTTAATCCTACCTTACGGTCGTGCTTCAGAAAACAATTTTACTGTAAAAAAAACATTATTAAAATGTTTACAATAGTTTTAAAAAAATAGATAAAGTAATATGCAAATATCCTTACTAATCAGGTCTGTATCACCCATTTATTTCCAAAGCATGCAAATAAAATATCTGGCAATAAAAACACCTGTATTTATTTTTTGAAAACCTAAAACAAACTTCGGTATGTTTGGGGAGCCAAAACATGTCTCATTAAAATTATTTTGAATTCTAAAAAAATTTATTCTAACATTTTAGAAATATTTACAAATAAATATGATTAAAATAAATTTTTTTTTTAATTTTTTTATGATTTTATTTTTTTGATAGTTTGCATACGTATAAAATTATTTTGAATAAACCTATAACTAAACAAATATGTAAGAATACATACACATATACATGCATGTAAAAATAAATTATTTTGGAAACCAATACATGTCCATTGTAAAACCTTACTAAAAAGCAAAGTTGTAGACCATAGATCTTAAACTCAATTCCTGGAGGGCCACAGCTCTGCACAGTTTTCCTTTAACCCTAATCAAACACAGCTGATCCAACTAATCAAGGTGTCTAAAAGAGTCTTGAACACCTTGATTAATTGCATAAGTTGTGTTTGATTAGGGTTGAAGCAAAACTGTGCAGAGCTGCAGCCGTCCAGGAATTGAGTTTGAGACCTATTATATAGACAGTGATAATGACAATAAAATAGCAAGTCCTGATGAAGCAAAATTAAACACCCATTTTTCAAGTTGAGTGAATGAAGAGCCAGTGTTTGAGATTAGTTTAAGAGCTTTTCCCCTAATGCCTTTACTCAGTTTCAGGTGATGCTGCCTAAAATAACAAACCCATCCACATGAAGAGGCCTCTTCAGAATCATCATTTCCAGTGCCACTTTAACCAAATTACTCCTCTTATGCAAAGTTCAATATTTCCATCACTTCCTGAAAGAGGACGACTGAATGCCTTTTGCATTTTAAAACATCCTTACCACATTTATTTGCATTATGTCATTAACTCTGCAGCATTTGAGGATTTGCACAGCTTGTGGCAATGAAATAAATGAAAAATGTAATTATCAAAACTTTGAGTCACAGCAGCGCAAGACAAAAAAAACACAACCCACAACACCGACAAATAGATCCGATACGCCGCTCATAAAAATAGAGTTTACTGACAGTCTCAAGACGCCGATTTTTCTGCATAATGTTCCAAAACGCCTCAAAATCAGCTGATTCAATGAGAATCTTGGATGAAAAATGACAGATTTTCTCAACAGCATGAACAAAGTCTCTAAGACGTGCTCAATCTGTTGTGTTAATCTGACAGTGCTGCTCAAACTACATACAGAAGTTTAATTGTGTGCATTGAAAGCGCTCCCAGTCTGTCCTGTCCAAATGCTTTAGTATATGACAGTGTCCCACTGGTTTATTGGTTGATGTGTATGTCATGCTTACAGTGATGTTCTTAAAGGAACACTCCACTTTTTTTTGGAAATGGGCTCATTTTACAACTCATCTCTAAACAAGTTGAGTTTTACCATTTTTGAATCCATTAGATCTCCAGATCTGGCGAGACCATTTTAGCTTAGCTTAGCATAAATCATTGAAGTAGATTAGACCATTAGCAACTCATTTAAAAAAAAAATTAAAGAGTTTTGATCATTTTTCTAATTAAAGCTTGAAACTTCTGCAGTTACATCATGTACTACACTCTCAGAAACAAAGGTACAGGAGCTGTCACTGGGGCAGTACCTTTTCAAAAGGTACTTTCTAGGTACATTTTGGCATGAATATGCACCATTAAGGTACCACTGTGGACCTTTTGGGTACAGATATGTATAATTTGAAAAGGTACTGCCCCAGTGGCAGCTCCTGTACCTTTATTTCTGAGAGTGTAAGACTGATGGAAAATATGAAGTTGCTATTGTCCGATGCAGATGCTAGGCCGATACAGATAATGGTAAGATGCTACTGGTCTGATTCAATGATTTATTCTAAGCTGGAGCGTTTTAAAGCTGCGATTTATCAGCGGATCGTTTTTATGTCAGCTTATAGACAAACCAGCTGATCAACGTGACTTTGAAACGCTCCAGAATCCCTGTATCTGTGGTTACACTCAATAACACTCAATAAACAGCAGATTGACCTTCACGGCCAATGACAGTCATTTCTGTTGAGCACGTGAACACAATGGCAAATAAACGCCGTTTAAGAAGGTGCTCCATAGCACTTAAATGTTTGCAGGAAATTAACGTTTTTAAAATTCCAGTAGCGATTGGTATCGAATTCTAATCTCGTGACAACCCTACTAAAAAGTGGTCATAAATTAATATTTTCTCAATTCAAATGAATAGCGGCTTAGACCTGGAAACAGTATTTTATACATCACCAATTAACAAGTGGATATGTTTAACAATTTGGTTTCTCTTGCAATATTGACAGTATATAAAAAACTAATTAATAACGGTAACATTTTAGCATCCAGCTCTAAATGCAAATTATACGCTACCGGCACTTAAACCGCCAAAAACATTTTAAAACAAAGCAAAAAAATATTAATACCTTTAGTTTTAATACCTTTTATTTTAATACCTTGAATTACTGCACAGTGCAACAAACTGAACATTAATTACATTACAAACTTGGTAAATCGTTAACACCAATTCAAAGCTAAAAAGAGACTTGCGTGTTCTTTTGATTGCTAAATTAAAACGCATCTCTTTAAAGATTAAGCAAAAAATCTTCTTTGATGCTCTCCTGGATAAAAGCCATATCTTAAATGGCCTGAGGGTGTGTACATTAACAGCACATTTTCATTTCTGAGGTGAACCATCTCCTTAAATCAAGTCTATCTCGGTGATCTCTCAGATGTGCTGGACTGAAGGGTCAATCGCGGTGCAAATCATCCAGGTCTGCTCCTCAGAGGAGAAACGCTGATGCTCTTCGACAGCTCTTTCTTCCCCCTCACATAAAACCTGGCAGGAATATTGAATGCTACCTTCTTTCCACAAGTGTCACTATGAATCAGAACTGATGTACCTTTGCACCTCCGATTCACTCAGATGGCCCAGGCAGGCATCTCTCACAAGCAATGCAGGTTGACGTTATGAATTAAAGTTTGACTGTTGAATATTTAACCTATTTTTATTATATATAAAATGGACAAGTTGTCCATTGGACTTTTGGATCTGGATTTTTTTTTCTTCTTTTTGTTTTCATATGTTCTACAGACTTTCATAATCTATTGTTGAACATATACATGTATGAGTGTATATAAGTATATGTACAGTTAAAGTCAGAATTATTAGCCCACCTTTGAATTTCTTTTTAAAATATTTTCCAAATTATGTTTACAGAGCAAGGAAATTTTCATAGTATGTCAGATAATATTTTTTCTTCTGAACTCCAGATGCACCTGATGACGGTTACCCTGATGAAGCCAGTTTCTTGCCGAAACGCATAAGTTTTAAGGATTAGCCATATAAATAAAGGATTTCTTTATATTTTTTCCACATTTTTCAAGTTCCTTGGACTGATTTTTGCTGTTTATCCATTGGACTTTTTACACCAAACCTTATAAAAACAATGAATAATTTTAGTTTTTTCATTAGAAAAAAATCATTGAAAATTATATACAAAACTTAGTTTTGTCTTGCAAAAATACAGTGTACTGACTGAAAAATACAGCAAATATTGTATTATTGTTGTCACGATACTGGAATTCGAGACCAATAAATACTGACATTTTAAAAACATCTGTTTTGTGTTGACATGGTCTACAGAAATGATTTTGATTGGCCATGAAGGTCATCGGTTCATCGAACTCACTGCTGTTTACTGAGTGTAACCAAAGATACAGGGACACTGAAGCATTTCAACATCACGCTGATCGGCTGGTTTGTCTATAAGCTAACATACGAGCTATCTGCTGATGAATCGTGGCTTTAAAACGCTTCAGTGTCCCTGTATCTGTGGTGACGTGAATGTGCACGTGAACACAATGGCAAATCAGTGATGTTTAAGAATTCCAGTATTGTGACAACACTATTGTAAAGCAATAAATTGTAATGTAGAAAACATGATTAGAATCACAAAATCCAGTTACGAAAACAGAATAAGCTGTACAATGCATTTCTATGACAGCAATAAAGGCCTAATATTCTAATACAGTGGAATATATCTCTCACAGTAGTAGCAGTAATAATAGTGATTTAAAAAAATAAAAGCATCATTTAAATGTAAACCGTAATGTGAATTTTGAGAAGAAAATGCATTTAAAAGATTTTCTAAAAATCCTATTGTTAAACACATAAAATTGTATTATTGTAAATGTCACTCAAATGTCATTCTATTACTACAACTGAATTTGAACCATTTAAATGTGGAAAACAAAAAAAAATTACAGAAAATTTAAAATAGAAACAATATATCATAAATACAAAAGTTATATCATAAAACCCTTTACACATGCATACTGATAGGTCCCATTCAATCTGCTTCAAACCACATCAACTACATGGATGGGAGTAACAGAGATGCTGACACAGTGCTTCCCACACAGACTTTTCTTGGGCGGGCCGCCCAGGTATATTAAAGGCCACCCAAGTATATTTGGTGCCATTTTTCATTGATATTTTGTTATTATCATCCTTTTAAACTTTTTTTTTTTTATTTTATTTTAAGCCTGATTTACTTTCACTTGGCTTCGCAGCTGTCAGCATGTGCATGCGCAAGACAGAGAGAAACATTAGATAATAATTCTTTGATCTAAACGACTCAGATAAACTTTTATATTTACTCGGAGAGGATGAAATGACATCTAAACTGGCTGCAAAATGTTTGTATACCATTAGTAATGGTCAATTAGCTCATTTGCCTCATTTAAATAACCGACTACTTACTCTTGTAATTATTATACTTTTTAGAGATTTTTAGTCCATAGATGTTTTTACTCCTTTATGTCGTTTATTTCTCATTTGCTGTATTTGTTTTTTAATTGATGTTGATATATTACATATTTTACACATACCTAACATGCTTTGGCAATACTATACAAAATGCCAGCAGCAGATTTCACCTGTCAGTGGGTGCACATGGCTGCTGAATAAAAAGAAAGTAAAACAAACAGCGGATTTCTTTTTTTTATTTCAACAGTCTTTAAAAAAAATTCAACCCATAGAAAAGAAACAGTGTAAAATAAAAATATTGTTAAAAATCACTTTTTTGTTGCATATAGTTAACCATGCTTTGGGTAAAAGGTGTGTTTCAATCCACCTAACACCGTAAGTATATTTCAAGTCTGTGGGAAGCACTGCTCACATTTTAAAGTTAGGGCTAAGTATTATAAAATATAATTTTAATTAATCAAGAATGAATCATTAATAAATTTAAAATAAAAACATTCATTTGCTTAAAAGTACCAGTAAACAGGCTTAAAAATTATGCTAAATATTTAATTTTTTAATTAATCCCGCATTTTCTTGCCTATTCATATAATCCTAATTTAAAAGAATACCATTTTCCACAGAAATACAACTAAAACTGAGCAGCCTATAGTAGATTATATGACTTATGAACAGTTATGTGACACTGAAGACTCAAGTAAACTAAATAAATTACATTTCAAAATATATTCATGTAGAAAACTCTCATTTTGAATTGTATTAATATTTTACTATAAATTTATAAACTAGTCTTGGCGCAAATTAGACCCTGCTCAAAAACATACAAGAAAAATATTTGGAACGTAATTATTCCAAACATTTGAACAGCTGTGTTTGAGTGTGTGTGTTTGGAATAATTATCTTATTACATATTTATATATATTTTGTTATATTATTATATTACATTACATTATATTATAAATGCTATTTATTTTTATTTATAAAAAAATTAAAATAAAAAACCCTCTCCTACCTCCAGCAGAAAACACATTTGTTAGCGCAGGCCAGACTCGGCGTGGTCTCCATACATCGGTGCGATTCAATCCCATAGAAGGTGTGTTTATAGCAGCCTCCTCTCCCTCTCAGCATTGACTAATAAAAGAGAGCCAGCATTTGTTTCGTTTATACAAAGAAAAAAAACGCTCCAGTCTGGAAACACTGTGTGCCACTTTTAAAAAGAGACTTGCTAAATAGCCTTGACAATAAATCGATTGGAGGAAACGACCTACCTTAGTCCAACGACACAGCTTCACCCCAGAGTGACTCCCTATTAGTTTGTACCCTACGGAGCACAAACAAAACATTTATGTAGAGGTTACAAAGTTTTCAGAGTATTAATAAAGTAGCATAATCTCAAAAGACACAACCTGCTTTGAGATAAAATTCTAAATGCATTGATTCAATAGGATAAAATGCTAGAATGTCAAACGAGAAATGCCAGCAGCTATTATATTATTAACTAACAACCAATCTTTGCATTCTGAACAGGGAAAGGTCACTCAAATAGCTGAAAAATTAATTTCTTTTTTTTTAGTAGCCCTCATGGGAAATTATTATTCTTTATCAAATATGTTCCAAGTGATGTTTAACAGAGCAATGAAATTTTCAGTATTTAATATAATACTTTTTTCTTGTGGAAAGAGTCATATTTCTTTTATTTTGGCTGCAATAAAAACACTTTTTTAAAACAATTTTAAGGTCAATATTATTAGTTATCTAAAGTTTATTTTTTCCAATCGGCTAAAACCACTGTTGTCCAATAACTTGCCTGTTTAACATAACCAAGTTTTTAAAATGCACTTCAGGCCGAGTAGTAGTTTCTTGCAAAATGAGTAAAAATTTTATGCACTGCCCTCATGGACAAAATAAATTAGTTATTATAAATTAGTTATTAAACCTATTATGTTTAAATAGATGTCGAAAAAAAAATTCTGTGTCAAACAGCACTTGGAAACATATTTTTTAAATAATTAAGTTCACAGGAGGGCTAATATGCCACTGTTTCAGGAAGGGAAAAGGAGCGAGGATTCAAGTGCAGTAAATAATATGGTTTTAATATAAAAAATAAAATATCAACAGGACAAGGAGATAAACGACAATGAACTTGCATAGGACAGCAGACATGAGGAGAATATAAGAAGAAATAATTAACAAACAAACAGGTGAACAAAATAAACTAATAATGGGTTAACAGGGAGGATGGGACTAGAGGGACATAACAAAAGAAAACACCACAAGCCATGTGCTCACGTAAAACGGGACTAGAACACGCAGCCAATGAGAGAACTCATTAACTACGTGTTCACATAAAACTCGACACTAAAGCACACAGCCACAATGTAAACACAGAGCCACATGCTTAGACAACACCAACATAAACAGGCGCAAGTCACGAGCACACGATAAATGAAAATACCTTACTGTGCGTTCACACATGCAACGTGCATGTTTCATCTCAGAGTAAACTGAAACCAACTAGACTGAGATGCTGAGAATGAAACAGCACGCTGCTAACAGAAACACAAGCACTAGGACCAGACCACGTGCGCCCGCATCAAGCGGTAACGCACAGACCAAGCGCAGTCAAGACGGCGCTCATACAAAAAGACACATAATGACAGAAAATAAGTGCTCGACCCGAGAAACCTTGAGCTGAGCACAACATACAAGCATTGGTGTAAAGTAACTAATACTTAAATTACTGTAATTGAGTAAGTTTTCTCAGAAATTGTAATTTACTGAGTAGTTTTATAAATGTGTACTTTTACTTCCCCTCAAGTACATTTGTAGTGCAGTATCAGTACTTTTACTCCACTACTTCAACCTGCAGTCACTTTATTTATTCCTGTCTATGGGGATTAGAAAAATCAGTCCTGTGATTCCTGTCCAATCAAATCACACACAGAAGGTAAATTGCATAATGATGAACTACCTGAAGACATGGGAGATTTATAACAGCAGCAAGCTGTTTGGAAGCATTAAAAGTGTCCAAAAAGATGTCCAAAATCTTTACATGCATTGACCCAGACACTGTTTAGATGCATGTCACTGATGAGAAAATGACGGATGTTTAAAGTATGATGACCAAATGGTCTTAAACACCCAGCAGGCACAAGACGTCAACAAGACGCCACATCGACGTTGTACCCCAACATCATGGGGGCGTTGTATTTTGCTTGGAAATGAAAATTGGGTTGGCGTCAGAACTCAACGTCAGGTCGATTTCAATGTCCAAACTCCAACCTAAAACCAACCAAATATCTCTCACTGTCTCACGATGTTACAGCTTAGCGTTGTGTGAACGTTATCACTATGATGTCTATCAGGTGTTGGATTTTGGTTGCCATACCTGACGAATAAATGTCAGTATTTGACGTCAATATGATGTTGGCTGGCTTAAGATGTTGGCTCGACGTTGAATTTTGGTAACTTTCTAACACAGCCTAAAATCAACCAAATATCAATGTCATTTGATGTCATTATTGGACATCAAAGTTATGTTGTCCTTAGACGCTGGCTAGACATTACATTTTTTGGCCACCTGACATCACAACCTAAATCTAACCTAATATTAACGTTTTGTGATGTTGTGTGCCTGATGGGCAATAACTAGATGCACTACAGAATGTTACGTTTACACACACATGCACAAATTACATGTAAATGCATCAGCTTTTTACAGCGTAATACTACTCACTACCCTTGAGTACTTTAGAAAGGGCTACTTTTTACTCATACTTTGAGTAATATTTAAAACAGATACTTTTACTCTGCTTGCACTACATTTTTAAGCAAGTAATGGTACTTTTACTTGAGTATGATTTTTTTGTACAGGTTCCACCACTGCATACAAGACAGCACTAGTGTCTGGACTCTGCCACCAAAACAAGAATTAACAAGACCGGAGTGGCAGAATCCTGACATAATTACTTTGATTTCAACTGTAAAGAAGGGTTTAATTAAAATTAAAAAGCGAATAAGAATAACTATTTTACTGCTATAAATTTCTAATCATTTCATGTACTTTTTTTTCCAACCAAAGAAATTGATTTCATGATTAAAATGGATTTTAATATTACTAATAAACATATATGTGGGGCGACACAGTGGCTATGTAGTTAGCAATGTCGCCTCACAGCCGAAAGGTCGCTGGTTTGATTCCCAGCTGGGTCAGTTGGCATCACTGTGTGGAGTTTGCGAATTCTCCCTGTGTTGGTGTGGGTTTCCCCCACAGTCTAATGATATGCGCTATAGGTGAACTGAATAAACTAAATTGGCCATAGTGTGTGAATGTGTGTGAATAAGAGAGTGTATAAGTGTTTCCCAGTACTGGGTTGCAGCTGGAAGGGTATCCGCTGTTTAAAACATATGCTGTATAAGCTGGTGGTTTATTCCGCTGTGGCGACCGTTAATGAATAAAGGCACTAAGCAGAAGGAAAATGAATGAATGAACGAATGAATATGTATGCTACAAACAAATGTATGCAAAGTGAAATCTGTCATTGAAAAAATATATATAATGTGTAAAAATTAGGAGTGGGAAAGTGCTCGTATTAATTTATACAAAATGTTATTCAGCGGTTTGAGGTTATTATCATTACATTAAAAATATTTACAAATGTCTTCACTGTCAACATGAATTGCCATGTCTAACTATGTGTTAGCATGTTGCCCACACATATATAATATGTTTTATCAGACGGCTAACGACAGAGTGTTTACAGTGTTTCCATCATATAAGATTGGTAAGGTTTTCCCAAGCAAAATGTTAAAATATGCTAACTATATAGGAAATTATGTTCAAATTATATTAGCAACATTTTGCTAAGATGAATTACCATGTTGTATCATGTCTGGGCATGTTGCTTTTTAAATATAATTACCCACGTTTAACATGTTAGCATGTGGCCAGCAAAAACCTTATCATCCCTTTGATTGAAAATTTTAAAATGATCTCTATATCCCTAATATTCTTATGAAACTTTTTATTTTAATATGAAACCACTGGTGAATTACTACAATGGCAATCCATTGACCAAAAAAAGTGTCATATTTAGTGTCACAGAAAGAGTGCAGATAAGATAAAACTATTTTAAAAAAGCCTGAATAAGAAAGAAATTGTGCATTTATGATGTACACCATGTACTAGAACAAATATTTCCATTTTACAGTCTACTCAGGACCTTAAACAGCTAGTGGGAAGAAATGGAGGAAATTTTCCCACTAAGCCCTTCGATACATCTAATAGACTGGAAGGCCAAATGTGCTTAAGTCCGAGCATTCAAAATTCTGCCTTTAAGTCCAGAGCCTCTTTCTTCCACAACTGCGCTGTTTCCCCTTGGAGAATTCCACTGCATTTAGACTTTAATCCACATGTGAGGGCCTTCACTGGGGCAGCCATCACTCCCACAGCAGCCTTAAGAAAACAGCAGGATATAAAGCAATCTCTATGTGCTGAAAGAGTTGTTTGAGCTCAAATCACAGATAAACGAGACTTCCTCAGTCTTTGAGGACAGCTAAACCTCTCCTGGCTCTGAAGAGCTTGAAATAGTTTACAAAAAATTAAACGATCATCATTTATAAGACATACAGAGGCCTGTTGAAAAAAAATAATAATAATTGAGCATGAGAGAAATTTCTGGGTTGAAAAAACCACTAGTCCAAGCTGGTTAACATCAAGTTAAGCGGTTTCATGGAGCTTGATAGACTTTCTCTCTTAACTATATGAGTTTAAGATTCACTCTGGACCACATGCAGCTGAAACAGCCAATCACACAACACACAAGTTTGATTTATTGATGTAGGTTGTCATTTTAAAAGCTTTATATGTTAAAACTAATTTATATATAAATATATCATATAATAATCAAATAAAATAGTATTTGTAGTAATAGTAAAATATGATTTTAGCATATTATATGAATACATTCTTAACAACAAATGACTTTGATTTTAATAGTGTAAAAGACTTTAATTTAAAGCAAAAAAAATTGCATAGAGACTGGGAGTAGCTTTATGGACCCTTTTCACATTTATATGCATCTCAGCAGTGGAAGTTGTCATAGTTGGGTAAACTTGGAGTGCAGAAAATGGGAGAGTATCACAAATACATTTCAGTACTCCTATTTGCTAAAATAATAAAAGAAAAACAAGCACGCAAATGAAAGATAAGACGAGCGTTTGGTATGGTGTCTACGTCTATGGTGATGTCTCTGGTCACATAATCTTCCATTTTTATTATTGGTAATTTCACATAACTTCATATAAGATGGAAATAGTGCTTTGTTCATGAATTATTAAATGTAATATTTGATTTCTTTTTCCATTCAAGATCAATTTCCAACTAACATCAACTCAATTTATCAAGAATTATTCTTTCTTTTTCTCTTCCACAATATCTTCCTACTGGCATTTAAACGGTAAGAAAAGCTCCTACTAATGATCCCAGTCCCATGTTCATTAGCTAAACTCCTCATCAAATACATGTTCTTGTTCTCTATATCTGTAAATAGCTTGCTGAGGCTGAGGAGTGTTTTTATTGCGGATAAAACTAGAAGAGCTTACAACCGTGAAAGCGGAGAAGTGCTTCATGCAATGCATATAGTGTCAAAGCAGCTAGTGTCAAGATGCATCTGTGTTGAAGTCACAAACTCATGCTGGTCTTGTTGCAATTAGTTCAATGATAAATCAGTTCAGTTCGATACAAATGTCATTGTTGAAGGATGTGAATCTTAGTGGGACAGCTCTACAGCTTTACCCTTCAACAAATCCTGTGGACAAATTGGTGATTACTTGTAACAACATATCCATGAAGACAAGCTCTGTCTGTTCTAAATTAGTTTGATCTATCAAGGTTAACCAGGTGTAAACAAAGACACAGGGCACTGGATATGCAGCGTTTCCTCAACTTTAGCTTCCTTGAGAGACAGCATGACCCTGACAGGAACAAAAACATTTAGAATATTTATGATAAACAGATCCAAAACTTCTCTGCTGAGAGATGATTTTATCTTCATTACCTCAAGCTTTAATTTTAGGATGTTATTTTTTTGAGAAATTTCAAGGGTTTAAAAAAAGAAGTCAATGACTAGGACCAAGAACACTTGCTCTCCTCTTCTGCTAGCTGGTGTGTTTTTCTTTTGCTCTTA
Organism: Danio aesculapii; assembly: GCF_903798145.1. NCBI lineage: Eukaryota > Metazoa > Chordata > Actinopteri > Cypriniformes > Danionidae > Danio > Danio aesculapii. Next base: position 31,507,830 of record NC_079449.1, on the reverse strand, counting down.
TTTAAAGGAAGTTTTGTTAAATCATCACTAATAATGCCAAAGAGAATCATTTCAGTTTTTCATTAAAAGACCACAAAATAACAGCGAGTGTCAGTCCCACAGGAAATGAGTGTTATATAATCTCACATCATAACCTTCTCCAGACTGCAGGCAAGATCAGCTAAATTATACACATTTGTTTGAGAGTTCTCTGTTCACAACTACACTTGCAGAAGCAAACCACCAGGAGGTCACAGTCACTACATATAATAGGGTGACTCTTACAAAGAAATGTACGTTATATTTCCCTACCTAAATATGAGAATTATGAAAAGAAAATAACACATACTACCACATAATATCATAAAACCCCTCCTCTTTTTGTCACATTGCATGCTGTCTTTCAGAATGACAAGCAGACAGTGGATTTACTCTCTGATAATCCCATAACTATTTTCACATTATGGCTGTTAATTTTCCTTTTTTAAATTCATAATAAATTTGACATATCCACTTTATATTAAGGGTCGTACTGACGCTTAAATGACATTGTAAAAAGCAATTAGTTGACTACATAAGAAAATTAACATTAACCTATTTATCTCCTGGATGGGATCTGTTAATAAATAAACTGTTTTATATCATTTAACATACCTTGTGCCTCTTCTGTGTGGCGCTGAATAAATCATCTGAAAATCCTGCAATTTGTGTTGAGACAACGCAAGACTCAACATGTCTCATGCAGTTGTCGCTTAGTAACACACAGAAAAAAATCTGTGTCTCTCCTTTTCAAAATAAAAGTCCTATATACATAGTAAGTAAAAAAATAACTAAATGATCATTGTTGTCTCACTAGGAAATGTTGCGATTTATTAAACACAGCCTAGTGATCTCTTCCTGATGACACAGCTGCTCGTAAGGTCTGGATGTAAAAACCTGACCTAAAGTACATACAAATTATGAGGGTGTGCCCTGTGAGTCACGCAACAGTCCGTTTAGTGTTCTGATTGGCCTTTTGTCTGAATTTTACATGAGAACAAAGAAGCAATGGTGTCTGTGGCTCACGGTATGGCCATTCTATATACTGATCTCTTATGATTCGATGATGCCCATGTATACACAGATTTCCTTTTTAGGGCATCTTTCAGTTAATAAACTTTGTGCACAATTTTCAAAATTAACCAAACAGTTCAAAGCCTTTCGCTGAAAAGTAGCACATTTGGACAGACAATGTTTTTGTACAACAGCAGCAACATTTGTTATTTCCAGTATTTAATGGCCACACTAGCTATGTTTCCATCCAAAAATGCGAATGAACTTTATCACAAAACTGGATTATCGCATAAAAGACGTGCGAATAAAGCAGCGTTTCCATCCAACGAGTCAAAGCGAACAAATCGTCACTTCCTGATTAACTGGCGCCAAATATCAACAGTAATAACTACTAATTTATAATACGATAACAGTAATACTTAATACAAAATGCGCATAAAAATAGGTGGATGGAAACATACAGTAGCTAGTGTCTATTCTGACTGTTCCTATAAGAGCATTCACTTGTCATGTCATATTTACATTCAAAGATTCTTTTCAGATCTTTGAATTAAGCTATGAACATCTGTCTGTCAGCATATTTTAAGTCATTACCCTAAAAATACAATCTTTCTTGTAATATGGACTATTATTGTGAAGGTTACTAGACTGTCCGTGAAGATGTGCACCTTTCACAGTACCTCAGAAGAGCAGAGTTATCAACTCAATGAAAATGTTGTTTTCAAAAGTTTGAACGTCATGTGAAAAACCCCAAGATACAACAAGAACTCCTCCACCTGGGGACGACAAGTCACTTTTTTCCACAGTCAGCAGCAATCCAGCCCGGAGCATGCTCAACAGGACAGAATCATCCTCAAATAGGAGAGAGGAAAACCTGTGTTCCCCGAACCAGACCCTCTCCCCCGCCTCCAAGGCTGCATCTAGAAATTCTGAAAATAATGAACAGAACCAGTGACAAAGGGCAGCCCTGTTGGGAGTGCAACATGCACCAGGAACGAGTTTGACTTATTGCTGGAAATGCTCCGTTCATACAAAGACCAGACAGAAATTAACAGAACTTCTCTTACTCCAAACTCCAAGAGCATTTCTCATAGAATACCCAGAGGGACATGATCGTATGACTTCTCCAATCCTACAAAGCATAGATGAAACTTCAGACTGACTGGTTGATCAGTGCAGCAATGGTATGGTCAATATACTGGTCTGTTGTGGTAAAGAACTGTGCTGAAAAGCAAAGATCTCGAATCACAAGGCAATCTACGTTCCTACTCTCACCAATGGTCAGAAGATTTGCGTCTGAATCAAAAGGACAAGATCTCAGATACAAGCAGCCTTTGCAGGTGGCAGGGCACACTCTTAGAGATGGGGTGAGGAGCTCTGTCACTTGAGAGGAACTTGGAGCCGATGCTCCTCCACATCAAGAGAAATCAGTTGGGGTTGGTTTCAGATGCCTTCTGGATGCCCTGGAGGAATTATGTCTCTCAGCTTGGAACTCAGCTTATGTCTCTCAGCTTGGAGCCTGGGAACACCTTGGGATCCCACCAGAGGAGCTGTTAGAAGTGTCTGGAAGAGGGAATTGAAGATTCTCTCCTGAGACTAATGTCCCTGCAATCCGGCCCCGGATAAGCAGTAGAGGGAGGGAAAATGGACGGATGAACGGATGGACAATATGTCTGAAGTACAGTTATGTTTTTGCTATCAGAGAGTTGTGTTTGTAGGCAGAATGTTGCTAGGCAACAGCTACAGGCAGGCATATTATAAAGCAAGTAGCAGACACTAATGCATGTGGTCAGTTTGGTCACTCAGTGTAGAAAGACTCTTTTAATAAAATAATGTTAGAATAAAATATACACACATACAGGAAAAGTCAGCATATTATTTTAATAAAGTTCTTATATTACAATCAAACTGAGTGCCTCTATACTTGAAGAGGTAATGGACCACAAATGAAAGTTGGCCTTTGAACACTGTGTTGAGAAAACTACTGTTCTACACTGGTATGGACAAATTCTCTTCATAACACACTGCATTAACAATAATCCCAAGACAATATCCAATCAGCACATGCTTCATTTTTGAAGATCTGTTTATTGGAATTTTGCTATATCTAGCATGTTAAACTAACAACATACTCAGTGCCGCAAGCACAGTGGACACTGATTGGTAGCACACATAACCTTAGCGGAAATGTGAGAGTGGCCAGCCTCCGGTGTGCAGTGCGGCTGAAGGCAGGCTGTGCTAATGAAAGGTGTGGAGCGAGAAGCTCAAGGGAACTCCGGCAGCAGGAGAGGAGTAATTGGGCTTTGCTGCATCATTAAGCTCCGTTAGGCACAGTCACACCATCAGAGGCTCCATCAGAAACCAGACGACGGGGTGAAATTTGTAGCGCACAATAAGAGAAAACTCGCAGCTCCACAGCCAGTTTATTAATAACAAGTATGAGAGGCCGCTTACGGAAAGCAAAAACTGTCAAAAGTGTGAGAAATGAACATAATTCAAACCAGGTTTAATATCATGATTGTGACACTCTGCCAGCTCCAAAGACCTAATTACCATCAGGACCTTGGTATCCGGTTTTTTGAGAGATGAAAAAAAAAAAAATCTCAGACGTATTCAATTAAAGCAGCTGGGAGAGCAGGAAACAACTGTCCATCATCGGGGAAATGGGACATAACAGTAATCAGTGAGTTGCTTGTGTAGCCCGTGCATTTCGACTGATGTAGAAGCTTATTTAAAGCTAGACGTCAAACACTGCAGAGCTCATTTTAAACACAGAGAAATGAGATTTTACGTGTGGTGCAGCACAATTACTATTACTCATACTTTATGTTATGAACCACACATTTAATTTTTTTTTTAACTTTTAGAATAAAGTAGTTTCTCAAAGGTTTTTATTTTAATTTGATTTAAAAAAAGATTTTTTATATTAAAATTCACAATATTGTTGCTAAATATTATTTAAATGTTTGTATTTTATTATATTTTTTCAGACTTGACACACACACAGTCTTCAGTGTCACATGAAACATATCCCATTGCCACTGTTGAAATCAGTGCTACTTAATATTTTGTTTGTGAAAACTGACATGATTTCATAATACTATATCAAATCATTTGATAAGTTTTGCGAGTTATTGTAAATGATTTTGGATCAATTTGTCTCTTTTTATTATGAAAATATTATTTTTCTTTAACAAAAATACTTTCAAAATCATTTTAACCAAAGTTTGAAAGCGTTTAATGTATTACATAAATGACTTATCTTATCATGACTTATCTTTCGCACCCACAATGAATATTGATGCACACAGATATATTCTGATCTGCTCAGATCTATAAATATTCAGATTTATATTCTGATCTTATAATCTGATTGGCTGATAGCTGTGCGATATTTAGCAATAACAGCACCATTCAGCCTCTTCACCCTTGTGTATTACTCCGCCCACACAGTGTGACAGTAGATCAATAAACTAACTACAGTTTGACAAATATTGCAGCTCTTGGACAACATGATGTACTTTTGAGGCTTTTTTAGACGAGAATATACTTGTTTAGACTGCAACTATGCAGTTTATTTATAAGTATAATACCTATTTTAAAATATTTATAATTTCGGAGATTACTATTTTTCCATTACAGGAGATTTTTAGCCATCAGTCTGTCCTTAGAGAGATTTATTTTCGTATTTCAAACCACAGCTGATCAATAACCTAAAATAAAAAATCATTATAGTTCTAAAATAAATCCTTATAGAACAGGTAAGTGACATTGTACGGCAATCTCTCTCTTTTGTATGCTGTAGTGCTGTATTAATACCATAGTAATCTGGTGGTGTTTGCTTTGCTTTGGCTTTTTCGGGGATAATTATTGTGATATCCCGATTGCAACAGAGAAATACTGGGAAACCTGTGTAGACTGATGGCATTTCATGCTGTTCAGCCTTATCACCTTAAAATGTGAGCAAACTCACCTGTTTTGTCATCACTGTAGATATTAAGCTGGAGAACCATTCAAATACTAGCTCTAAAGTGACGTTTGTGAATTAGTTACGGTTTCTGCTGTTCTGATGTCAGCTGCAGATGTGAATGAGTGGCGGAAGAAAGTAGTTCCTTGTACAAAAGGATTTTTTAAATAGTCTGTGTTTGATTTTCTTTTTAATGCACACGATTATGCTGTCAAACCGTTGTAAAACGCAATATCACACTCATAGCAGTGCGATATGGCTATATATTGTCACTGGCAGGACACTAAGTCACTCAGCCTGCGGCCTCAAGTCAACGCACACCTCCCACCAGTGCCGATATACAGCCATATCGCACTGCTACTTATGTGATATTGCTCATATAGTATACAGTATACACACACACACTGTATTATATATCGTAGCATTGTTTACAAATAGTTGTAATTGAATCTGCAGTGTAAAACTCCAATAAAATGTAGAAAGTTTATTTCTTACTATTGTATTGTATACGTTAGGTTTCCAGTTATTATATTCTCGAAACATCTCTGCATAAACAGCATACAAACATAGTTGCATTTCACACAAGTATGGAATGTACAAGTGCATTCAATTTTATGTGGGAAAAAGAAAACTATGTATTTGTGCAGATGTAAAATGGCTTTCATTTCTGCCATAGATATCTTAGTTCTGCGTGAGTGATTGACCGAGGCGGGTGAAGGCCGTGCTGTACCTTGTTTAGTCAGCGAGTCTCTCAAGGCCGGAGTGATCATCTCTCTGCGCTCCTCACACTCGCTCTTACTCTCTCCATTCCGCTTCACCCTCTGGGAGTCCTCTTCATCTGCCTCCATTCTCTGCTGCACACACACAGGAAAAAGAAAAAAAAAACACACACAAAACCTGTCACATAAAAAAAAACATGTTCATTCATTCATACATACAACCTAGTCATGGTTACAAAACCTGTGCGTCAGAGGAAGCAAAGCAGGCTAAACCGTATTAAATATTAATGTAAACATGATCAGATAACTGATGACAAAAGGTTTTAATTTGCTCAGTTTGGTTAAAGGTGTAGAAGGTGATCTGCCACAATACTAATCGGTTAGCATAAATCTCAGAAACACAGTCCCTCCCCTGCCATCCAAAGCCAGGCCTCCTGAAACACGAGTGAGCACACCTTAAAGATGACAGGAGAACCCTCTCTCATGTGTTAAGCCAAAGCGACTAGTGCTTGGGCCGACGGTATGCAGGAATTACACTTATTACTAAGCCATACTTACATGCTCTTTCAGACCGAATATTCAGAGTAGCGGTAAACAATATAGGGAGCGAGTCACAGGCTGTCATTGTTAAAAAATTAACCAATGTGATGTGACTATAAAACCAACTTGACCTCAGTAAAGCAGGCTAGGCGGAATAGCGCTATTTACTTGTGTTTTGTTGTTAAACTAAATAAAATCTACATTATCGATGCTGTTAAAGGTCCCTTACGAAACTGAAAATAGTCACATCAAGCTTTCGCCAGAAAATTTCAGTGGCTGAACAACACTTCTGTGCATCTAGCCCATTTATAACTACTACATCAGCTTTGTGTGACTAAAATAGTTTTAAAACCATGGCCTCATCCTTCCTCCAGCGTGCAAAAGTAACTCCAATATGGATTCAGGTTTTAAAAGTTTTGATTAAGCATGTTTTTACCTCTCTCTCTCTCTCTCTCTCATGAACGCGCAGTGCTTGCACGCACAAACGGCGGATCTGCGTATAAACAGGTGCGTAGCAGTTCAAATCTGCATTTGCTGACAGACAATTTGAGCTACTTATCAGAAATATGGGAAATGTCGGCCCGACAATATTTAATTGGATCAACATTTCTAGTTTTATGCCTTACCCAGAAAATAAAATTACATTTAGATCGTTTACTTTAATCATTATTATTGGAATGTGAAGAGACTTTTAACCAACACAACAAAAAAAATACAATCACCTACTGCAACTATTTTAGTCCACTAGAATCTGCTTAGTATTTAATATACTGAAAAACAATTTTATGGATTTCTTTTAATGAAAAATAACAGTGGCATAGCATAAACTTTAGAGGGGTTGAAGCTTAGAAATGGATCAATATTAATAGTTTTTATCAGAATTGTAAAATATATTTCTACACTGATATTTTTGACCTCTAAGAACTTGTAAGTTGTAAAAATGTTACAATCTTAATGTTTGTAATTTAAAAAAAAAATACATTTTAAGATTATACCAGCAATTATGTTTTTTTTGGGGGGTGGGGGGGGTGTAATGCTGGAAGTACAACTGTTCTCCATTGAAATAGACAAATAATATATATACTTAGAGGGTGTTGAAATTTAATTATTATAATTTGGTCTCATTTAGAGGAGCCTCAAGAACTGTGAAAACATACTTTTATATTTTTCTGAAACTTGGAACATTCGGGTGTGAAGAGGTTAAACACACACAAGGAATAATGAACTTACTGTAGTAATGTGCATAACCCCGCATGGTAATTCAAATCTATAAAACTCATTTATTTTTTTTTTACTCGATGTACTGAAACTAATAGAAACAAAATAAAACAAGATTATAAATTTACATAAAAAATACATCGAAAGACTTAACTCGAACATATACTGCAAAGTCCTTTGACACCAAAACGTACTGTTCCTTAAAGACACAACATTTGGATAGACAAACAAGGTTTTCATTCATTAAAGTATCACATGAAATACTTAAAAACTCCACATAGCTTAATTTCAACTGACTCAATAAATCAAGGCTAGGAAACAGATGCTGCTTTAAAAACGCTGGCACCAACGTGAGGGTTTAAACCGAAACGACACTTTCATCCATATGGCTGTGATGAGTTGCACTGATGAAGCTCTTGGAAGGCCATCACTGACCTTCAGCACTGAACTGCTCTTATGCGAACAGACTCCAATAAACTTTACTGCCATTCCAGGCTGCACATGTGCCAATACATACAGTCAGCTGGAATTCAAGCCTGACTTATAGATCCTGCTTCTTCTTTCCTAAATGTTAACATTCCATATATATTCCTGAGTACATATTATGAATTATGGAGGTACTTGCCATGGTTAAAAGGTCAGAGAGACTCTTGCTTTCAGATTTAGATGCTATGAGTCAAAGGTACAGTGACGTACAGTATACAACAGAATATTCAGGCAAACTTAACAACCAGCGCGTCAGAGGAACCAAACCAGGCTAAACTGTTTCAAACATTTATGTAAAAAGTCTAAAGTGATCAGATAACTAATAACAAAAAGTTAATTTGCTTAGTTAACTATTTTAGTCCACTAGCATTTGCTTAGTATTTAATAATGAAAACTATTGTATTGATTTCCTTTCATAAAAACAACAGAAGCATAATATAAACTCTAAATTAAAGGGTTAAAAACTTAAAAATGAATACATTTTTATATACGATACGATATACAACACTAATATTTTTGATCTCTAAGAATATATACCTTTTTTAAACTGACAAGGATTAAAGGGGCAAAATCTTCATTTTATTAATATCAATTATTAATAGTAAAGAAATATATTTATATACTAATATTTTTGATCTTTAAGAACTTACAACATGGCTGCAACATTACAACAGATTATTCAGGCATCTGGAATCTGGACTTCATAAGGTCACTTTGATCAAGACAGAACATTAAGTGAAGGATCTATAAGAAATGTGAAATATTGAAGACCTAAGATTGTAGAAAAAATATGTACGAATTACTAAAAACCTCACAAGTTTATCAAAGTAAGGCATAATTTGTGCTTTTACTAGACTCAAATGTGGAACTGCACCTCAAAACCAGTCATAATGGTACATTTTTTAGATTGTTGCATAATATGAAAACTGAATATAGAAGCTTCTCTTTTATTTTACATTTTTAGGATATGGTCATATATAGCCAAGATTAAATTTGAAAATCTGAGGATTAAAAAAAATTAAAAAATTATGAATATGAATAGAGAACATTACATTTAAAGTTGTCTAAATAAATTGCTTAGCAAAATAAAGTTTTGATATAATACAGTAGGGCATTTACCAAATATTCTTTATAGATCATGACCTTGAACAAAAAATTCTAATGATTTTGGCTTAAATAAATATAAAAGAGCTCAATAAATTTTTAGCCTTACAATGTATTGTTGGCTTTTGCCCAAATATACCTGTGCAACAAGAATATATTTTGGTCGAGGTTCACATATTTCAAAAATACTTCCAAAACAAATATAGTATTAATAATTAGCTCATTTAGCATTAGCAAATACCAAAAATGGTACAATTATTTTTGCTTATGTAGACTTAACAAAACCAAAATTATAAAATAAAACAAAACAAAAAAAACTAAATAAAAAGAAGAAACATCATTAAAAGCACAACAAAGCAATCAAATCAAACCAAAAGTCAAACATAGGAAACAGATACCATACAAAAAAGTATGAAAGAATACACCAATAACATGTTTTACTCATGCACTTGTTTACAAATAAAAGATAATTATATAAAATAACTAAACCTAATCTTAACCATACAGCCCCATAGTAAGTCCAAGAAGCTTATTAATTAATACAATAATACCCAGAATGGGAATGGGTGGAAGTATATAAAAAAAAATAATAATTATATAAATAAATAAATAAAAAATGAATGGGAGACGAAAAAAGTCATATTGTGACTGATAGGACATATTTTTATGTGTTTGATATTCATATTTTTTATGATGTTTTGTGTTATCTCGCAAAGATGTTTTTCCACAAACACTTTCTGTTTTTGCCAGGATTTTCCTGTATTTTACCATTCTATCCCACTATTATCCTATCATTAAGTATTTTTCCATATTTCTGATATACATTTATGCGCTCTGTATGATAAACTGATCCCAGATCAGCTTCTGTAGACACAAAAAAACATTATGGTTGACATGTATGAAGTGAACAGGAAGTGTTTGAGGAAAAATTGTTAAGCGAGAGAATGCAAAAACATGAAAAAAACATATTTTCCTATCAATCAGTTTTTTTTCTCCCACCCAGTTTACCACCATCACTTCTCTTCAGGGTCTCCGTAGTGTGGAAATTGCCAAAAGGGTCATTTTGAGAATATGGAAAACCGAATCTGTGCCTAACTTTGGTATGTGAGGTAAAGATCTTGTAAACATTGGAGAGGTTGCGATATATCAATAATGATAAATTGGAGATCTCTGATAAAACATGGGGACAGATATTAGAACAACTTTAATGCATTGAAAGAAATGCAAGCGTAACCAGTGACCCCTGTTAATAACGGTCATTAAAGTTTGAGTGTAACTGATATTCACTATTTATAATCTATAATGTTTTATTAACGTGCCCAATCTATTATTTGACAATAAAACTAGTCAGGATAATGTGTTTTTTGATAATATAAGAACAATGTTATTTTTTATTTCTTTTATTTATGCATTACCACCTGATCAGCCAAATTAAATTTTGTTTTCAAGTTGTCCCTTTACTATCATAGGATAGTATTTTTATGTATTGTATTTTATATTTATTATTATTGTATTGTATTGTTTTTTCTATATTTTGTTGTAGTTTTGTAAAATGCAAAAAACACACAAACAAATGGTTTAAAAAGTAAATAAATCAAATAATTAATATTAAGATCATTGACACAAAGAACTGTGATGCTCATGGTTACCCAGGTCCTTTTTTGATCATCCGCTCCCTACACATTCCTGTCAACACTCTCCAACAAATGTAAAAACCCCATAAAATATTAAAATAAAGACAAATATGCAATCTCATGCATATTATGCATTATCTTTTTCAGATGAAGTTTCCTACAAGTTGAACAACTATACATTGATTCACGCTCTTGAACCAAACTTTAAAGGTCCCTCAAAATCCATGCTGAGGGAGAGCGAAAACTCACTGTTTGAGCTTCTGTGACTTTGTTTGCTCGTTCCGGAGAACACAATGTCCTATGAGCAAAATCAAACAAGAAGAGCGAGTGGAAACGGCACCAGGTGGGTTTGGACTGGCAAGCAGACATTATGCCCTTTCGCAGCGAGATCTGTCGTGAAACCGCCACACACAACCAAGAGTCGACTAGGCTGCAATCTGTCACCCAACATTCATCTGGCCGATTTGGTCCCTACTGCAGCGCCGGCTCTCCGTCAGACTGACAGAAGCGGAGCAGCTCTCTTCTGCTGGAAGTGCTCCATTTCCCACAAACCACCCAGGCGAGTGACAGCGCTGATGCCGGCAGAGGCTCCGCAGAGTTCAGTCTGAGCGCTTGATGCATTCAGAGTGACAAGCAGCCAAAATGAAGACAAGACCCAAAGCAGCCTACGAGGAATACGAGACAATGCCAGCGCAGGAGTGGATATCTCTGTTTCCACCTTGCGAACACTGCGCAGTCAATACAGCCTCAAACTAAACATGCACTAAAAGCATCTGTGACATTAAAACTACTTTAAAACAAGCTGTGAGTTGAGGTGCTTTTAGTTTAATCGGCGCTTAGGGTGCTTAAGTTGTTTTTAATCTACAGAGACTTTGAAGACTGCAGGTTCAGCACATGAGAATTCCAACACTGGAACAAATGTATAAATCGTCACTTTAGAGTTGTATGGTTCTATCTGACATTTTTTGTTAAAATTGAGTTATTCACGTTCTTATTAAATGACAACTTATTTACGTGATGTTATGCTTTTTTATGAGTTGTTTACATTAAAACCTTTTATTTAAAAAGTAAAAAAGGTTTTATCTACAAAGTCAAACTTTAGCTTGGCTCTATAGGATTCTCTCTCTCTCTATATACATATATATAGTCAGTGAAACATTTTCAGTGTTTATTAAACTCATTTGCTCATAGTCTTTAAATTTGATATTAAGCCTTGAAGGGCAAATTAATAATTTAATTCATGGGGCATATAATTCAATAAATATAATTCAATAAAGCATATAGTTCTTATTAACATGTTAATTACTTAAAATTAACATCTGCACTGGACAAAATTTAGCACAGCCTTGTATGACTTATTTGAACAAGAATAAATATTCATACTAAAACATTAAATGTTATATAAAGCAAATGTGTAACTCAAATATCAACATATTGCTACAACACTACTTTTTATTTTTTTTATTAAATTAATATGCAGACTGATTGTATTTCTAGAAAAGTAATGGTTGAATTAATGATCTGATACATAGAACTTTATAATTCCAAGCAGAAAATGACTTTTTAGAATGAGAAGGTTCTATCTGCATTTGCCCTCTTTGTTTTACCCCAATTTGCAAACTTAAGAGAATTTCGATAATTTACATTTAAAGTGTCTTCAGGGTTTTTGTCATGTTAATGTATGAAAGAGAACTGTTACACACATATTGTTTGCAATAAGGAATGCAAAAACAATACCTCAAAATCATTTAGAACGCAGATAGAACCTTATAATTCTAAGGCGACAAAATGTGTGTAAAAAAAGAAGAACAATTTTTGAAAAAACATTGATTTCAAATATTAATGTTATTATACATAATAATTACAAATGCAAAAAAGCCCTCAATTCGAAACACAATCTGAACACAATGCACATTTTTTTAAATCCTGAACACAACAAAAAAGAAAAAGAAACAGTAACATGTTTTACTGTGCTACAGGCACTTGTTAAAAAAAAAACGATGCATAATAAACCTAATGCAATAACCAAACCAAATTTTAACCCTAGCCGCACAAGAACAAGTTTAATTAAATAATTTAAATAATACCCAGAACTTGATGTGCAATAAAAGAACGCCATAAACTGAAGCAAAATTTAAAATAAATAAAACAACTAAATTAAAACTAAGAACCAAAATCAACAACAACAAAACCATTAACAAATGTGCAAGCAAACTACAGACAAATATCCAAAGATCCAAACAAGGAGGATTTTAGGAGAATCCACAGTTTTACCACTTGGTATGGAACAATTCTAGAGCCTAGATTAATACATTTAAAAAAACAATAAAAAAAATAACTGTTCAATATTGTAAAAATGTGAATAATAATAAATACGATACAGTTATTACATGTGTATATACACCAGTTATTCTCATTATTTCCTTCCAATAAAACTCCATATTTGATAGAATTTCATATAAAACTTACTGCAAATGTACTTAGTAATACAATTTTGTATGCTCTAGGATTACATCTGATGTCTGATTGATCTTTGTTGATTTATTTAAGCATCAAGTGTGTGTGTGCGTGTGCGCGTGTGTTTTTGGCACCTCTTATGGGGAAAACTACAGATTTTTTCATGCATTTCGTTTTACCACCTGCATCACTGATTTCATTCATTCTCATTTCATTAGCAGTGTGTGGACAGGTCTACGTTTAGATTTAACAACGTTAATTCTAGAAATTTTTTACCTACAGTAGAGCCAAAGTAACCAAAAAAGTAAGTCAATTCCAACAAGCAATACTAAAAACAGCACATACATACGTTACATACTTCAAAATAATCAATGAATAGCACAGCGCTCGCCTGTACACATCAAACTGGGATAAAACCAATTATTTTCAATTGCACTCAATACACTTAAGGTAATTTACAATTACTTATAAGATACAGTATCAGAAATGCACACCTATTTTTGAACCAGAACACTAAAGCAGTGCACAGTATACAGTAAAGCAGGTCAGGCATCTGCATCAGTAAAGCCAACATACAATACACCTCTGATGCCACCTGGAGCCAGAGCAGAGCAACTGTAAAAATGCAAAACCCACAGCTTCACAAACTAGACGCTCTGCATTCCATGATAGGAGTCGTTTTTCCAGTGCCATTAATAAGTATGTTATACACTATTATGTTAAACATGCATTATTACATTATAATAATAAATATGACTTATGCATGTATCTAATTAGGTCTTGCAAATTCCCCAACAGAAAGTGGTATGCTTAGAAATGTACATAGTAGGAACTCTTTCAAACACTATTCAGTGACCTTACATGACACAAAAAGTATTAATTGTTGTTAAATTAAGCAAAGAGCACAGCAAATGAGAGAGTGACTGACAGATGCATCTAGACTATTTCAAAGTCAAAGGTGGAAAATGAGATGACAGCAAAACAATGATGAAATGTAAACTCAAGGGCTAAACTAACCAGTTAAGCTGGATCGGCAAAAAGGATGTCAGTGGCACTGCGTTTGCTGGCTCTAATGGTTATAGATGTTTGTCCTTATACAACACAAGTCAGTCAAAAGTTGAAGAGTTTTAGCTAAAGGTGCAAAATTAAGTATTAAGAGGCGCACCTAATAATTAGTAAAGCAAAAATGACTGATTGTAATCTTGATCGGTCTCACACACTCACACAAAAATAATGGCATTGAGACAACCTGATTGGCTAATGACAGTTTTTTGGGGGAAAGGATATCTGGATGTTTTTGCAAATACATATGGTGATGTTAATGGCAGAAATCACCTCTAAATCTCACGGGTTGACATCAAGGCAAGAAAACTGTATTAAATTTGATCAAATATTAATATTTATCCAGTCACTTCAATCTAGAGGTAAACTTAAAATATTATAAACTGTTACCCACAAAAATGTGCATGTAAACTATACATATGTCTACAAAAACAACTTCCGGCAGCTAGCTCTCTGCAACTCTCACATGGTCGCCCACTGAAGGCAAGCAGGGCTACGCCTGGTCAGTACCTGGATGGGAGACCACATGGCAAAGCTAGGTTGCTGCCGGAAGTGGTGATAGTGAGGCCAGCAGGAGCCCTCAACCTGCGGTCTCTGTGGGTCCTAACGCCCCAGTATATTGAAGGGAACTCTATTCTGCTCAGTGAGCGCTGTCTTACAGATGAGATGTTAAACCAAGATCTTGACTCTCTGTGGTCATTGAAAATCCCAGGATGTCCTAGGAAAAAGAGTAGGGGTTTAACCCCGGCATCCTGGCCAAATTTTCCCTCTGTCCATCATGGCCTCCTAACTATCCCCATATCATAATCGGTTCATTTCTCGGCCTCCTCTCCACCAATCAGCTGGTATGTGTGTGCGGTCTGGCGTCATCCAGGTGAATGCTGCACACTGGTGGTGGATGAGGAGATTCCCCCTCATTGTGTAAAGTGCTTTGAGTGTCTAGAAAAGCGCTATATAAATGTAAGGAATTATTATTATTATAACCTATTACAAGGTGTGGCTTAATATAAGTAGTGTCTAATACTGCTCTTGATTTATTAAATTATTAATGATGTCAGTCATTGTTGTTAATCTAGCGAAAATAATACAGAATCTCTTTAATCTATAATTTCAGCACATTTTGTTAATAATTATTGAAGTTCACATAATTCAGTGAATGCGTGATGCCAAGTAACAAAACCCCAGCACTTTTAGCAGTAACCAACTTAAACAACTCTGATTATCTATTAATTTATTTTGATGAGCCAAATTTATTAGTCTACGTCTAGCAGGGTAACGAATCACAAATCTAATTGTTTCAAATCACATTCGGGTTAAGTCATGGATCTGACCATTTTTAGATCAACAAAAAGGGAAGGAGACAAATGTAATTTGCTTTTTAACAAACATAACTTAGAAGCTGTAGTTTTAATAAAAATAAAATAAAGAAGTAACCAGCTGAATAAAAATAAACTGTGAAAAATGATATTCGCTACTTTTGCTGATAATGCTAAATGTATAAATTTAACATTATAATTTGCCCAACACATCGAATTTATTTTTAGACTCATTTTCAATTAATGATTTATTAACTCGCTCATAAAAACTTCATGTTTCATTACTATGTATAATTTTGAAGAATTATCCAGTGACACATTTTTGATGGCTGGTTGTCACCTATTGGTTAAACTATGAAATTGCTACAACTTTCAATTTTGAGCATCAAGTTACATTAAATGGTGATTTCAATCTTTACCATAACCATCAGTGTTTATATCTGAACTATTAACTGCTATCCCATTGTTTCTGTGTTCGTTGACTGTTTGTAACTTTAACTAACTAAAAAAAATGTATAAACAATCTCTTTCCAGGTCAAAAGCAGATTTGAATGCCATTCAGAAAGATTATTAAACATGCAAACCATCATCATTTATAATTTTGGTTGCATGGGTGTTCGAATTGAGAGCCTGATCTTTTAACGATTAATAGTGAAGCTATACACTGAATGCATTAACGCAGGCTAAACAACTAGTGACGGAAAACAACTTTAATAACCTAAGAAAGCATTTATAGGTGCCACCACAACTTCTCTCATCTTTATATTTTACAGGAAAACCAAAAGGCCTTCACATGTGTGATTTGAATAATGCAAGAGGCGATCTCTCAGCGATCATTCCAAATTTAGGGTTAATCTAAAAGTAAAAAGAAGGTATTAATGTGTGTGTGCGCGCGAGTCATGTGCGTGCTGAACTGTGGGTTGTGATCAAACAGCCCAGGTTCCAGCTTATGCTAAAACCCATCTGATGGGCCAAGGTATGCAATGCCCAAAGATTTTTTGCTCAAGTTAAGGGCATTAAAAAATGTATAAACTATCATGGCTCCAAGAAAGGTTTTTGTATACAATGTTTATGCTTTGTGGCAGGTATTAATGTAATAAGCAGGATTAAAAGGTTGTTTTGCAGAATAAAGCCCTTTGATCTTATACAACATCCCTTTACTTCGTGTTGGGCTACCAATAAGCCTGCCGGGTTTTATTCTCTGAACACAACTGCCTGGATATACTTTATCCTTTACATAATCAGTAGGTATAAATAATAATTCTTTTGAACCCCAAAATAAAAACGTAGGTAGATTTTTCAGATGAATCATCTGTTGAACTGCATCCCAATCATCACAAATACTGCAGAAGACCTATTGGAACCCACATGAACCCAAGATTCTCCAAGAAATCAGTCAAGTTTGGTGAAGGAAAAATCATGGTTTGGGGTTACATTCAGTATGTGGCGTGCAAGAGATCTGCAGAGTGGATGGCAACATCAACAGCCTGAGGTATCACAACATTTGTGCTATCCATTACATTACAAACCACAGGAGAGGGCAAATTCTTCAGCAGGATAGCGCTCCTTCTCATATTTCAGCCTCTACATCAAAGTTCCTGAAAGCAAAGAAGGCAAACATGCTCCAGGATTGGCCAGCCCAGTCACCAGACATGAACATTATTGAGCATGTCTGGGGTAAGATGAAGGAGGCATTGAAGATGAACCCAAAAAATATTGATGAACTCTGGGAGTTCTGTAAGAATACTTTCTTTGCCATTCCAGATGACTTTATTAATAAGTATTTGAGTCATTGACAAGACTCTTGTCAGGTAGTGTAGGCGTGACAGAGCATTAAAAGCTCAACCCTGTAAAAAAGTAGAACTTTGCAAAATGTGTTTCCATAGGCCTGCATTTCCCTGTGATCTCCTTGCACTACATTAATGCAAAGAACTTATAGCCCTTTTAAATAAATCAATAACGCTATTAAATCCATCCTGGTTTTTTATAGCCGAATTTGATCTCTCCTGTAATTATCTTCCATTTAATTCATATCTCCAGGGATATCGTTTGATCAAAACATCCCAATCAACTGACTCACCCAATCCTAAAAGCATCCATAAAGTTGGATGGCTGTTACTGGATGAAATGGGGTTGTGGATAGGATGCGAGGGAGTGCGTTTGCATGGGAAGATTTGTCCGCTTGTGTCTCATGAATCACTCCTGCGCACATGCCTGTGGAGTGGGCGTCAGTGATCACAGTTCACGGTTACGCAAGTCCTCGCAGCGCCTGCCGGAGCTGCTGTCTGCTGTAGCAAACCATCTGCCACTCAGTCTCCTTCAATGGAGCCACTGCCGGTGTCTCTCCAGCACTTGGTCCTCTTAAAGGAATAGTTCACTCAACTCGGTCATTATTTACTCACCATTACCTTGCTCCACATCAATTCTGTCATTTTGTCTATTTGTCAAACACAGGTAGAAATTTTTTCTGCAACTTTTGCCATATGATGACAGCTCAGAGACCACATCATGCTCCAAAATTGCCATAAAAGTGGTCTGTGGTCCTCCCTCAAGTCACTCTAACCTTATAATACTTTAAGTTTTCGGAATAAGACATTTTTACAAATCCTGAGATTCATCCAAAGTTGATATTGTCAATGTGGATTAAGCTCTTCAATCAACATAAATTGGTCAGAAATGTTTACATTCATAACCGCGTTCGGGTTTAACCGTCATGCAAAATAATTTTGTTGCCTTCAGTGATTTCTTTAAGATAAATACCAAAAAATAACACAACTGGAACAACTACAGCAGTTGCCATCTTCAATCTTATATAAAGCAAGAGCTTGAGATGACATACAGTATGATAGCTTGTGCAGGTGCTGTAGTGCTGTCCCATTTCTTAGGGGTACATTTTGAAGCTGTTCACCTTCACACTCTGTTTCAAGGGCCAAGGCAAAGGGGTAGGGGTAGAAAAATAGAATTGGGATTGGGCCTTAAGCATCAAATGGACCTAGGGACGCAATGATCAAAACCCAATCTTATATACAGTGCTCAGCATAAAGAAGTACACTTCATTTTTAAAATGAATACTTTCATCCATTTCTCAGTGAATAGGTTATCTATTTTTGTCTAATTAAACAAAACAGATTTATTAAACCGTTATCTTCATTAAAATAATAGGTTGGTCACCAAATACCTTTAGATAGATAGAAAGGATAGAAAGAAAATACTTTTAAATTCAAACAAAATATTGCAAAAAAATACAAACAAAATGTTACATATATATACACATATATCCATATACATATATATACAGTTTTTTTTCCTCTTTTTAAAAAAATTACTTAATATTTTTTCTTAACATATTGATTTGGATTTACTAATTTTTGGACAAGTATCATATTTTATTTGTTAGATTAGCTGCAGATTTGGCAGTAATTACTAATATTAATTAATTAATTAAAGGCATGTTGAAAAATGCAAAGTTATTTCCAAAAATGAACCAGCTTAATTTTAACTTCGTATTTTAGGTGTTATCAGAGGGGTAAACACAAACAAAATTAATCGGAAGAAAAGCAGGAAACATTTGTGTTTATCATATAACATTAATTAGTTCCACACACGTACACGCTGAACAAAAACATCAAATATGATAAACAGAAGATCAACTGCTCTAAGGTTCTGGGTCATCTGCGATTTTGACACTTTTAGATCCAAACGCTGCTTTTGATACCGTAGATCACAACATTTTATTGAAATGACTTGAGTGTGTTGTTGGGGTTCAGGGCCTTGCCTTACAGTGCTTCTCCTCATATCTAAAGGGGAGACCTTTTTCTATAAATATTGGATCTTTTACTTCACCACCTAAACTCAATCATTGTGGTTTTCCACAAGGATCTATTCTTGGCCCTCTATAATTTTATCTTTATATGTTCCCTTTATGCTCAATACTCCGCATACATACCACAAACTATCACTGCTATGCCGATGATCTCCAACTATACTTTCCTATCAAACTAAGAAAAGATTTATCATTAGAATACCTTTTCTTTAGTCTAACCGACATTAAGAACTGGATGACCAATAACTCTCTGCAACTTAATAAAAATAAAACTGAAGTGCTCTTACCAACAATTCAATTAAAACTCAGGACTCCTAAACAACAATCTGCACAATCACGCCAAGAATGTCGGAGTTATTTTTGATCCACTTTTGCAGTTCGACAAGCATGTAAATGCAGTTGTGAAGAGCAGATTTTTACAACTTAGATTGGTGGCAAAAGTTAAACTGTTTCTTTCTAAAAAAAAAAAAAAAAGATCTAGAAATTGTAACTCATGCTTTAATTTCCTCTCGGTTACACTACTGCAACTCTTTGTACATTGGTCTACCACAGTCAACACTCTCTCGTTTACAATTGGTTCAGAATGCAGCCACCAGATTAATAACAGGAACTAAGAAAGGAGATCATATCTCCCCTGTCCTTGCCTCACTGCCTCATTGTACAAATTTGCCCCGGTCTATATCAGTGAACTTAATAGGTCATATACAGCTTGTAGACCGTTAAGGTCCCATGATCAGTTTCTTTTGTCTGTCCCTTGGTATCGCTGCAAATCAAAAAGGGGTCGAACTTCCTGTGTTGCGGCTACAAGAATCTGGAACAGACTCCCTTTGAACATCAGAATTTCTCCATCATTGACTGCTTTAAAATCTAACTTAAAGACTTATTTTTACTCCCTTGCCTTTTAGTGACACATGCATGGTATTTCTTATCTGTATTTTAGTATGACATATATATTTCCTAATATTTTTAATCTAAATTTTATCTTTTATTAAATTATTTTATTTTATTGTAAAGCACTTTGGATCAGCTACGGTTGTGTTAAATTGTGCTCTATAAATAAAGCTTGCCTTGCCTTAGTTAATGTGTGAGTACCACTAAGTTTTGTTCTTACTGAGTTGAGCTCCTATTCACCATTTTTGATGCATGTCTGTGATCAATGTTCTTTGGTAAACAAAAGCCTAAATTAAATCTGTTTCACATGCAAAGTGATCATGACTTGAATAAAAGCATGTATTCGTTTTATAATGCATTTATGAGTTTTTTTATGAACAGGTACTGTTAAGAGGGACAAATTCTTAAAGAGTTTTGTAAAGTTTTATGACAAGCTTCATTTTTTCTATCTGATCCTCTGTCAAAGCTTGTGTCTTTAATTAAATTTTGGTACTAGACGACAATTAACAACTATTGTAAAGAAAAGACATTCAATCATACTATATGTTCCACAAAAAAAAATAACAGGTATTGATGCGTGTGTTCTTTAAAACTCTAGTGAACCGGTTCAGAAAGAGAACAAACCGCAAGTAAACAGTGAAGCTAGTTTGTTTTTTTACCTTGACTTTCTTCATGTGATTCATAACATTTCCGAGGTCCTCCATATCGATGACAGAGCCATGAGACTTCTCCTCTTCAGAAGAGGACTCCGCATCACTGCTGGACTCTATCAGCTCCTCCTGAAAACCAAACCAGAAAATTTTATCTCCTCTTACAGCTGATTCTTTAACAGGAGCATGTTTCAGTGCTCTCAGATATAATCCTGCAAACTCCCCTGAAGTGAACCACAACACAGATTTCATCCATCAGGATTTAGTTTGATCAAAAATGAGATGTTACATTATATTTGTCAAGTGTACTCGATGTGTTGGTTTATTGGCAAATAAACCAATGATGTTTGTGATAGTCTGGTCTCTAGATATGGCTCAGCTCACACAACATGTGAATAGACTGCAAAAAAAAAATGCAAGCCTGATTGCAACTTTCGAAAACAAGACCAAATATGGCTTATGATGTCGAAGTTACAAATTAGATAAATTAGTCCAAATTTTTAAAGTGGTCCTTTTATGCTAAGCTCTTTGTGAATGTAAAAAGACTATATATGAAAGATTAAAAATCCTAAATGGAGTTCTGAACGAAAAAGCCAATTGCCTGTAATAAGTCATCAGTAATTCTGGCTCTAATTTTTATGCTCCAACCTATGTTGGTTTTGTAACAAATCTGCATAACACCAGCAAGTGAACAACTTCTACTTTTACCCTCAAACACTGTAGCTGTACAGAGGCCTGAACGATTTTGGTTGGTGTTATGTTTAGGAGACATTTGAGTGTATTTTTCACTTTTCATGAACTTCCAAAGGATGAGGACTCACGCTTTTAATGACACAGAAAAAAAAAAAACGACGCCTTTGTTACTGTTCATATCACTGTTTAAAAGTGCTGATAAAAAATCCAGAGCAAATTTCCAGATATATAGTAACAGGCATTTGGTTTCCGACATACTGCATCCTGTAAGTCAGGGGTGTCAAAACTCAGTCCTGGAGGGCCAATGTCCTGCTGAAATTAGCTCCAACTTGCTTCAACACGCCTGCCAGAAAGTTTCTAGAATATCTAGTAAGAGCTTAATCAGCTGGTTCAGGTGTGTATGATTAGGGTTGCAGCTAAACTCAACAGGACACCGGGGCTATTTCTCAAAGGTATTCTTCAGCGATCTTGGTCCTCGTGTAACGTCATCATCAACCGCCAAAGTTCAGTTCTAAAACTCAAGACCACAAGAACAGAGGGCGCGTGAAAGTTCCTGGATGTGTTCTTAATATCGAGGACATGTCGATGCAGACTTGAGCAACGAACTCAAAAGTCATTGCAACTGAATAATGAAGGTGGCAAGTGCAGCATTTTATATATATTATTAAAGTTCAGAAATATAACGCATTTACCTCAGAAGTTTCCCTAAATGAAACAGTCAAAGTAAACAAACAAAAAGTTACCATGAAAATCTTAAGGCATAAACACATTAAGGGTGTTTATTTGCTAAAGTTCGTATTAAAATTAGTTTTATTTGTATTGTGCAAACTATATTTGTAAGGTTTTTGTGCGTGTTATATATACTGAAAAGAGAAAAAAAAAGTCATTGTATAAGTGCTGTAATGTTTAAATAATTTTTCTGTTAAAAATGCGTTAAGGTCATGTGATCATCAGATAGAACACAGTATCTCATTTCTCACAGGACGCCTTCTCTGTTCTTGCGGTCTAACGAGTTCGTTTTTCCGAGGTGAGCTGGCAAGACCGGTCTTCACAAGAACTCAAGTCCGTTCTCTGCATTCTAGGAATTGAGAAACAGCCCAGCTCTCCAGGAGTTTGGACACGCCTGCTGTAAGCATCAGACCAATGACAACAGATCTGGCCATTTAACCAATTAGAGCAGAGAAGGATCTTAGAAAGGCCGGGTTTAAAGAGAGTGAATACTTGACGAGCGATTTCAGACACTTAGAGAAAAAACCTGATGCTGCAGTGTATACTAAGAGCAAATAAAGTGTTTTTAACACTGGAAGGATGTAGACCTACTGCAGGAGACTTTTAAATAGCATAATAGGAGCACTTTAAATAAATATTTTCTGTTTATATCTGTCTGTCTAAAGTTAAGCATGAGCAAATATCATTTGTAAACTGATAGTATTTAATTAGAACTCCCTACAGTTGTATAAAACATTTCAAAATAAACTACTTATGTTTGGATATTAAAATGCAATTTTTATACAATCATGCGCTATGGAGATTTGTAGCCAAGTTAGGTAGTAACAGCCAGTTAAGTCATCATTTGCCTTTCTAGTTAGTGAAAAGTGGGAAAGTTTTGATTTTATGTGTGTTTGAGGTTATTTAACATGATGATTAAAGGAATTAAAGGATTTAAAGAAATTGTTTACCCAAACAGGATTATTTATTAATTTACTCACTCTCAAGTGGTTCAAAACCTTTGAGTTTCTTTTTTCTGTTGAGAAGAACATAAAAACCAGAAGCCATTGACTTTAACTGAAGAAAAGACAAATAAAAGTCAATGGACACCACCTTCCAGGATTCTTCAAAAACAAATATTTATAAAAAAATAGTGTCTGTATGCATATACAGTCCTCAACATTGAGTACACACATTTTAAAAATGATTATTTTGATCCATTTCTCAGTGAATATAGGTCATATATTTTGGTCCATTTAAACAAAATAGATTTATTATACAAATATATTTATTAAAATAATATTTTAGCCACTGAACATCTTTAGAAATAGTAAGCTTATACATTTAAATTCATGCAAAATATAGGAGGGAAATGACAAACTCAAAAATTGTATACATTTTTGGTTACTCTTCTATTTTGCTATTTTTTATTTAATATTTATAATTATATAAAATATATAAAAATATAACATAATTTTGTGTGTACTCATTTTGGACCGTTATAATAAGTTCTTTGGCTTAATTAGCTCCAGATTTTTTTGTATTGTTCAACAGAAGATAGAAACTCAAACAAGTCTGAAACAAGTGGTGAGTGAGTAAATGGCGTAAATAATTTTTTTTGTGTACTATGTCTTTAACGGCAGTAATGTTCCTAAAAAATATCTGAGTAAAAGATATGGGCAGAACATCTAAGAGAATAAAACATCCTCTAAAGTCTGTAATGTCACTCCTGCTGTTCAGATCCCATTGACATGAGTGCACGCACCACAGACTGCAGGGGAACGAGCTGCTCTTCAGGTGTGCAGTGCGAAAACTGTTTCCATGACTACATGTGTTTCAAAAGACATCAGAGAGCAGGACTATCTTGCCTCAGAGTTGTTCTTCTCAGCGAGCGAGTGATTGTCCTCTGCCTCCTCCTTATGTTTCTTCTTATTCTTGCAGCTGGCCTTCTTGCAGTTGCCAGAGCAGGCTTTCTTCTCACCCTTGACCAGGGCCTGCAGTCGGTTCAAGAACTTCCCTTTCCAGGCCTGGAAGTCAGCCTGCACGCTGCCATGACGGCTCTTCACCACATTACAGTCGCCCTCTCCTCTGGTCATGATCCGAGCGGCACTCAGCATCCACAGCCACTTATCTATGCTCTTACTGACCTGAATACAGAAAAGATTTAATGGGCAGCTCATGCAATTGAATAGCATCAAAAACAGATCGAATAAGTCTCACTGTGTTGTAATGGCCAACGTAAACTGAGTTTCCAAGACCAAAGACGGCGTATCTCATTCCCTTCAAGTAGGTTTTCCCATATCGGAAGTCAGTGGATGCTTCCTCGAGCCATTTGCAGAACCATTCAGCGCTCTCGGTGGGCAGTCCATCAGTGTATGTGGCCACCAGAAACACACAGATTATCTTGGATGTGCACTAGAGAAGGAAGACATGAGACGATGGGAGTTAATCTTGAAAAAAATTGTTAGGTCTTATTTCCACAAAAAAAAAACTCTTAAGCAATCAGACTGTTTATATATACATATACAGTTGAAGTCAAAATTATAAGCCCCTTGAATGATTAGCCCCGTTTATTTTTTTCCCTAATTTCTGTTTAACGGAGAGATTTTTTTCAAAACATAATAGTTTTAATAACTAATTTCTTTTATCTTTGCCATGATGACAGTAAATAATATTTGACTAGATATTTGTCAAGACACTTCTATACAGCTTAAAGTGACATTTAAAGACTTAACTAGGTTAATCAGGTTAACTAGGCAGCTAAGGGTAATTGGGCAAGTTATTGTGTAACGATGGTTTGTTCTGTAAACTATTGAAAAAAAAAAAGCTTAAAAGAGCTAAATATTTTGACCTTAAAATGGTTTTTAAAAAATTAAAAACTGCTTTTATTCTAGCCAAAATAAAACAAATAAGACTTTCTCCAGAAGAAACAATATTATCAGACATACTGTAAACATTTCCTTGCTCTGTTAAACGTCATTTGGGAAATATTTAAAAAAAGAAGAAAAAAAATTTAAAGGGGGGCTAATAATTATGACTTCAACAATGGACGGATGGATGGATGGATGGATGGATGGATGGACGGATATATAATTTACAATTAATAGTGTAGTATGCAAGTTTGACACCCAGTGGTTGAACTAGGTATTGCACTCCTCAATAAGGTAAACACAAGAACAGGTTGCCAGATTGACGACCAACAGGAGCGATTCTGACAACTGAGCCTTACGGCCGATTTAAATCATGTTCTATGTAAAAGCAATACCACGTGATAGAGGGAATATTCTCCATTTTAAAAGGAGTTTTTGTTCTAACCAACACTTCGAATTAATTAATTAGAAACTGCTTCTCTTTCTGGTAGCTGAACAACAGAAAACTGATCACCTCAGGTACACCTCATGTGCTTTTAATGTTAAATGTTAATAATGTGAGGTTAATGCCATTTTACATGACATTTATTGCCATACTACTGAAAGCAGCAGCAGATAGTTTCACTTCAGATCTTGAAAATAAAATAAACGGTTTGAAATTACACTTTAAAACTATGACTCAAAACCAACACAGTGATTCAACATGTACATCTAATAATGTTAAAGTAATTATTTGTAATTAAAGCTTAATATGTAGTAATTCGATTATAAACCTTACCATTTCATGAATGAGTGAATATTCTGTATTTCTGAATGACTGTATTTAAATTTCTGTAAATGTTTCGTCTGGTGCAAACAGCCAAATTATCACTGCAAATCTCATCATGTAGCATGTTGTCAGGACACCGGGTTACAATGTATCCTGCTCACCTAATGTTTACGTTATATTTTTATGCTTTAGAAGAGTCAAAAACTTACATACAGCACCTTTAATTTAAAAAAAGCACTTTTTTTGGTGTGATTACAGTTATGATCATGTCTTTTATATTTTTGAAATGGGCTGAATACAGAATATATATATATATCTTAGTACAATACACAGATCAAATCTAAACATGAAAAACCATTGGTGTCTCTTGCTTTGCTACAATGGCTGACATTACAATTCTTTTTGAAAGAATGAGCATTTACTTTTAGCATTACGTAATGGATAAAAGTTTTCCTTCTATTATTGCAGGCTATAGAAAACAATTATATCAAATCTTATAAAATTAGCAATTTTTTAAACTTAAAACAAGTTTATTTACAGAAAATACAGTATTTAAGGCAAAATATGATTTAAATCCATGACTTATCCTGACAGATTTTGTGATAAATCCAATTTGCTGTTAATTTTTAAAACAGAGTTTCCCAACCCTGTTCCTGAAGGCACACCAACAGTACACATTTTCATTCTCTGGCTAATCGAACACACCTGAAACAACTCATCAAAACATTGGAAGAGACTCCAAAACCTGAAGTTAATGGGTCAGATGAGGGAGACATCCAAAACATGAACTGTTGGTGTGCCTCCAGGCACAGGGTTGGGAAACACTGGTTTAAAACACAGCAAACCTGCATATAAACTGGGCTATTACTACACTTTGCAAAAAACATAGAATAAGTAACTGAAATAAAACATAAATATGCATTTTACGTCAGCCAGATGACAAGGCATTAGGCATGGGTCGATCACCAGTTTCAAGGTGTATCGTGGTGTGGAAAAGTCAAGTTTTTAAAACCGCTAACATTTACTGTTATACCATTTCTACTGTATATGTAAGGGTTTTTTACGTGTTTTACGACAATTTTATTCAGTTTTTTAGGGCAACAGTATCTTCAGCAGACCCTCCACATCAAAAACTACTGATTACATATGCACCAACATCCAAACATCCTCTGGACCCAAACTGTACAGTGGTTTACTGTATATCCAAAGATTTTTAGTTGTAATTATGCTTTTGAAACTTATAAAGACAGTAGAAGTTAACGCTTTAATTAGACTGATGTGTTCATTCATTCATTTTCTTTTAGGCTTAGTCCCTTTATTAATCTGGGGCGCCAACTTATCCAGCATATGTTTTACGCAGTAGATGCCCTTACAGCTGCAACCCATCACTGGGAAACACCCATACATTTTCATTCACACACATACACTACGGACAATTTTAGCTTACCCAATTCACCTGTACTGCATGTCTTTAGACTTGTGGGGGAAACCGGAGCACCCGGGGGAAACCCACGCGAAACAGTATTTCCAATATTTCAGCTGGATATAACTGAAATTATACTAAGATATAAATAAATCATGTATTCATAACATACTAAACTTACTAAATGAAGGGGAAATTACAAAATAAAACTTCAAATGTAAAAACCGAATACATATAAACATATAACTGTGTCAAGGTAATACAGACCCAAATATCAGCTTACTATATTGAGCAACAGGTGATAATAGTCAGAAATGAGAAGCATATTGGCATACAAAGTAGAGGACACAACAAGCTTGCTAGACAGTACTGTGTAAATTGAGGAATGTGTGAAGTCATTGGAACATCAATTTGGTTAGAAGGGATTTCCTTTTAGATTATTAGATTGAAAAAAGTTCAAATGTTATGAAATTGAGAGTCCACAAGTCAGGAAAGAGTGTTTTTAGTGTTTTCAGAATTGGGTGTCAGTGTAGTTACTGTGTTCTGTCTTTTTCAGGCAAATGTGGCAATTGTCACGGATTGGTCAGGCTCTCACGATCCCCACTCACGAAGATCACCATCACCTGACTTCTAATGAGCACACAGCTGCATCACATTCACGAGCACCAGATAAAAGCACAGCACTCCAGTCGCTCATTGTCCGGGCTCGTCTCGACGAAAGCGGACAACTGAGCGACCACTCAGCGTAGTCATCCTCAGCTAAAACAAACGCTTTACTTACCTGTTCTCTTTGTATTCCTCCTAGTCTTCCTGGTCCACCCGAATCGTCCTGTCTTCCAGTCCTTCCAAGTCTGTGTCATCCTCTGTCAGCTGTATCTGGTGTGTGCTGTCCATCCTCGTGTATTCCTGCTACCCAGCCACGGAGGAAAAGACCCCAACATCACTCCTGATCCTCCTGGCTATCCTTCATGTGCTCCTTGTTGTCATTTAATAAACACCCTAACGTTTCCTTACCTCTGTCTCCTGTCCGCTTCATAACAGAAGCCCGGACCAATAACGACGACAACATGAGCACCCCCGATCACTTTCAAGAGCTGGTGGACCAGTTGAAGCGGATTCTACAGCCACCAGCTCCACTTTCCAACGCACCACCAGCACCGAGCACTTCCGCCTCCACAGTTTCTTCTTCGGCCCTTCCTTCCAGTCCCATGGCCCGACCAGCGCCCTACTCAGGCGGAGCGGGGGAGTGCAATGGTTTTCTGTTACAATGTTCCCTCATATTCGAAATGCAACCTTCTCTATATCCCACAGATAAGTCAAAGATCGCCTACATCGTATCACTACTCTCTGGGCCTGCACTTAAATGGGCTGAGACGATCTGGAACCAAGCCGGGCCGGTCATGAATTCCATCACTACCTTCACGGAGTATTTCAAAGAGGTGTTTGGACGTTCTGATGGGGAAGTAGCCGCTGGAGAGCAGCTGTATCATCTAAAGCAAGGTACTCTATCTACACAGGAATATGCTCTCCGGTTTCGCACTCTAGCAGCTGCAAGTGGATGGAATGAGAGATCGTTGTTGACCACGTACCGGCTCGGCTTGGAACCCACTCTCCGAATCCAGCTGGCCACATTAGATGATACTATGGGTCTGGAGAGATTCATCCAACATTCTCTCCGATGTTCCGATCGTCTCCGTTCCTATCAACAGGACACCATCACCCCCTCGTCTGCACTCCTCCAATCGCCTGAGTCAACAGCCTCTCCAGAACCAGAACCCATGATAATAGAGTCTGGAAGACTGACATCAGCGGAACGACAGAGGAGGCTGACCCGGGGTCTGTGTCTATACTGCGGTGTCAGTGGACACACCCGTATGGAGTGTCCCCTTCGTCCCATTCGGACTTCAGTGAGTGTATTCAGTACGAATATTGAACAATGTAAACCACTTACTACCACCGTACAAATAACTACTGCCTCTATTTCTCTCCTTGTCACAGCCCTCATCGACTCCGGGTCAGCAGGGAACTTCATCTCCCAATCCCTCTGTCGTCAACTCCACCTACGTACTGAGGCGTCCTCGCATATATACCAGATACAACCGATAACCCAGTGCACTCGATCTTCGACCCGTATCCATCGACAATGCGAAGACATCCTTCTTCAAGTGGGGTTGTTACATCAAGAGAGGATTCAATTTCTGGTTCTGGAGGGTGCAAATATGGACATCATTCTAGGGCGCCCGTGGCTGGTGAAGCACGATCCCATCATCTCTTGGGGCACAGGAGAGATAAAGAAATGGGGATCTGGATGTACACCTACCTGTTTTCCAAATCTCCCTCTTCAAGGTCGGAACCCCATTTCTTTGTTTACAACATCGGTCGAGAGTCCTCCTGAGAAGCAGTCTATCCACATTCCTAAGGAGTACAGCTCCTTTCATGATGTCTTCTGCCCCAAGAGAGCTTCCCAGCTACCGCCGCATCGGCCATGGGACTGCGCGATCGACCTAGTTCCAGATGCCCAGTTGCCAAGAGGTAGGATCTACCCGCTCTCGCTTCCAGAGAATCAGGCAATGGAAGATTACATAAGGGAGGCTCTGAGTCAGGGGTACATACGTCACTCAAAATCACCAGCCGCCTCAAGCTTCTTCTTTGTGGCCAAGAAGGACGGAGGGCTGCGTCCATGCATCGACTACAGGGTCCTAAATAACGGTACAGTAAAATACCGATATCCCCTTCCTCTGGTACCAGCCGCTTTGGAACAGCTCCGAGAAGCTAAAGTCTTCACTAAATTGGACCTCCGCAGCGCGTATAATCTGATAAGAATACGTGAGGGGGACCAATGGAAGACAGCATTCGTGACCCCTACTGGCCACTATGAATATGAGGTCATGCCTTACGGTCTGGTCAACGCCCCCTCCGTATTCCAAAACTTCATTCATGAAGTCCTCCGGGAGTTTCTTCACCACTTTGTAATAGTGTACATAGATGACATCCTCATTTACTCCCGGAGTGAGGCCGAACATCGCCAACACGTTGCGGAGGTCCTACACACATTGAGAGAACATCACCTCTACCTCAAAGCGGAGAAATGCTCATTCCACCAGAAGTCGATTCATTTCTTGGGATACATCATTGACCAAACCGGTATACGTATGGATGGGAAGAAAATTGAGGCTGTTCTATCCTGGTCAGAACCCACTTCCATTAAGGAGCTCCAGAGGTTTCTTGGGTTTGCTAACTTTTATAGACGGTTTATCAAGGACTACAGCAGGATTACATCACCTCTCACTAATCTCCTCAAGGGTAAACCCAAAGGACTGGAGTGGACCAAAGAAGCAGCCGCAGCCTTCCGCCTTCTTAAGAAGGAGTTCACAAGGGCCCCACTCCTGACTCATCCTGACCCAAATCTTCCTTTCGTGGTGGAAGGGGACGCATCCACCACCGGCGTCGGGGCAGTATTATCCCAACATCATGATACACCGCCCCGACTGCATCCCTGTGCCTATTTCTCTCGGAAGTTGAGCCCGGCGGAGCAGAATTACAGCATAGGAGACAGGGAGCTTCTAGCAATCAAGCTAGCCTTGGAGGAGTGGCGTCACTGGTTGGAGGGAGCCAAACATCCGTTCCAGGTGATCACAGATCACAAAAACCTCCAATATATCAAAGAGGCCAAGAGACTATGTCCACGTCAAGCCAGATGGTCACTTTTCTTCTCACGTTTTGATTTCTCCATTTCCTATCGTCCAGGACCCAAGAATCTAAGAGCAGACGCTCTCTCTCGTTTACACGAGCATCACGATCATGAAGAACTCCCAACGAAGATTCTTCCCGAACACATCTCCATTTGTCCGATCACCTGGAACGCTCCTCCAGTCGTTGCCACTCCGGAAGCCCCTGCTCCGCCGGGATGCCCTCCTCATCGGCAGTTCATACCACCTGAACACCGGGTAGATCTGATCCACTCCTTACATACCTCGCTAGGCACTGGACATCCAGGGATCAACAATACTCTCTCGCTAGTATCCCAACGATTCTGGTGGCCAAACATGGCAAGGGATGTGAGGCAATATGTTCAGGGCTGTAAGGACTGTGCCCAATCCAAGAGCCCACGTCATCTACCCGCTGGAAAGCTCCATCCCTTGCCGATTCCGAACCGTCCCTGGTCACACCTAGGAGTGGACTTTATCACTGACCTCCCCTCGTCAGAAGGTAATACCTGTATTCTAGTCATCGTAGATAGATTCTCAAAGTTTGTCAAACTAATCCCTCTGAAAGGTCTTCCCACAGCCTTTGAAACAGCCGACAATATCTTTAATCAAGTCTTCAGGTCATTTGGTATTCCAGAAGATATTGTGTCGGACAGAGGTCCACAGTTCATCTCACGTCTATGGAAAGCCTTCTTCAAGCTCCTAGGTGTGGCCGTCAGCCTCTCTTCTGGATATCATCCCCAAACCAACGGGCAGACAGAGAGGAAGATTCAGGAGGTGGGACGGTTCCTGAGGACCTTCTGCAGTGGTCATCAGAGCTCCTGGAGCCAGTATTTGGGCTGGGCAGAATATGCCCAAAATTCACTGCGGCAACCCTCCACCGGACTCACGCCATTCCAGTGCGTCCTGGGCTTCCAACCACCGCTCTTTCCCTGGGATGGCGAACCATCTGATGTCCCCGCAGTGGATCACTGGTTCCGGGAGAGCGAGAGAGTCTGGGACGAGGCTCATCAACATCTGCAGAGGGCAGTCCGTCGAAGCAAGGTAACCGCCGATAGAAGAAGGTCTGAAGAACCCAGATACACACCCGGACAAAAGGTGTGGCTATCCACCCGGGACATACGCATGCGACTGCCCTCTCGCAAGTTAAGTCCCCGATTTGTTGGTCCCTTCACCATCGTGGAACAGGTTAACCCCGTCACCTACAAACTACAATTACCCTCTCACTACCGTATTCACCCTACATTCCACGTATCACTCCTGAAACCCTATCACGATCCTGTTCTTCCCTCCACAGAGCCTGACCACGAAGAGGAACCCCCTCCTCCACTGCTCCTAGAAGAAGGAGCCGTCTACGCAGTGAAGGAGATCTTGCGTTCCCGACGTCGTGGTGGCCAGTTGGAGTACCTGGTGGACTGGGAAGGGTACGGCCCCGAAGAAAGGACATGGGTTCCCAGAGCTGATATTCTCGATCCTAGTCTCATGGGGGAGTTTCATGAGAGCCACCCTGAGTTCCCAGCGCCTAGAGGCAGAGGGAGACCACCACGGCGTCGGAGGTGTCGGCCCTCAGGAGCGGGCCCTGGGGAGGGGGGTACTGTCACGGATTGGTCAGGCTCTCACGATCCCCACTCACGAAGATCACCATCACCTGACTTCTAATGAGCACACAGCTGCATCACATTCACGAGCACCAGATAAAAGCACAGCACTCCAGTCGCTCATTGTCCGGGCTCGTCTCGACGAAAGCGGACAACTGAGCGACCACTCAGCGTAGTCATCCTCAGCTAAAACAAACGCTTTACTTACCTGTTCTCTTTGTATTCCTCCTAGTCTTCCTGGTCCACCCGAATCGTCCTGTCTTCCAGTCCTTCCAAGTCTGTGTCATCCTCTGTCAGCTGTATCTGGTGTGTGCTGTCCATCCTCGTGTATTCCTGCTACCCAGCCACGGAGGAAAAGACCCCAACATCACTCCTGATCCTCCTGGCTATCCTTCATGTGCTCCTTGTTGTCATTTAATAAACACCCTAACGTTTCCTTACCTCTGTCTCCTGTCCGCTTCATAACAGCAATAAAACTGCGAAAGTGAAAAATTCAATTACTTTTCTCTGTAATACATTGTACAGAATCACTGCGATTAACTGCCAGCCAGAAGATCTATATTTCCTGTAACTGTTAAGTGGTAATTGAAAGATTAGAAGGCGCTCATAATTCTTATGGCATTAAAAACTCTTAAACAGATTTTTTTTTAAGCATGACACCTCCTGAAGTTCAAATAATCCATTCCTATCCCTAAGCTACTGCAGCACAAAACGTATATAAAGAAAAATGCAGTCACCATCTCTGAAATGCAGTAATAAGGCCAAAAGCACATTTTAGGCACAGAAATAGTACAATAGAACACATTTACTCACCTCCTCTGCCAATCTGTCTTCCGGGTCAAAATCTTTCATATCAATAACCTCACACTGGATCCCCTGAGCAATGACGTCTTCAGCAAGTTCTTTTGCAAACCCCTAAAATCAAAATTGTAAAAAAAAATGACATGGGTAAAAGACAAAACTGGGTTTTGAAAAAGATTCTTAATTAACAAAATGTGTCCGGTTTAATTACTCCTTTCTTTTTCATTTTCAGATAAACATGCCTTTTGCTGAATGGTAATGGAATTTTTTTTTTTTAAGTTATTTAAACGTTTGTTTACTAAAAATTTTGTTTAGGGTTGCTGTTGTGCTAAGGGACAAAATGTTGTCTGCACAGTAAAAAAAAACGTTAATGGCATTTAATGGCAACATATAGTTTCTCTGCCATTTTTATGGTGTGGGAATATAGATTTATATAATCTATATATAACTGAAAAGTTGTTTTTAGGGTGTGACAGACCTTAAAATGTCTTGGTTTCCTGAGCCCTGACTGTCTCCAAAGTAATGCAAATTGTCAGTTTCACAGCACCGTGCTGTTTATTGTCTTCTCAAGCCGGTCAACGTTGGACGGTTTCTGTCTCCAGAACATCATTCGCACACGGTTTTAATGCTAAAATGCATCGTGAATTGGTACTTTCGTGAATAGGTACTTATATGCTGATGAGATCGGGGCTGGAAAGGCAATTTACCCTACCGACAACAACACTTCATTTGCATGCTTTATTTAGGTTTGTCTCCACCCCTATGAATCACTGTCTGTAAAATGTATAAAAACTTAGTGCCTGCTGTACAGTTGAGAGTTTCTTTCGATGACACCACAGCCACGCTGAGTTCTTCTCATTAAAGGATTCTGCTTTGAAGACAACTGAAAGTTCTCCCTGGTTTTTTGGGCTCGACTTAGAATTTCACAATAGTTTGGTGCCTTGAGCCAGACTTAAGAAATTCACAACAATGGTGATATGAAATATTTAACAAGATGGATTATGAACTATTTGTGATGAAAGTATTTCAGAATGGCTGGGCTGATTTTGTAGTGGAATGCTTCGAAATGTCATTATATAAATTAAATGTAATTAATCTTTGTTAAAGCTACAAAAATCATTGTTTCTTGTGCCTTAATGCTTTAAACTCACATATGCTTGATATGCTCAACAGAAAAAGAACCTTAATTCCAGAATGGTCAAACTTTATAATTAATCAACAATCCACTTGTTAAGAGTGACATTATATGAAGTGGCTTCAGGGTCCAAGCACTCTATAAAATTGTATGTGGAGGCTCAACAAGCAGTAATAATAAACATTTACAAAGCACTGTAATACATTCGATAATCACAATTGTAATATATATATATATATTTCCATAATTAAACGTTGTCATAAAGTAGTGGCTTGGAGCTGGAAACAGTAGTCCATACGTCACGACTTAACTACTGGATTATATTTGTTCCAAATTGTGGCTCCTGGTCAACAATAATCCCTACTTGACATTGAAGATCCTGTGATGTGAATATTGCAGATGTGAGCATTGCGATGTCAATTCTGAAACAATATATCGAACAGCACTACTGCACAGTATAAATATAATTTAAATGTAGAATCCTCTTAAAACACTAAATCTCATTGTGTGTTTATGTATTCAAACCTTTGCTGTTCCTGTCTGTGATCCATAGAAGATTTTGACCCCAGAAACATGGATGACTTTTTTGGTTTCAGGTGCTGGTTCCTGCTTCTTCACAGATTTACTTGCCGGAGGATTTACAGGGTGGACCATTTTTTTCTATTAAAGAAAAATACTATTAATTAGAGCATTTACCTGCAACTAAAAGGCTAAATCTAACCAATACATTAGTTCAACCTAAAAAAGCTGATTTTTTCTTCAGTAGAACATAAATCAAAATGTTTTACAAAATTGTGGTTCTTTGTGATTCATGCAATGCAAGTCAACTGCTATTAGCACAGCGAGAGCCAAAAGCAAATACAGTCAAACCAGAAATACTGTATTTGTGCAAGAAATATTATTACATGCACAGAGGCTGTGGTGTCTGGAGTGAGAGACATATACAATGTCATAAATACACATACAAGTTGAAAAGTCTAGCTTTTAAGACCGCCAACATTGTTTTGCTATATATATATATATATATATATATATATATATATATATATATATATATATATATATATATATATATATATATACCGTTATTATAGTATATGCAAGATTTTTTTTTTTACTTTTTTTACTTTTTTGTTTGTTTGTTTGTTTGTTTGTTTGTTTGTTTATTTGTTTGTTTGTTTGTTTGTTTGGGACAACTATATCTCCAGCAGAAAAGATATCCAAAAATGCTGTTTTAAATTGTAAAGAAATCTGTGTTTGGGAAACTAATGAAGACAGCAGACATCAATGATTTAAAGGTGCAGTAGGTGATTGTCTTCAGAAACATTTTTTGTTGTACTGGTTGAAAAATCTCTTCACATTCCAATAGTGATGATTAAAGTAAATGATCTAAATGTATTTATATGTATTTTTATATACTGGGTAAGGCATAAGACTAAAAAAGTTCATCCAGTTAAAAATTTGTCTGGCCGATAGTTCCCATAATTCTGATAAGTAGCTCAAACAGTCTGTCAACAAATGTATATTTGTACATCTGCACACCCGTTTATGCAGACAGATGTGCACACGAGAGAGTGACAGTGGTAAAAACAAATGCTGAATCCAAACCTTTTAAAATCCTGAATCAATATTGGATTTAGTTTTGCACGCTGAAGGAAGAATGACACCATGGCTGAAGTATTTCTTTTAGAGAGGTAATGTAAGCTTTTAAGTCATGCAATGTAAGTTTTAGTCACGCAAAGCTGATGTAGATTGTGTTGTTTTATGAATGGGCTATATGCACAGAAGTGTTGTTCAGCCAATGAAACCTTCCGGTGAAAGCTTGATGTGACTATTTTCAGTTTCATAAAGGACCTTTTACAGCATCGATAATGTAGATTTTTATTTAGTTTAACAACAAACATCAGTAAATAGCGTTATTCCGCCTAGCCTGCTTTACAGAGGTGAAGGTGGTTTTATATTCACATTGGTTTATTTTTGAACAATGACAACCTATGAAACGCTCCCTATATTGTTTACCATGCTACACTGAATATTCAGTCTGAAATAGCATGCAAGTATGGCTTAGCAATATGGCTGTGCGATTTGAGGAAAATATCTAATTGCGATTATTTTGACAGACATTGCCATTGTAATTTGATTTGTGATTTCATTTTGTAGTCAAGCTTCAGCTCAATAATCCGTATTTTAGCTTCTTACTGCTATACTGCAGAGAGTGTTAAAAAAAGAACTTAAAAGATATTAACTTATATTAGCAAATAACTCTAAAATTGTACTTTGCTGTTACTTGCTACTAGATTGATTGTCACTGGCGGTACTTTAAGTTGACTTTTTACCAAGGGCGTAGGGACGGGTGAATCAAACAACCCCCAGCCCTCACCCCTCAAGAATATAAATATAAATATAAATATATATATATATATATATATATATATATATATATATATATATATATATATATATATATATATATATATATATACTATATAAACTGCTATTAAAATATATTATTAATTAATCCTCTCTTCATACAATTTATTAAGTTAAATTAAATAATCAGGCCCGTAGCCATGGGGTGTTCTAAAGACCAAAAGTTGGATTATTATTATGTTTTAATTTTTATTATTCAAATGGCTAAATTCTGACTGAGTAAAGTTGAATGTTCTGGCCAGTTTGTAATTTGCCTGTAGGCATGATAGATGACAGTAAATGTGGATTTTAAAAATAAGTATCTTTTCATTTTTGTTTATTATAAATTTTCATTACTTTTATAAAACTGTAATATAAAACTTACACATTTCTGAATAAACATATAAAACAGTAAAATAGTATGGTAAGAAATTAGACAAAATGGTAGGAAATATTTTTTGGTACATCAAAAAGTGTGATTATCAGGGCTTGACATTAACACCCGCCAAATGCGGGTAGATTTCAGCTATGGTGGGTTAGACAGACCCTCACACTAGCCACTTTGGCTGGTTGAAAATAATTTTTAAATTGTGGTTTTCTTAAAAGCAGGATTCGACTATAAGGATGACCCAATATGCGTGGAAATGTGATCTTAGAATCGAGAAACAGCACGACTAATAAAAAGTAATTGTGTTCGCGCAAACAAAAGAAAGCAGGTGAAAGCGGGGGGAAAACACGAGCATTAACGGCATTATCATGATTGACTGATTCAGTAGTGAACTTGGGGTTTATGTGACTTACACTTTTCGCTGAAAAAAGATCTTTATGTCCACCTTTTTTTGCTGCCGCCATCCTCACCCATGTGTGTCCCATCTCACACACCTTATTCTTGCGAGGGAAATTCTCTTGCACTGTTATATCTGAACGCAGCTACAGCCTCTCACATAATACCAGGGAAAGGCACAGCCAATCACAGTGTTCATATGTGTTTAGGGGCGGTGCGACTAGAGGAGAGACGAGATTTAACCCTTTCGAGTCTGGGTTAATATTGACATTTCAATAGTTGGTGGATATTGGTGGAGACCGTCCATGCTAAATCTCCGCCCCTGCTTTTAGCAAGACGCTCCTCATATAGTCGCCTGTGGTGCTTTTTTAGGTGATGGTTGTTGTATTTCCTCATGCCGCGGCAACAATTCTGCGACATCAATTACAAATGACCTGGTTTTGTTTGGTGCCTGTGATTTTAAAACCAAGATATTCCCACATTACTGACAGGCCTTTTTTTGTTTGATATTAATTAGTCTATTAATGCTTTTGAAGCAGCAGATGCCATCATTCCACTCTTTCGCGCTTTCCTGTTTGTTTGTTTTTTTATTGTGGGCATTCCACATAGTTCGGTTGCGCAATTCTGATTGGGCAGAACGAAATTGTGCTCACTCAATTGGCTAGTAAGACTATCACACACAGACAGCAGTCATGCGTTTGCTCTAAACAGGGGAAGTTAAATAATATATATTTTATATATAATCGCCTCTTGGGATTAGCTAATCACAATGTTTCAAATCACGATTGTGATTCGATTTCGATTAATCGGTTTCTTGCACATACATGTCACGTCAGTTTACATTATAAGTCCTCAATGTAACCTCGGGATCTTGAAACCATATTCTCTTCTTAAGAGTAAGCACACTTAATTACCGTTACCTTTTTGAAAAGCATGTTCACAGTAAACCAGACTCCTATGAGAACAGCAGCTGTCGTGTACACATATAACCGGTTCTGCCACAGAGCCTGCAGGTAACTCTCAGTGTAATCCCACACGTCGTTCAAAACACCTGCGAATGCATATTAAACAGTTTACAAAGAGCTCGCAACACTTGACCTGTAGGAAAAGATGTAAATAAACAATATGTGACATTAATTATTAATGGAAAAGACACTCAATACTGAATAAATGTTGAGTCTCAAACCGATCCTGCATTTTTGTAAAACCCGAAACATGGTGCGTTTGTTGTCCAAGAATGCAGTCTAGTTAGGGTGCTTAGTAATTTTTAAAGAGAGCCCAACCGCAGAACTCTTATAAATATTGAGGTAAGGTTGGTTTTATATTCACACGCTCGTTAAATAGAAGTATTCTTTGCAAATTTTACATAGTGAAATCATATTAGCAGCCATTGATTATCAATGTAGGCTACAACATTGTTCACACAAATAAATAGTGCTTATGTTGTTTTGAAGTCATATTTACATGTGATTTGAGAGCTAATATTCAAAGTATCATGGTAAACAACATAGGGAGCGTGTCACAAGTTGTCACTGAACGAATATGCGAATACAAAACCAACTTTTGCTCAATATCAAAGTAGGCTACAACATTGTTCACAGTCAAATAAATAGTGCTTTGAAGTCATACTTTCATGCTACTTCAGACTGAATTTTCAACGTACCACAGTAAACAATGTAGTGAGCGTGTCACAAGTTACTGAACGAATGTGCGAATATAAAACCAGCTTGTCTATCATTATTGCCGCGTTTTAGTAAAACCCAAAACTCGGAATGTGCGTACGTTGTCCAAGAGCGCAGACTGGGTAGGGAGCTCAGTAGATTTTAAGACAGAGCCCGACCGCAAGATTTTTATAATGCACCAAACTGTGCTCGTGGACACCATTTTGTGCATAACAGCACTGTTTGCTATGATAAGTTGTTTAATGTAATAAATTTTATGCTGTTATCAATTGCTTTGCAAAATAAACCCACCTGACATCTCAGCGCCGACTGCAGAACACACCAAACCCGACAACACCGATGAAAACAGCATCTCGTGTAGTCTCTCCATCAACACAGTCTTGTAAATAAATGTATTACAATAACCAGACAAAGATTTAATTTCATACGTCGCAGAAATAAATAACGGGCTAACTTTACGGCTGCATGTCTTAGGACGCCGCCATATTGTTATGACAGGAATTCTGGGAAATGAGGTCATCTCAGGTCATTTAGCTCCACCACGTGAGTCTTCGAGTGTTCTCTGCTTGAATTATTAATCATAAGAATAATTAATGTAGGTGCGAAGAATGCGATAAAGTTATACCTTTAGCCAAAGGTTCTTTAGATTCTTTTATTTTTGACAACACAAACCTTATTGTTTACCAAACTCCCCTCTTTTCTATGTCAAGCAAAGATATTCGCTCGGATCTCATTACCTGCTTGCATAACTTTTCGGAATAATATATTTGGTGACATAAATTGGAAACAGTTTTGGCTTCTTTTGAGAATTTTTTTTAATCTAACAAAGCTGTTAAAGTCTCGATCAAAATCATCCATAATCGCTATAATAAATACCGAGCTAAATTTAATAACAACATTTCCCCTAAATGCTCATTTTGTAGTCAATATGATGAAACACTAAATCGTTTATTTTGGGAAGGTACTTACTGTAAAGTTTTTTTGGGTTGACATTTCCAATTTCATAATAAATAAAAAAAAATCTTATTTTCAAACTTTTGTATTTCCCCAAAAATTGTATTCTTTGGTGACTCTCTGGATGTAGATCTTTCTCTTTGTAAATTTATTATTGATTTATAGCTTTTTTTTTGTTGTTTTTTGCTAAATTTTACATCCATAAATATAAATTTTCGAAGAAATCCCCTTACATTTTTATTTTCAGACAGGACTTTGATTTATATGTAAACTCTTTAAAAGACCCTAACAATTATATTGCATGTAAAACTCTTTCTTTGTGTAAATCTTTCAAACTTGTTTAATTTGCTGGAATTTTATTTATGTAACCATTTTTGTCTCTTTGTTCATATTGTATCTTTATGTTGTTTATAAAAAAACAATAAGAATAATTTATTAGTTTAAATGATCAAATAAGCAATAAAAAGTATTATTTTTGTGTTGTTGTTGTAAATGGCATTGGGTGTCAACTGAAACTTTAAGCATAAAGCTATCAATTTGTTATTTGAGATACAGTTTTTCTAGATTTAATATGTTAAAGTTATGTTGACTTATATTTCTGCCAAAAAATAAAAAAACTACCTTTTTTATTAATTGTTTTAACAAAATACCAAAAATGTGCCATTTCCAAACATTTATATATTTATTTTCAGACACAAATGCAATGTTTTAACTTCAGAAGATTTAAGAAATTAATATTTGGTGAAATAACAAGAAACATCAATAAAAAACAACAACAATTTAAACTACAATGTTAATGAAAACACAAAATTGAACTACTAATAAAACAGCATTACTATCTCAAGGATATACTAAAACAACACTGCATAATAATTATTTTTATAATTATTCACTTTTATCATGAGTTTAATCAATGATTTTAGAAATTACAGACAATTATTATTACAGGTTTTTAATAATAATAAAAAGACAGTCTGCAAATTCTCTAAAACATAATAAAAACAAAACACATATTACAAAGTTAAATTTCATCAAATGAATTATGGAATAGTCTGTCGTCTTCATTGACAGTTTTACAGGCTCTTGGTTCTTTGGGTTTTGCGCTTGTGTTGGACGACTGCAAGAGTAGTGAAAAAGTTTCCAGCAAACAGAACCATGAAGCAGAAGCCACACATGGACACCTGCAGGCAAAATACATTCAGATTTCGAGATCACAGTCTTAACAGATTCATTCACAGTGTTATATGATCACTTCAGTGTAATGATGTTGATTAAAAGCAGCACTGACCTGCCATTCTCTACATTCAGGGAGCTGAGCCAGTCTGAAGAGGGAAACACCATTGCAGAACTGCCAAAACTGTCAAAAACACAACAGTTAAAATCAGAATTATTAGCCCCCCTTTGAATTTTTTTTTTGTTCTTTCTTTAATATTTCCCAAATGATGTTTAACAGAGCAAGGACATTTTCACAGTATGTCTGATAATATTTTTTCTTCTAGAGAAAGTCTATCTCGGCTAGAATAAAAGCAATTTTTAATTTTTTAAAAACATTTTAAGGTCAAAATGATTAGCCCCTTTAGGCTATATTTATTTTCGATAGTCTACAGAACAAACCATCATTTTACAATAACTTGCCTAATTACCCTAACCTGCCTAGTTAACCTAATTAACCTAGTTAAGCCTTTAAATGTCACTTTAAGCTGTACAAAAGTGTCTTGAAAAATATCTACTAAAATATTATCTACTGTCATCATGGCAAAGATAAAATAAATCAGTTATTAGAGATGAGTTATTAAAACTATTATGTTTAGAAATGTGTTGAAAAAATCTTCTCTCCGTTAAACAGAAATTGGGGGAAAAAATAAACAGGGGGACTAATAATTCTGACTCCAACTGTATGTGTATTATTCATTAAAAATAAGCCAAAGAAATCGGGCAAGACTTATTAGAATTAGAATTAATAATAGTTATGTGCACATGGCTGGTGTGGCACAATTGAATTCTTAGGCCCTTCAAACACTTACATGACCAAAAAAGAGAAACGGAAGAAGAAAAGTCAGTCCTCGCCACATCCACGACTGAAATCCCTCTGTGCAAACAATACGACTGTTAAATATACAGTATATACTGTGCTTTCCACTCTCAGATATTCTTCAAAATATAGCATAAAGTCAGCAATCCTTACCAACAGTCAAATCCAGGTTGTGTCTTTCTCCTAAAGCTTTGAGTCTATAGAGACAACCGCTCTGGTAGTAATACTGAAGATACTGCACAAAGCCTGAAAGACAAGAGGAGAAGATTACCATCGCAATCTATCAATACTGCAGTTGCTGTTTTCACCACAACAGATGTTTTACAAGGTTGTGTTTGCATGCAGAGTTTGCTACTTACTTTGATACAAACAGTAGGCCAGAAACTGGGTTCTGAAAGACTGGTACGTTTCACCATCCGGCCTGCATTAACAACAGAAATACTGCTTTAGAACAAACTGATGCATTTAAAATCAACATTAGCCCACCCCCCAACGTCCCGGGCACCCCAAAAACAGCTTGTTTGCTTATATTCCTTAAACATCAGGTCAGGGTGGGTGTTTAAAGTACAAATGAAATCAAAACTAACCATATGATTTTGTTAGCTCACATTGCTAGTTTTGCGGTTAACAATTAATCTGTGCATATCATTAAAAAAAAAATAGTTTGCCCTTGTAATCTTTAATTATCAGTTAATTAATCAGTTCAATTGTCTGAATTGATCATAGTTAATTTTTACAAGTTGTCTAAATGGGATAGTGTGTTTACTAACAATCTGTGTGGCGGGAAGGACCAGATTGAACGTGAGAAGCTTATGGTCACTGATCAATACTTCCATTCCTACAAGTGAATCAATAGTCACTCCTGTGGAATAAACCAAGTACGGTGTGCGAGTGTGACCATGTTTGTGTGCAGGAA
Source organism: Danio aesculapii (assembly GCF_903798145.1). NCBI lineage: Eukaryota > Metazoa > Chordata > Actinopteri > Cypriniformes > Danionidae > Danio > Danio aesculapii. The sequence goes on along the minus strand of NC_079449.1, from coordinate 31,464,450 downwards.
ATGAACGTGCTGTGTGAAATTAAAACAGTCTAAGATATCCATTAAACATGTAGCATGAACACAGTCCACACTGTCAACCTGAAAGTTGACAAATCACCCATTAAGAGAAGAGCAGGACAATGAGCAACGGCGAGTGTCAAAAATTCTGAGAGGTTTAGGAGTGTCAGATTACGTCTGCCTGAGCTATTGGGCGTGACTAACATACTTAACCACGCCCTTCCAACTATCAGTTTTGACAACAAACAGAAATGGTGAGCAGGAGGTGTCTGTTAGGCTGTAATAACTCTCTCGAAACCCTTTTTTCTGATCTTTCTTAATGAAATGCCTACTTTACTACATCCAATCAGCTCGCAGTAGAAGAAACAAGCCACAAGCCAATAGGCCATGCCTACTGTTTTCTCATTTAACATTTCTTTTCTCTAGGAACTGCGTCACAATATATAAAAAAAAAAAAAACTGTCGCAGCTTCCGGTTCATGTGGATTATAATATGTGCAATATGATTTTTGTATGTTGTGCTGCTGATTCTAATGGGCAAATGTCGCACTGCCCATATATGTACATCCTGACCTGACAAGGAAGAGGAAATACGGGTGAACAGCTTTTTTTATTTACAGTTTTTGATGCACAAACGTTTTCTTGAAGGGGATTAGAACAACATGGGTAAGGAAGTTATAACAGAATTTAAGGAGGGTATAAGGAGTCATTCATTCATTTTCTTTTTGGTATAGTCCCTTTATTAATCAAGGGTCGCCACAGCGGAATGAACCGCTAACTTATCCAGCATATGTTTCACGCAGCGGATGCCCTTCTAGCTGCAACCCATTACTGGGAAACATCCATACACACTCATTCACACACATACACTACAGCCAATTTAGTTTATTCAATTCATCATGTCTTTGGACTTGTGGGGGAAACCCATGCGAACACGGGGAGGACATACAAACTTCACACAGAAATGCCGTCTGACCATGCCAAGGCTTGAACCAGCGACCTTCTTGCTGTGATGCGATCGTGCTACCCACTGCACCAAGTAATTAATAACAGAATTTTCATTTTTGGGTGAACAAACCCTTAAATTTAGCTTTTTTATTATAATACATGGCGATTCATTCCGCTGTGGCGACCGCTGATGAATAAGGGACTAAGCCGAAGGATAATTAATGAATGAATTCTAGTACATAAGTCCGTAACACGCCGTTGCATTTCAGGCGTACCAAGTTCGAGTCCTGGCATGCTTACACAGCAAAATCACCAGTGTTAATTCAACTTTGAGAGAGTTCATTTTAACAATTTATCGGTGTATATATATATATATATATATATATATATATATATATATATATATATATATATATATATATATATATATATATATTATCCACACTGGCCAGAGTTAAATGAACATTTTCAAAAGTGTTAATTTAACACCGGCTCAAGAGTTAAATATTTGTTTCTTGTTCTATCAGTAATTATTCACATACTTCATAAATGCAATACATACTGTTTCTAGACATACATTATAAAATAAGACATAATTATTGTTAGTTCAGAGCTAATTAGTTGCATAATAAACCAATACAAAACAGCATAGTTTCACATTTCATTTTTAATCAATGACGGAATGTCTTTCTCAATCTCTAAGATATAAGTTCATATTACTGTTATTGTTTCATTCCAATTCTATTTTAGTTTTACTGCTGAACTCAAAACACAAAAAAACTCATTTGAGTTATGCTATGGCAGCATTTCTCCCCCTTTTGTTAATCTAATAATTTATTTTGACAGATTTCATAATATTTAAGGTCGAAAGACACATCAAATGTGTTATCCCTCCACATACAATACAATGGACAAAACAAATATGTTCACTCAGCCTTCACTTCTTCCCCAAACCTGTTTGACTTTCTTTCTTCTGTTAGACACAAAAGAAGATATTTTGAAGAAAGCTGGAAGCTGTTACCATTGACTTTTATTCATTTTGTCCTACTATGGATGGCAGTTATATCCATTCTTCAAAATATCTTGTTTCGCGCTCAACAGAAGAAATAATCTGACAAAAGTTTGAGGATTTGAGTAAATTGGAATTTTACTCTAACACAGAGTCATTTTCCTCCACACCCGATGTGAAAATGCAGGAAAGCTTGTTTCCCTCCAATCCTTCATTTATATATTTGATCCTTCTCCCCCACTTCTTTCTTTCCCTTCACCCATTTTCTTCTCCACTCAGCTCGCACAGAAACATATCATTACAGTAATGTTCTGTGCCAATGCAAGTGATTTTAACCATTACGTTTGATATCATTTGAAATGTCTTGGTGCTGGTAATACCTCTAATTTAACTCATTCCCAGAAATGGTTATAATCATAATGCAGTTTTGCAACTTTATATTCTTTGACGCGTTTGCACAGGGTGTGCCCTTAACTGGGGGCTTCCTTTCAAATGACCACCTGTCCCCCATAGGGCATGCACTCTTTAAATGTCGCATTCCACTCGTTCAGATTTCATTTGTTTGTTTCAAACACCTGGAGCATATTCTGTCTTGGTCTGAGTGTTTAAAAAAATGCAAGAGGTTCAGGGCGATTGTGTAGCCAAATCAACCTCCACACTTTGTCTGAAAGGCTAATAATATGGGGGTGGGGTTCTATTTAGAACATCAAAGAGTTGCAAAAACAATTTAAACAGTGTATGTGTGTATTTTTGTAATTTTCATTATGTAAGGGAATTTTAAATACCACCAGGGATATTTCACCCAAAAATTGACATTTTCTTACAGTTTACTCACACTCGAGTGGTTTTAAACATTTAAGAATTTCCTTATTCTGTTGAGCACAAAATAAGATATTCTGAAAAATGTTGGAAAAAAGCAGCTATTGATATAATGAAAGTTAATAGCTGCTGCTTTCCAACATTCTTCAAAATATCTTCCTTTGTGTTCAACAGAAACTCAAACAGCAAAAGAGTGTGAGTAAATGATGGCCGAACTGTCATTTTGGGGTGTACCATCCCTTTAAATTTACTAGTAAAAGAAGTAAGCTGGTCTGCTTGACTCAGCGATGATCATGACATGGTAGTAGGTGCAGATCTATGGTTACTACATAATATATTCTAGAATGAGGAAATAGTGTGCGGCCTTTTATAATAATAGAAAATCACCTCTGTCTAATGACAACTGTACTGTATACTCGGTCAGTAAATGTTATAGGAATCCGGATAAATGAGTATAATATAGAGTACAATAATGAGTTAAACAGAATAATCAAACATTCACCAACACTGTAAAAAAAATGCAGGATTTCACACAATTCCATCATGTTGTCCCAACACAAATCAATAAAGTAAACTTAAAATTTAAGTGGATTGAACATGAAACAATTAAGTTGTCCCAGAAAAAAAGCTCAAGAATTGTGTTGTTTCAACTAATTTTAAACAAGTAGTTTAACATTCTGCAAAAGTCGCTTTTTGAGTGTAAATCAATGAATATTTTTGGCAAAATCATCTGAAATTAAATTGGAGTCAGATATGAGTGTAATTGCAACTAAAATAGCATTGTGCATTGAAAAGACCAAACCTGAATGAAACAATTAGCCACCATTGGACACTTATAGTACATTGCAATACACAAATAGGATGTGAATTGTAATTTATGATGATTAACTCTGAAATAAATTGTCTCACCAGGTTAGCATGACTCCAGACAGAACGGTGGAAATGTAGTGGTGGAAAACCCACCAACCTTTAATCCTAAAAAAAATCATAAATATATTTATACAAACACAAAAAAGTATACATTTAAGTCTGTATTTATATACATAAAGTCATTAATTACTAATTAAAAGTTTAAAATCAAAAATTACTTTAATTACTTGAATCAGTAGCACATAAAGTCACTATAAATCTGAATGCATAGACAGATATTAATCCATATTAAAAATGTATATGGGTCAGACAGGGTTGGGCGACGCAATGGCGCAGTAGGTAGTGCTGTCGCCTCACAGCAAGAAGGTCGCCGGTTCGAGCCTCAGCTGGGTCAGTTGGCGTTTCTGTGTGGAGTTTGCACGTTTAATTTAATTCCCCGGATTAATAAAGGGACTAAGCCGAAAAGAAAATGAATGAATGAGTCAGACAGGGCCTTTTAGCTTTATTAAAAAATAAAAAACATAAACATTATATGTATCAAAGTAATCATATCACATTTCATTCAGACCATATTATCATTCATTTCTGTTTAAGCATGTTCAGTCATCTTGAAAAATGAAACCTTTACCTATTTTACAAAATATATTTCTATAACAAAAAAATTATTTCTCTGCTTCTCTGAACTAATTTATACAGAACTGTTGAATATGTATGCAGTGTTTAAGGCAAGTTTATCAAAACTAACTGTAAATAAATTACCTAAAAAAATGAAAATTAAGCCCTTACTTGTAACAAATTGCGCCCAACACTGACCGACAGCTTATTAAATCCATTATTATACAGTGCATTTGGAAAGTATTCATAGCACTTCACTTTTTCCACATTTTTTATGTTACAGCCTTATTCCAAGATGGATTAAATTCATTTATTTCCTCAAAATTCAACACACAATACCCTATAATGACAATGGGAAAAAAGATTTTTTGTTTTTATTAAAAATAAAAAAACCTGAGCAATCACATGTACAGAAGTATTCACAGCCTTTGCTCAATACTTTGTTGATGAACCTTTGGCAGGAATTACAGCCTCAAGTCTTTTTGAATATGATGCCACAAGCTTGACACACCTGTCTTTGGGAATTTTCCCCTTTCCTCTTTGCAGTACCTCTCAAGCTCTATCAGGATGGATGGGAAGCAACGGTGTACAACCATTATCAGATCTCTCCAGAGATGTTCAATAGAATTTAGGTCTGGGCTCTGGCTGAGCCACTCAACGACATTCACCAAGTTGTTGTGAAGCCACTCCTCTGATATTTTGGCTGTGTGCTTTGGGTCATTGCCCTGCTGGAAGATTAACCGTCACCCCAGATTTTCCAATCAGGATGTCTCTGTACATTGCAGCATTCATCTTTCCCTCTATCCTGACTAGTCTTCTAGTTCCTGCTGCTGAAAAACATCCCCACAGCATGATGCTGCCAACACCATGCTTCACTGTATAGTTGGTATTAGCCTGGTGATGAGAGGTCCCTGGTTTTCTCCAAACGTAACGCCTGGCATTCACTCCAAAGAGTTCAATTTTAGTCTCATCAGGCCAGAGAATTTTGTTTCTTATGGTCTGAGTCCTTCAGATGCCTTTTGGCAAATTCCAGGAAGGGAGTATCTTCCGTCTGGTGCCTCTACCATCAGCCCATATTGGTGGATTGCTGCACAGATGGTTGTCCTTCTGTAAGGTTCTCCTCTCTCCACAGAAAAAAGCTGGAGCTCAGACAGAGCGACCATCGGGTTAGTGATCACCTCCCTGACTAAGGTCCTTCTCCCCTGATCACTCAGCTTAGATGGCAGGCCAGCTCTAGGAAGAGTCCTGGTGGTTCCAAACATCTTCCACTTATGGATGATGGAGGCCACTGTGCTCATTGGAACTTTCAGAGCAGCAGACATTTTTCTGTAGCCTTCCCCAGCCTTGTGCCTCGAGACAATCCTGTCTCAGAGGTCTACAGACAGTTCCTTTGTCTTCATGCTTGGTTTGTGCTTTGATATGCACTGTCAACCCTGGGACCTTATATAGACAGGTCTATGCCTTTTCAAACCATGTCCAATCAACTGAATTTACCACAGGTGAACTCCAATTAAGCTGCTGAAACATGTCAAGAATGATCAGTGGAAACAGAATGTACCTGAGCTCAATTTAGAGCTTCACGGCAATGGCTGTGAATACTTATGTACATGTGATTTTTCATGTTTTTTATTTTTAATAAATTTGCAACAATTAAAAAAAATCTCTTTTCACATTGTTATTATGGGGTATTGTGTGTAGAATTTTGAGGAAATTAATTAATTAAATCCATTTTGGAATAAGACTGTAACATAAAAAAATGTGGAAAAAGTGAAGTGCTATGAATATTAATATTAATAATAATACTTTTCGGATGCACTGTATTAAATCCAATATTATTTTCAGACCTGAAAGTCTCTGATATAGTTTGGTCTGGTGGATTCTGACCTGGATCCATTGCTGATGAGGATGCTTTCACGGATGGTCAGAGTGCAATAATACCAAACCAGCAGAAAGTTGAGAAGAGCGTCCAAAAATCTGCAGATACATAAGAAGATGTGAAGCGTGATGTGAGGGAAGACTTTCAAACAGAGCTCTGTAAACCCAGTTAGTTTTACCTGTAGTTGACGAAGAAGCAGCAGATAAATGTGAGTAGAAAGTGAGTCACCGTCACATACAGTTTGAACCGCTCATACTCATCTTTGTATTCAGCTCTGCAATACAAATATGATATGCTGTATATGAAACTATACACAAAAAAAAGATTTTTGTTTTTTTGCCAGCATAATTCCATACTAATTACATTTATTGAGATTTAAATGCATAAAAATTTACAATTATTTATAATTATAAATATTTTCTGTTTTCATAATGATTCAAATGTAGTGATTTTGCAACGTTTTATTTTTCATATTTTTTTATTTTAATATGTGTTAATTAGTAAAATTTGTTTAGTTTAGTTAAAATGAGAACAATATTTCCTTGGCAACAAGCTAGAATAAAAAAATATTTATATTTTATATTGATAAAATGGAATGTAATTCATTCATTTTCCTTCGTTTAGTCCCTAATTTATCAGGGATTGCCACAGCGGAATGAACCACCAACTATTATAGCATACTGTATGTTTTAGGTAGCGGATGCCCTTCCAACCACAACTCAGTACTGGGAAACATCTATACACAGTGATTCACACACACTCCCATACACTATGGCCAATTTTGTTTCTCCAATTTACCTATAGCGCAAGTTATTGGACTGTGTGGGGAAACCAGAGCACCTGGAGGAAACCCACAAGAACATGGGGAGAACATGCAAACTCCATGCAGAAGTTTAACTTATATTAAAATATCTGAAACTAACAAAAAAAATTATAAACTAATACAAATGAAAATGATTACAAAAATGTTGTAACTTTTGACCAAATAAAAAAAAAACTTGTTAATAATTTTTTTTGTTATTTGCATAAACTTTTATACAATTATATATATATATATATATATATATATATATATATATATATATATATATATATATATATATATATATATATGTAGTACTCACTTGGCATCTTTGCTAGGAAGGTTAACATTCACGCTCCCAAGGACAAGGCTGAGATAAATCCTTGAAAAAAAGAAGCAGAAATAACAACTTCTAATATTTACTAAACTTGATGTAAATAAGCTTCTGAAATATCCTCGTTTGAATAATCTTCAGGTACCCATTCTTCTTTGGAAGAAATGCTTCCATTTGAAAGATTTGGCTTGGCATATTTCGGATCTGATCTTTGGCCTCCTTTACTGCATTGCTCTCCTCTTCTGTCAGCCCTTTATTGAATCTACAATACAGAGCAAAACAACCATCAGTAAACCTCAACGTTAAATAGTTTTTAAATGAGACGTAATAAAAACACTTTTTATTTACTTAATCAAAGACTTTAAATTGTCCTTTAAATTCTTTTTCTGTCGTGCCAAAGAGGAGGAAAAGCTTTTCTGAAGTTTGGACACTTCCTCTAACTTCTGCAGGTAAAGCCGATGGGTCTCCTGCACAAAGACAAGATTAATTTCAAAATAAAAGTTGTGTTGTACAAACATCGGATGCAAATTTAAAACAGATTTAATAAGATCCTACCTGAAGCTGCTGGAATTCTTTCTCCTGAAGCTTCCATTCTTGAAGAGCTGCTGCGAGTGCCTTCGACATGTAGAAGTTTTTCAGTTTAACTTACTAGATTCCTCTTAGACAACAGGCAGATCTGATAATAACAAACTGATACAAGCAAAAATGGAAAATTATTGCTGCTTATTCAAAGAGAACTTGTTTAGAAGCATTTCAGTTGGTAGTCTTCGTTGTATCTCTTATTTCTTAGTGATTGCGATATGGGCTTGAACTTTGTAGTGAACTTTGACAGACCAGCTTGACTGACCTTTAGCACACTTGGTTGTCTGTGCTTTATAGGAAGGGCTATATATTTTGAGCAACACTGCGAATTCCGCTAATAATAAAGAGAAATTGTGTTTATTAAACAAGTTCTGTTGGAGATCTGAAAGAGCTATTTCTTTAGAATTTGGGATAAACAACATGAAAGCATTGGATCCATGCTACCTTGTAACAATGGTTCAGGCTTTTAGTGGTCTGATGGTGTGGGTAATTTTTCTTGGCACGACTTTGGGCATTTTGGTATACACCAGAGCCAACCTGAGTATTATATAAACCCTTTACGCCCACAATGAACCCATCTTGGACCATCAGGATAACACCGTGTCACAAAAGCTAATCCCAAATTAGTTTCTTGAACACGACAGCGAGTTTACTATACAAAAATGGCATCAACAGTCACCAAATGGCAACCCAAAAAGAGCACCTTGGGATGTGCTGGACTGGGAGATTTGTGTCAAGAATGTGCAGCGGACAAATCTGCAGCAGCTACATAATATTCTCATCTTAAAATGGGCCAGAATCTCAGAGGAATGTTTCCAGCACCAAAATAAATTAATTTCATACAAATCTGAGGCAGTTCTCAAGGTATAGAGGGGACCAACACAGTAGTAGCACCCAATAATGAGTCCAGTCATTCATGCTCTAAAGTCTCATGCCTTAGTTGCATAATCCAATAATCCCTCATAAATTCCATTGATGTAGAAGAACACTTGCGGAATACGAGAACAGCTGAAACAATGAGACCTTGACCTTTGGTCGACAGATAACATTCAGCTTACTTCATTCAGGTGACATATGAAGAGTTTTACTTCAACATCTTCATCTATACTGCCTTATCAGCTAGATATCCCAATGAATATGGCATTGGATACATTGGTTGTCCTAATTGTTTATTTTATAGTATTGACTTTGGTTGGCAAACTAAGGTTACTAAGTTTTGATATATGGTCACTTTTGTTTTTGTTTTGTTTGCTTGTCTTTAGGTATTTGATAGTATAAAAAATATTTATTTCCTAATAATCATTAGTGCATGTCAATCACATTCAATAAGTGGGCATTTTTCATAAAACAGTTGGTTTATTTTTTATTTGTCCATGAGCGGCCCCTTGCGTTCACTCACGTCATCGGATGTACGAGCTGCGCATGCGCGTTCCTTCGACCGTATTATTATTGACCCGAGCAATATGTAAACTGCGCAGGGGGATGGCCTGTCAAGAAACATTGAACTGCAAGCCCATGGGGTGGGTTTACAAAGAAATGCATGAAGGTGGAACTAAAGCAGGATCTAATCTTACTGATACTATATGTTCTGCCTTGAAGCTTCGCTCGGGTTTCTTCTGATCGCGGATACAGTGCGGCGGCGGCTGGCCAGCGGTGCTGGATGAAACCGGCCGGTGCGGTGACACTCACTTTTCAATGAATTTTTCATCAAACAAGTGATTTACAGGACTTCCTCGCTTGTCCGACTGATAAAAGTGAAAATGAGCGCCGCGGTTTATGTTCTATCCACGGTTACCGGATATGTGCTCACCTCGGCGTTACTGCTGAAGTGTCCTTCTCTGCTTCACCGGCGAAAGAGAGAAGCCTTCCGGAGCAGACACATCTCTCACCGCGGCGGTGAGTGCGCTGACAGCAGACCAGACCGACCGCACAGCCGTCTGGGACTGTCTCTTCTCACTGTTCATACATTTAGCTTTATTTCGTTGTACTCATAAGTAACTAAAATCTAGTGAGTTATAATGTACAAGTGCTGACTAGGTAGGAAGTAAAGGCTACTAGGTTTTCATATATAGTCAATGAATGAGGGTTACAGCAACAACAACAGCAGAATACCCTTAGATTCTGTTTAATCAGCTTTTTTTTTTTTTGCTCAGACTTGTCTTTTATATTATGAATATATATTTAAGCCATGTTTTATAATACTGTTCACGTTGGGCCATTACGTTGGTCCATAGGATTCATTATTGACTACTAGATACTGGTCCTTGACTGGTGTGTGTGTACTGTGAACCATGGAATACTCTGTATACTACATACATTCATGACTCTTGATTTTGTGTGTATTAATTATTTTAAGTGAATTAATTAATTTGTTTTGCTTCAGGAGCTGGTGAGAACTTGGAGAACACAATGGCAGCTTTCAAGCAGTGAGTTGCTGTTTATTGCTCATAATATGCTTAAGTATAATTTACAAAGTGTACTAAATCCCAAAGTACACTTAATTTTTACATGTACGAGGAAGTCCATATTGCATGAATTTTGCCATCAGAACAGTATGCACAAACTGAACGTGCGCAGCCTGAGCTCATATGCACTTTGAATTGTCTTGCATTATTTACTGTAGTTTGTCCATATGTCAATACCGAACCCGGGCGGTTGTTTCACAGTAGGAAAAGAAATGGTTGAGTTAGATTAAGAACAACCACACATTGTTAAAGAGGGCAAAACAAGAGATGGGTGGAGTAGAAGATGTCTGCAACGCTGTTTTAAACTACTACAAATGTTTTACCTTTGGAGCTTTATTAAATGCAGACACTAGATGAGGATGAACCTTGAGCACATGCCTGCTATCAAATAGTATATATTTAGGAAGGCCTGCATTTGAATGTGCTTGAATGCTATACACACAAAAGAAATCAAGTATATTTTCTTAACGTAATACTATATGTAGACACATAGCTCAATTTACAGCCTTTTTAATGTATACTTCATTTGATAAAATGCACAAAAACATCTGCTGTACACATTTGAGCCACAAATATGACCTAGTAAATAGTGTTCGTCCAAGTGGCATCATCAGCTTATAAAAATACTAGAGAGATCTGAATGAAAACCTTTGTCTATAAAAGGCAAGCGCTTTCTTTACTCTGTTTTTTGTTTTTGTTTTTTCCCAGTGCTGTTAAACTAGGCACAGACATGTTGGAGCTGGACTGTCACTTGACCAAGGATGAGCAGGTGGTGGTATTACATGACTCCAGCCTGAAGAGGTCGACTGGCATTAATGCATACGTTGCTGATGTGGCTTATGCTGTAAGATCTTCTAATTATTGTGGCACACCGGAAGTCCAAATATTTATAATAGTGTCTGGCTGCATGCTCATACATGCACTCTCAGACACATACACTCACTAGATGAAATGACATCCCTATGAGGGTCTTAGGCAGGGTTGGGTATAGATGTTTCTAAGAGTGCATGTCTGAGCATGGATCTGCACTCAATCTGCACTCAGACCTTTCTTAATATTTGAGACTTTGAAGTTGGCGCAATACTATTATGCCAAAATGTATGCTGTGACGTTAAATAATGTTTGTCTTCTTAGGATCTTCCACCTTACCTTTGTAAGCTTGGGGTCAGTTTCAAACGAGGTGAGTGTTCAGTCCAGATAATGTGCAAATACAAATAGTTTGATTAAAGATAAAAGTGAATTAAAAATTACAATCTGAGGTCCCATTTTAAAAATCTGAACTCGAAAATGGAATTGAATCTGGGTAACATTTTTGCATTTGATAGTTTTAAATGTAATAAAATGTATGTATTATACGTAAATGTGAATTCTAAAACTGATTTCTATCATTAATCAAATGTAATCTCATTTGTATCAGTGATAATGTGGGTCTTTCCCAAATTGAGGAACATTATTATCACATGTTATAAAAACTGTGGGGATTTTATGCCGTATGAGTAATTCTGTAGTTACTACAAACGGGGACATGCCACCTAAAGTCTTGCATGTCTGACTGTAGCATTATTCCTGATGTGTTTCAGACTGCTACTGTGAAGGAGGAGAAGACAAACGCATCCCCCTGCTGAGAGACGTGTTCGAAGCTTTCCCAAGCACCCCGGTAAACATCGACATCAAGGTCAACAATGACACCCTCATCAAGAAGGTGTGTGGGATTTGCTGTTCTGCTCACATTTCATTTCCTCCAATCCTCTTTCTGTGCAGCTGTTTGTCACCACTTAAATGAATCAGGTTAGTGAGCCGAGTTGGTCCGAAGCAGACTTTTACCTCTTTTTTTTTTTTCTTGTCAGGTGTCTGAGCTGGTCATTCAGTATAACAGGGAGGATCTGACTGTCTGGGGAAACTCCAGCAATGAAATTGTTAAGAAATGTCACAAAGAGGTGAGAAAGATGTACTTTTTTATATAAGGAAAATACGTTTTAATCTGACTAAATTAAATGTACTGAAGATCTAAGCATCTGATGTTTTCTGTTTGTTTTGCAGAATCCACAAATCCCAATCTTGTTCAGTTTGCCCAGGGTGCTTCTGTTGCTAGGTCTTTTCTACACCGGCCTTCTGCCCTTTGTGCCGATAAAAGAACAATTCCTGGAGATTCCCATGCCTTCAATCATTTCCAAGTGAGGACCATATTCATTTTAGTCATATGTGTCAATTATTTAAAAAAAGGTGTGTCCCTTTTTTGTCCATCATACATTTGACCATATTTGATGACATCCTTTGATGACAAAATAATTGATTTAAGAATCAAAGAGTAGACCAAGGTTATTTTCAGAATCAGAATCAGTTTTATTGCCACGTGTGCTTCACACACACAAGGAATTTGTTTTGGCTACAGAAGCTTCCAGTGTACATAGTGACAATTGACAACACAAAATAAATATGAAAAAAAATAAAATAAAAATGATGAACATTAAACAGATGCGGTTAGTCAAGAAACCTGGATGTTGAGTTGTATGTACAGATTGTTATAAATATACAGGTTACAAGGTGCTGTGTACAAGTGCAAATGTAGAAAGTATTGCATTGTCTATTGATATAAGGTGCTGTGTACAAGTGCGTATGAGAAAGTATTGCACATATTTATTGCACAGTAGAGGAATATTTAACTGTTCATAAGGTAGACAGCCTGAGGAAAGAAACTTTTCCTGTGTCTGGCTGTTTTTGTGCTTGGTGCTCTGAATCGCCGACCAGACGGTAACAGTTCGAACAGGTAGTGTGCTGGGTGTGAGGTGTCCAGAGTGATTTTGCGAGCCCTTTTACTCACTCTGGACGAGTACAGTTCTTGAAGTGTAGGAAGGGTAGTGCCAGTGATTCACTCAGCAGTCCGGACTATTCATTGTAGTCTACGGAGGTCGGTTTTGGCAGCTGAGCCGAACCAGACGGTGATTGAAGTGCAGAGGATGGATTGGATGACAGCTGAGTAGAACTGTACGAGCAGCTCCTGTGGCAGGTTGAACTTCCTCAGCTGACGAAGGCTGACATTTAGTAAATGAAATGAAAGTAAATGAAAACTAAAATGAGAACTAAAACTATTGATCAAAAACATTTCCCTTAACTGAATTAAAATAAATTCACAATAAATGAAAAACTAAAACTAACAACAGTCAGTGAAAAACTGAAATAAAATAAAAATAGCCAAAAATAATTAATAATTTTCAGAATAAGCACTCATTTTGTGGCGGAAATTCAAAACTAGCAAAACCATTGATGAAACCAACTCAAACTAAACTGAATTGTACAGCAAATTTGAAAAGTAAACAAATAAAAACTAATTTAAAAATGCAAAACTGTAATAATCTTGCTCCATCTTAAATCTTTATACTTTATTCTTAAATCTTTACTATGATCACGTTAATATATTTAAGTGCAAGACAGAATTGTGTATTCATATATGTGTTTCATAAATATTTGTTATGACGATGGAACATTATTTAACCCTTCTACTTAACCCATTCTCTCAGCCAAAAATGCAAATTCTGTTATTACTTGCCCTCTGTCTTTACTTGTACTGTCCATAGTAAACGCACACCCTGATCTGATGCAAAAGACAAAGGTGATTTTTACAAAGTCATTTTTAAAGTTTTTTTGGTGCTGAAAAGTGTTGTTGGAGCTTCACATGATTACAGTTGAACCACTGAAGTCACATGGAATGTTTTGACAATGTTTTTGGTTTATTTTCTGGATTTTTGATTGTTGTTGTCTATGGAGGATGGGAGAGATCTCAGATTTTATCTAAAATATCTTAATTTGTGCTCCAAAGATGAACGAAGGTCTCATGGCAATGAACGCCATTAAGGTGAAAAATAAAAAGACTTTTTTGGGTGAACTAACTACTTAGCAAACCTTCTTTGTAATGAATTATATGCATACACAAATATTTAGGATTTCATTGAAGTCCTCTTGGTTTGGTTGGATTAAATAGATACTACAGATAAACTTTGGATGCTCACAGAACTAGTGTGACAGATTCTCTCTAAAGATGTTGTTGGAAATCTTAAAAGTGATACAGATTTTGTTTCTTGCAGACTCAAAGATCCTCAGCGTCAGACACGGAGTCAGCGCTTCATAACATGGTTGGCTGACAAGTAAGTTTATGTACACTCTGGCCTCAATGAACCTTTTACCTAAATATTGACTTAACACAGTTTATGGGTTTCTTATGGGAAAGTGGTTAACTGCTTGCTTTTAATGTTTTTGCTCATTCTGACCTCAGTGATGATGGTAATTAAAACGATAAAGAAACATAAAACAAAGATAAGGAAACATTTTCCATTGGTCTTAGTACACAATGTAACTACTGAAGTGTCAAGCTATAAATTGGAAAAATATCTAAACTCTTTTTAAAAATTTGGATTGAGATGCTAATGGTCTAATCTGATTTAATGAATTATGCTAAGCTAAGCTAAAAGTATTCCTGCCAGAGCCAGAAATCATCTGAGTGGATTCAGAAACTTGTAAAATGAGCCTACCTCCAAAAAAAAAGTAATGTTTTATACAGATAATACTTAGTCAGATATTTTTATAAATGTCTCACCAGGAAGAATTTTAAGTTACTTATACTTCTCATAAATCCAAGTGAAAATTCATATTTAATGTGAAATGTAAAGGTTTATTTTTTTATTTAGTCTCTTAATGTTTTATGAAGTTATTACATAATGTGTTCTATATTGATCTTGCCATGAAATAGCTATAAGTTGCTGATAAATAAACAAAAAAGAAGTGAAGAATCAAATCAGGGATCAAGAATTGAATTTTTAAAAAATCCAAATTTTTGCAAATTGCAATCGATTAAGGACATCTCAATCGATACCAAGCCCTAAATATGGAGGAACGCTAATGTGATTGTATTTTCAGGGTCCTCATGAGGAAATCTCTGTTCGATCATCTGACAGGCAGAGGAATACAGGTGAGTGCTAATCTTCAAGTCAGATCTAGGTCATACGCTACATGTGCTCTATGAGTTAGCATTGCTGTGATGTGCGTGAGCAGATGACAGGAGCTTTGAATGGAATTTCGCTCTCGCCTGGAACGCCATGATCATGGGATCTTTCCACTGGTCTTTGTATTATTATATTTTTTCTTTTCCAACCACAGGTGTACGTCTGGGTGTTGAACGACGAGGAGGACTTTCAACGTGCCTTTGACCTTGGAGCTACAGGAGTTATGACAGACTATCCCACCAAGCTAAAGGAGTTCATGGAGAAAAACAACTACGCTACCACCCTTAAATAGGACTTGCTGGCCAAAGTAAATGATCGATATGGTTTTCCACTGATCTTTGGCCTCTAAATGGGTCTTTTAATTGCCCAAAAATCTTTGATGTTTATGTCTGTGCGTGTAGAAGTGGCTGCTATCAGTTCTGGATTCATCGAAGCCAATTATATGTGATGAAATCCTTCCATAGCAATACATGTTATCAATAACAGACTGAAGATGAATTATCAAATATGTTGGAGTGACGTCATCATCATTCTGACATTTCTGTGTGGTTTACTCTACTATGGGCACCTTCATTGTATTATTGAAAAGTAGTTTAGTTTCATTACATTGTGAGGATGTAAATCCTGCTGGTATGTTGTTGTTTTTTTCAGCAGTTTCCACAATAACACTGAACTCACTGAAGATTGCCTAAAAGACAAGACCGAAGCTACTGATGTTTTTGCAAGGCACTGAGAGTAAAGACCGGTATCAAGGGTTTCTTTTGGGATTGTTGAGGGACCAATATTCAGAGTGCATCAGGGATATTAATGTTTACTGCATTACTTTGCTGTTGTTTGATTGACATGTAATTTGTACAATAAGAGATTACAGGGTTACGTATATAATATTTTATGTGTGACCAGTCAGAAATTGACACACCAACTCAGTCTTTGTTATTCCTATTTTAACTTGTGACAATGTTAACGTGATCAAAAGTATCTAAAACTGCAGTCAAAACATTTTACACAAGCAAAAAACTCGTATCTGAGCTACTTCAAAATCTTTTAATGCCCACTGCAACATGGCCACACATACTAATACAATAATTTAAATAATAATGCATACAAAAAACTATTTTAAGTTTTCAAGGAGTAGACTTTAGCATAGAAGGGTTTCTGATCACGGAAAATAAAGTCATTCTAGTGTGGCTAAGCTTTTGACTGGTTGTGTATGTTTTACATTGATGAAAGAAGTTGTGTTTGTGTGTAATTGATCCACAAACAAGTGTTACTTTTTCCAGGACAGGTAAAGATTTAAAATGTTGGTCCTTCTACAGTTTTGCTGTATTGCAATGGTGTGGAAACGTTTTGTTTCCCTCTTTTAAGAAACGTCTGTGAAAAGCAAAAAGAGATCATCTGACAACTTGGCATAAGTCAGTATTTGTGGAATTCAATGTTTTTCCCCTTTTTGTGTGTTGTTTATGGGTGTAGTATCTCCTGGATTTGTGTTTCGTTTAATTTTCTGGTTCATATTTTCTCCAAGCCACTTTCATTGGTTGTGTATATTTAGTGCGCTGTTTAATTTACAATAAGAGTATTGTGATTCATAGAATATGTTATTATAAATGGTATTTGGATTTGTAAATATCTGGTCAATAAATATGTTTTATAAATGGGTTTAAACAAAATGTCTTGACTTTATGCCTAAACACCAATATAAAAAAAACTATTATAAATCCATAAAACATTTGGATTTTAATTTAATCATGAGTGTTTAAGGGCCTCTGGGTGTTTACAATATCTTTTTAAACATACCTTCCAATGCTTACAAACTAAATTTGTTAACTAAGCGTTCAACATTGGATTGTTTAAAAAAGGATGCTTAAAAATCTCGACATTAAACGGGAAAATAAAATTCTGTCATCATTTAGTCTTCTTTCACTTGTTCCAATTTTCCGAGTTTCTTTATTCTGTTGAACACGAAAGATGATATTTTGAAGAAAGCTAAAAACCTGTAACCACTGACTTCCTTAGTAGGAAAAACAAATACAATGCAAGTCAATGGTTATATGTTTCCAGCTTTCTTCAGAATATTTCCTTTTGTTTTTAACAGAAGAAAGAAGCTCATAGAGGTTTGAAACAAGTAAATAGTGAGTAAATGATGGCAGAATGTTCATTTTTGGGTGAACTATCCATTTTTAAGTGCCTATAACTGTAAACCCACAAGAGGGCGCTATATAATAACCAAAACTTGCCTGTAAAACCTGTATTAATTCACGACGTGTACGAAATAACATAATATAAATGTATAAAACACGAAAACGAATAAAACCGTAGGTTCAACTACTCATTGATTATTAATGCCTTTTCCCTTGTTAGTTTACAGATCTAGTACTTCCAATATATTGTTTCAAAAGCGCTAATTCTTGAATATACTCACATATTTGTATTTGGTAGTCCTTAAGGAAATAATCAATCACAGAACAATCATATAATTAAATAATTTGTGGCTTTACTTACCAAGCAAAACCTGTATCAAGCGAACAAATGAAGCTTTGAAGGTAAATACATTCTGCTTAACTCTCACAAGTTAGAGCTGCAGGTAGATTCAATCCAGAATTATGATTGGTTGTTTTTTCGCGTTTTGACCAACCAGCGCAATGTTGCTATGCCTTTGCGCCTCGGTGATTGGCGGAAACGGTTGTCATTTACCCTGTAGGTGATGTACAGTGCGCTCGTGGCCAGACAAAACTTGGTTTACATTCACCACGTCCACACACACACTGACCGCGAGCGAGGCGGGAGAGGGATTTTGTCGTGACAAGAATGCAGAAGCAAAGTTTGCCGTGAATCCTGATTTACTTTAACAGAGGAGCGCGTGACACCATCTCACAGGCTCATTTTCTTCTTTTCAAAGGTAAACGCGAGGGATTTTACCCACTTGTCAAATGTGAAAGTTTGTTATCGTAATCTTCATGTGACAGTGAGCTGTATAGGAGCTTCAGGTCATGATGACAGTGTTGTGTTTATTATAGCAGTGTGGAAGAGGCTGGATAATGGTGTGCTGCGGGTCCGCAGTGATGCTGCTGATGCTTGTTTATCAAACACCTCCACTATCACATCCACCAGCAGCAGCAGCAGCAGCAGCACCAGCATCACTGCAGCATCAGCACTGGCACATGTATCATCTCTGGCTGCGAGATGTAAATAAAGACATATCCGGGTAAATAGAAGCACTCTATACAGTGTGCGTCACGTCTCAGTTCTCCAAGAGATAAACACTGCAGTGTTTATAGACACACTGGTTCTTCAGTATATCACATACAGGCTACATAATAAGCTTAAAGAGTAATATGTTAAATAATATTACTGCATTAGAAGTAAAAACTACCCAATGTGTAGAATGCTTGATTGAATGTTATCTAATGTTTAAATTATTGAACATTTAAGAGTGCTGATTGTTTATTTAACACTGTTTTCCTCGAAATATTAGCCTAGTACAGGTTTTGCAATAAGGTTTTTAATACAATTGTTCTGTGGTAAACAACTTGCTGAAAAAAATTGTTTGACTGCACACTAGGGTTGCACAATGTATCGTTTCAGCATTGATATCTCAATGTGATCATTCACAATAGTCACATCGCAGGATGTGCAATGTTGAGTTTGTACCACAATTTATCATTAGCATGAGGTTTTGATGCCTGTGATTGTATCAGAAGATTCAGGTATAAGAAATGGTACCATTTGTAACCTTAACTCTGGATTAATTTTATTGAATTATTTTTATTTTTGCATTCAGTTACTGTACTTGAATACTGTTAGACTCGGGAAATGATAAAACACTATTTCAATTCTATCTTTTTCTTGATTGTATTTATAGATTGTTGTGCGTGAAAATACAACACATGCAGAAATGCACTGCAAGTAGCACAGACCACAACGAAAACATGTCGGGGGACAGGACACAAAAAAGTTTATAGATTGTTTATTAGATTTTTTTTGGAGATGCAAATAGTCTCAATCAAAACATTATTCTCTAAAGATGTAATGTGAAACATTAAATCTTTGACTAACAAATTCTCTTTAAAATATCTCATTTCAATTTTTTTGACAGTTATTGCGATTTAATTTGCGATTTAATTTTGTAGTCAAGTTTCAGCTCAATATTCTGTATTGTAGCTTCTTACTACTAAAATGCGGTGAGTGTTAGTTAAAAAAGAAACAGAAAAGATATTAACTTACTCCAACATTTATTTAAATTTGTTTTTAAATATTCAGAAATTAAACTATTTTTTTCTCTAGAGCAAACAGTAAGCACACATAAAATTACCTTACCTTTCTGTAAACAAGTTCAATTCAAATCAGGGAGATGGTGTAGCTTATTATACAAACAAAAAATAATAACTATAAAAATACGAAAGTGTGCTAACTCAATTGGCTAGTAAGACTATAACACAGAGAGTAGTCGCGGATTTGCTCTGGGTGGGGGAAAATAAATAATACATATATATTCCATATTGCAGCTTCTAGCAATGTTTCAAATCGTGATTGCGATTCGATTACGATCAATCACACAGCCCTAGACTAAACACATGCATCAAATACTTACAACACATGCAAATAAATGCACTGCAAGTAGCACAGACAGCAACGAAAATGTGTCGGGGGACCACAAAAGTTTTATAGATTGTTTATTAGATTTTATGGAGATGCACTCCCACTGCAGAATCATCCCAATTGATCTAACAATATAAATTCTTTCCGAATAGAGATATTATGACATATGGTGAAATTGTATTCATATCGCAATATATATTGCAAAATCGCAAATTAGTTTTTTTTATATCGTGCAGCCCTACTACACAAACACTGCAAATATACTTATGTTGTTACATAAGCTATTAGAAATATACAAGCTTCAAAATTGGTGTAATTCCCATTGTTCAATGTCAACAAGTTATGCTTTCCACAGACCGTAATGCATTCATGCATTTAGAAACCCCATTATAAAAAAACTATAGGAAAATCTCAAGAGAACCAGAGGCAAATTAATCTTCTGGGTTTATTACAAAACTGCAGAATATTCATAATTCATACTTTGCAGCTGTTGTTGACTATTTGGCTGTAAAGGATGAGTATTATACTGGTTGTGTTGTAAAACCAAATAAACTAGATACCATCAGTGAGTTTTAGTTGATATATTTTGTGATGTGTTGTTCACATTTTCACATTATACTGCTATTTTTATACTGTCTTGGGCTGAAAAATGAATTTGTAAATGTTTACGTGTCTGTTGTCATGGGTCAACATTGAAAGCATGCTTGATCAGGGAAACAGTGGCAGTAGTGCAGTGTGTGGCTGAAATCCAGCCTCACATATACAGTACTGTCCGTACATCAGTACAGCACAGCACTCGAACACAGAGTTATTGCATAAAACAATAATAAGAATTGATTGCTGTTTTATATTCAACAAGCTCTCTCTCTCTCTCTCTCGCTCTTATGCGATCGAATTTGGGCAGCTTGAATGCTGACAAGTAATTTCTGAAACGCTGTCAAATCCAATCCGGTCTTCGGAGATTACATTTTTTCAATAGTGTTTCCTGCAGGTCTTAAGCTATGGTATTATACACCGTGACACTTGGTGCATGATCAACTGCATTTATGAATGCAAATACAAGCCATCACAAATGAATAATCATGTCAAGCAGAACATTTTAATTTTCATGACCCACTCAGGATATTACAGGGGGCTGTTTAATAATTTGCTATGACGTAACACAGTGTTACACCATTTGACAAAATTTCATCCTTAAAAAGTATCGTCTGCAGGCTTTTGGAGGGGGAAAATCACGTCAGAAATGCAGATTATGAATCCTGTCTCATAGTATTTACGGTAAATGCAGCACCAGAAAGACTTGAATAAGACGCTAGAGGCTGGACAGCTAGTGAAGGATGGGATGCAACACAAGGACACACGTTTCCCCCTCTTTTCTGCTGCTGCTGTTATCCTCATCAGCAGTGGTTACATAAGGAAGGTCCTTGCCTTCCACAGGCCTTGAAGAGATGAAAGTTACGGCCCCTCTGTCACAACAAATGAATCAGAGCACTTAGCGGGAGACATAACTAAATGAAAGGTACTGTGCACCAAAATTCATCGTCATTGTACACTTACAGTAGTGGAATATACATATATATTTAATGTTGACATTTTGATTTAATACTGACGCATATTCTTAAAAATTGTTTCATTTGAGCATGCCTATTAAAGAATGTCTGCTAATCGAATACAATAGGAAACCAATGAAATATTCATAACTGGCTTTATTGTAGCCTTTATTTCCTGTGAGCTCACTGTTATGAATTTTTCTTCTCATAGTAAATAAAACTCATATTCTGTAATAACCAAATATAACCAAAATCATACTAGATGAATTATGCTGAATTGTAATAGTTATTAGATATGGACAAGTGTCGTTTGAAACTAAGATGTGCAGTATGAATGTAATTTTATTATTGTTTTTATATAATGTAACTTATTTTATCTTTCTTTAGTATGGAGAGCTTTGCTGTGACGTGTGAATTTCCCTTAGGGATTAATAAAGTCTAATAACAACAATAAACAGCTTTTTTTTTTGTTTTTTGCAAAGAACTTTGTCAGTAAATACCTTAACTAAGTTTACAGTTTTATTCCTCCAATATAACTTGTAAAGTTGTAAGCAGGACATTGTAAAATATTGTAACTTTGTATAAAAAATTGACATTGTAACTTTTTTAAAGGAACTTGTATCACACAGAGAGTGTAGCTTTAAAATACTAGAAATATTGCACATAATGCACTGAAACTAGCTTTATAATGATGTTTTTCACATTTTTGGAGCATGACAGACCTCTTATATAAACAGGTCTAGAAGCATATGAGGTTGAATGAATTCAAATAGCTGCTAATGGTAACACTTTACTTGTAGGGGTGACACAACTGAGCAAATGACAATTAATTACAGTTGTCATAAGCATGCATAAAATCTCCTTTGTCTTTGTCATGGCATGTGTGACAGTCTTCTGAACACCCCTTCAAGTAAAGTGTTACCATGTGTCAAGTTGTCATGACATAGACATCTCAAACAATGTCACCGCCACATTTAAAATGACATCTGAGCGAATGACAATTAATTACAGCTGTCATAAGCATGCATAAAATCTGATTCATATTTATGCTGTGTCCTGTCATGACTATAAAGGATATATAACTATAAAGGATTTAGGATTTAGGTCTTGATTCTGACACAAACCCACGGTGTTTGGCATATTTTTTTTGCAAATGCTTCTGCTCTATATATTGATTTTCATTGTATTCTTTTGTGTTGATGTATAATAATAATAATAATAATAATAATAATAATAATAATAATAATAATAATAATAATTCCTTACTTTCATGTAGCACTTTTCTGGACACTCAAAGCGCTTTACACATTTTTGGGGGGAATCTCCTCATCCACCTGAGTGATATGAGGGCAGCCATATTGCGCCAGACCACACACCAGCTGATTGGTGTAGAGGAGACAGAGTGATGAAGCCAATTATGATATGGGGATGGACAGAGGCCAGTGGGCAAATTTCCCCAGGATGCAGGGGCTTAAACCCTACCCTAAACCCTAAACCCTTTTTCTGAAGGACATCCTGGAATTTTTAACGACCACAGGGAGTTGAGCGCTCGTTTTAACGTCTCATCCGAAAGACCTGAGCAGTATAGCATCCCCTTTTACTATACCGGGGTGTTAGGTCCTACACAGACCGAAGGTTGAGCGCCTCCTGCTGGCCTCACTACCACCACTTCAGGCAGCAACCTAGCTTTCCCATGTGGTCTCCCATCCAGGTACTGAGCGGGCACAATCATGTTAGAGTTGCAAAGAGCTAGCTGCTGCCGTTTAAATATAGATTGTGCAAGCTTTTTTTGCAATATTACATAGAAAAGTGAGGGAGAAGCCTGCCTATTTTCTCAAAGAAATCTGAAATGCATATATGAGACCAAGTGTTAATAGTAACATGTCTCCTTGTTATGCGAGTGACCAAAATGCTTAACCCTTTATAGAGGGTTGAAAAACACTGGAGTCTTAGAGGAGGTTATTACCAGACTTTTGAACCATTATGACTAATAAAAATTAAAAATATGGCAAATCATTGTAAACGAAGTTACCATATATGGTTCCTCATACAATAAAGGATTAACACCAAAAGTACCTGTGACCATAGCGACTGTGTTTTATTAACTTGTCTGACTAACTGGTACCTTGCATTTATGGCCATTAATATTGGCTGTTTTGCATGCTGGTCATGGGATGTTTATTGCTAGATTTCTGAACTCTCGAATGGAAAATGTGGTGGTTTGCTAGCTAACCAGCTATACATCAGCTCAGCTTTGCTTGAGAACAACATTACAATTCTAGTCCACCAGCATTATACCAGCTCTAACTTCATTCATTCATTTATTTTATTTTCGGCTTAGTCCTTTTATTAATCTGGGTTCGCCACAGCGGAATGAACCGCCAACTTATCCAGCATATGTTTTATGCAGCGAATGCCTTTCCAGCTGCAACCCATCAATGGGAAAGATCCATACACACTCATTCACACACATACACTACAGACAATTTAGCTAACCCAATTCAGCTATAGCGCATGTCTTTGGACTGCGGGGGAAACCGGAGCTCCCAGAGAAAACCCACGCGAACACAGAGAACATGCAAACTCCACAAAGAAATGACACAGCTAGGGCTCGAACCAGTGACCTTCTTGCTGTGAGGCGATGGTGCTACCCACTGTGCCACCGTGCAGCCCAGCCCAACTTTCAATGCATAAACCATCTTGGACTAACATGGAATTGAAGCTTTTTTACATTGGATTATTGGTCTTACTGTATCATTTGGATTCAGATTTTATTGCTAGTATGTTTTATAAATAATTATAGTTAATCATATTTAATCTCTATTCATTTGTTTTGTTTTCTCAAATTAAAAAAACACTAATTGTGTGTTCTCCTATGTGTTTTATGTAATTAAAATCTCTGGGTGACATTCATTTAACCCTGGTTTTTATGTTCTTTAGTTGCTTTTGTACTACGGTGAGCTTTACAGACAACAAAAACCACTCAGAACAGCTTCAAAAATCTGATTGAATATTTTGGCCTCTATAGCCTTGATTTAAGCTCCTAAACTCAAGATAAAAATACTTGAAAGCATCTTATAAAGTGTTGCTTTCCATTTGGTGTCCAGTGTTAGGATCTGTGGCACAGTTTACGTGTTAGGTCAGTGATCGGTATTTGAACTGGTTGTGCCTGAAGCTTCATCAGCGTTCACGGATCAGAGCTCAGCCGATGCGTTTTTGTCTGCATGATGAAACCATACAGAGACTCTCTCCCTTTGCTTTTATTGATCCATCTGTTATGGCAATACAAAACCCGGATTCAATTTGCTGCTGCACAAATAAGGAAAAAATACAAATCCAAAAATATTAATAATTGGGTTTGATCGTTTTTGTTTTTTCTCCCCTCAGTGGAAAATCTCAAAGGATAGTTTACATCTCTCTGAAAAAAAAAGCATTTAGTTTTCACTCTTACTGTAATTCATTGTTGTTTCTATGTGAAATGTTTCAGTTTAAATATGACAGAACTGGTATTAACTTTTTGAACGAATAAAAGCCACTTAGCTTGTGCAAGAGAATGAGAAATCCATTATCTCATCCATTATGCAGTTATCATAGCAGTGTCACAAAGTGTATCGTTCGGTTGACAGTAAACTGTAAGAAAACACCAGCATCATGTCCTGAGAAAACTTGCAGAGTCCTTAAAATACCCACACGTGGGTCAGGGTGTGGAACCGGGGCTAGAGCGGGTCACCAGAATGCTGGAGAGTTTATTTGTAGATGTGGCCAGTCGACGGTTGTGTGTTTGTGTGGGAAAACGCGTCGATCTATCAGTAGACTCTTTATTCCCCGGTCCCACGCTTTGACTGGGAAACAATGGACAGAACATAAGAGCCGCTTTCTGCTCTGGACTCTTTATAAGACGTGCTCACCCCTGCCTCAACAAAGCCTTCTGACTGAAGGAGCAATGTACCAACAATAAAGCGTCAGACTGGTGCATACAAACACACTTGCAGACCCATGCACAGTCTAAAAGGTGAAGTGTGCCATTTCTAGATTTATATTAAAGCATTTTATAGTATTTAGATATGTGCCTACAAGGTTTAGTGAAGGATTTCTAGTTCTTTTTTTTCTGATTTCCCATTAACAATTCTTATTGAAAATACAATTGAGATCCTAGACTTCAAAAGGGTTAGATAGAGATCACATGAGAGCTGAATAAATAAGCTTTCCATTGATAATTCCATGTATTGTTAGGAAATGACAATTTTAGGGTGGCGCAGTGGGTAGCAATATCACCTCACAGCAAGAAGGTCGCTGGTTCGAGCCTCGATCAGTTGGCATTTCTGTGTGGAGTTTGCATGTTCTCCCGTGTTCACGTGGGTTTCCTCTGGGTGCTACGGTTTCCCCCATGAGTCCAAAGACATGCGCTATAGGTGAATTGGGTAAGTGAAATTGTCCTGTGTATGTGTGTGAATGACTGTGTATGGACGTTTCCCAGTGGTGCATTGCAGCTGGAAGGGCATCCGTTGTGTAAAACTTATGCTGGATAAGTTGGCAGTTCATTCTGCTGTGGCGACCCCTGATTATTAAAGGGACTAAGAAAATGAATAAAAAAAACAATATTGGTTATCTGAGGGTTCAAATAAATCTAAATACTGAGAAAATTGTCTTTAAATCTGTCTAAATAAAGTGCTTATTAACGCATGTTACTAACCAAACATTTAATAAATGTATTTATTTTGATATATTTATTTGAGAGATACAGTTGAAGTCAGAATTATTAGCCCCTCTTTGAATTTTATTTTCTTTTTTAAATATTTCCCAAATGATGTTTAACTGAGCAAGGAAATTTTCACAGTATGTCTGATAATATTTTTTCTTCTGGAGAAAGTCTTATTTGTTTTATTTTGGCTAGAATAAAAGCAGTTTTTAGTTTTCAAAAACCATTTTAATTACCTTTAAGCTATATATATATATATTTCGATAGTCTACAGAACAAACCATCAATATACAGTAACTTGCCTAATTACCCTAACTTGCCTAGTTAACCTAGTAAAGCCTTTAAATGTCACTTTAAGCTGAATACTTTCTTGAAAAATATCTAGTCAAATATTATTTACTGTCATCATGGCAAAGATAAAAGAAATCAGTTATTAAAACTATTATGTTTAGAAATGTGTTGAAAAAAATCTTCTCTCCGTTAAACAAAAATTGCGGGAAATTCAGACTTCAACTGTATATTGTATAATGTATAAATTTGACTTTTGGGAAATGTACAAAATATCTTCATGGAACATTATATTTTTATCTATAGTCTAATTATTTTTGTCTTAAGAAAAATAGGTAAATTTAACTCACAAAATGTATTGTACTGTATTTTGTTGCTTAATAATTAGATTATTGTAATAATGAATACACTGAAAACAGTTCTTGCAAAATATGTTTACACATATTTTTTCAATAACTGTCCACAGTTATTCTTTTTTATGCAATAAAAGTAAAATGCAAAAATAGTTGTTGTTTTTTTTTTTATTTCCAAAGCTAAACAAGCAAAACCTGTAGTAATTAGAAATGCACCAATGTATCCACTGCCAATATTATCTACTAATTAAAAAAATTAAACTATAGAATGAAAAGGCTGATATATTACAAACTCCCTATTTCATTAATAAACTACATTTTGACAATTTGATAAAGCTGAGTATTCCTTCATACATGCATTTCTGAACTTTGCTAATTTAAAACTTAATCAAAACAGTCATCTATTTTAATTACAATAGTTGAAATAAATAGGCAAATATCAGGGAGTGGAATTTACCAGTAGAGTGCAACAGCCAAGTAAAACCTAATTAACAATAAATATATCATCTTTAAAGACTGTATGTCACTTGTTGTGAGATCAAGTTGTGAGATCATTGTTGTGAGGTGGTTAAGCGATTAATTAATTGAAGTTTTTGATCATTTGCAATAAATTCTGTAATTCTTTATTTAGTTTGATTTAGTTAAAAAAACAAGCATGTTTAATAGCAAAAAAAAAAAAAATGTGCAGAAAAACTATAGTACCCATGACCCTGTACAGAAAAATCCACCAATCAGAGAGCAGCAACATGGAACGCCAAATGATATGTCTGACTCTACTCATTCCCATGATATAGGTGTTTGTGTGTGTAAACATTTAGATATTTTCTCCATGAAGTTTAGATCATCAATTGATCATATTGCTTCATGGAATTGTAGTTCTTTCACTCAGTCTTTTACCTTATAACACTTTCATTTGATACTTCTTGTAATTATTGAAAACTATATTGGACTGGAAGCATAACTTGTATACTTCTCTATAGCTCTCATGTAACTTTCTGTTTTGGACTCCACTAAAAATGAACAGTTCATTAGAGTCACTTGGTAAGTAATAATTTGAACTACATTAATAATTACTTTATTAATAAGTCTTTCTTATAAGATTAATTAATTTACAAACTATATGATTCACATTGTAGATTCAGTGGTGTTGTAGATTTCCTCCAAACTCAAGGCACTGTTTGATTCAGATGTCTCTCAAATAAACAATACAATGCAATCCCCACAGTTTTGTGTGTGTGTGTGTTTGCTCACAGGTGTATACCTCCCACCCCGCCCCACCACGGCCCTCACCTGTGTGTTGCGGTGCTTCCCTTGTGAGCCGACCTGGGCCGGCAGCCCCTTCTTGCACCGCCCGCCGACCCGGCCCATGGTCACCATGACGCGCTCCAAAACCTTTCAGGCGTACCTGCCCAACTGCCACCGCACCTACAGCTGCATCCACTGCAGAGCACACCTGGCTAACCACGACGAGCTCATCTCCAAGGTGAGAGATAACCACTTGACGACAAGAGAACAGCGAGATAAAAAAAAAACATGTTTGTTTGGAGTATCACAGACGGCAGTAACACGCTGTTTAATGCCATATCAGTTCTGCTCTGGATGGTCTTCAACACAGGATAGATCATGTAGTTTTAGTTTAACATGATGTAAGTGATTGAAGATCAATTCTCAAAAGAATGTGTCTCTTTTTTTCTACAGTCCTTTCAAGGAAGTCAGGGCAGAGCATATCTGTTCAACTCTGTGTAAGTTATTTCTGTGTTTTTACTTGGATAATTGATACATTTATGCAGCGGGTAAAATAAATGTTGAAAACTTCAGAATATTTTTCACAAAACAGTTTATAAAGGTGCTGTTGACTTGAAAGTTTGGTCAGATGACAGTAATAACTAAAGTAATCCATAAACACCGAAAAAATAACTAATTAGTTTAGAAATTAATTTATACTGTATGTAATAAAATGAAACACAGGGGAAAAGTATTGAGCACATGAAGAATGGAAGGTGTAAAAAGGCATGGAAAGCCCAGACAGCAGCTGAAATCTCTGTAGTTATTGTCAGTGGAAATGAATATTAGTGGCTTCAGACCCAACACTTGCATTGCCAGATGATAAAGCCAATGATCCCAAACCCTGTCAAGGAAACTCTCAATTGGTTTCAGAGAAAGAAAGTAAAGCTGCTAGATTGGCCCAGCCAATCACCTGACTTGAATGCAAAAGAAAATAAGTAAAGATCAGAGTTGATAGACAAGATATACAGCACCATGAATATTTTTAGACTCTGTTGAAGTCTGTGTGTGTCATGTCTTTGTATTTTATTTCCAGTAACCTGATTTCTAAACTAATAGTTTATTTGTGTGTATGGATTACTTTGGTTGTTATCGCCATATGGTGAAAATGTCAAGTCAACGGGACCTTTAAAAATATGTTTTCTGAGGAAAAATGGGGATGTGCTTTTTCACGTGCTCTATATATATCTCACACAAAGGTGTGGTATCAATCAATTTCCAATATTCATATTTTTCCATAAAAAACTGTACAAACATAGCACAGTGCGTTTCATTTCTAGGGATTCTTTAATAAATGGAAAGATAAAAAGAAGTAGTTATTTGAATTATAAATAGATATCTGATAGAGAGAGTGATATCTTAAAAGAGCTTTGGCAAATTTGTTATATTCTTTGCCGTGTCTGCCACTCCACCTCTGGAATACTTTTACCAGTCCAGAGCTAACAAACAATAGTTTTTTTACTGATATTTTTTGTCATTGTCAGAAATAACAGGCCCTGGGGTCTCGTTTATAAAAACCGTGCGTAGAAACCTTCCTAAAGTTCCCCACACACAATACATTTTTAATTTTTGATTAATGATTATGGCTCATATGATGCTTTAAATTAGTTTGAGGTTAAACATGTTTACTTAAAGCTGCACTCATTCCACTGTCAAGTTGTTGTTTTTTTATGGATCACAAATATTGTTTGGGAAGTGGCACACCCTTGTATTAACCCTATTTTGTGCATACGCCACTTTTATAAATTAGACCCCTTATTATTGTGTAAACATTCACAGATCGATGATTGTATGGCTAAAAAATAGCTACTAGCTGATATAGATTATTGTCTAATACTTTGGCCAATCTCTAATGAATACATGTTTTTAATATAA
This sequence comes from Danio aesculapii, assembly GCF_903798145.1. Lineage (NCBI taxonomy): Eukaryota > Metazoa > Chordata > Actinopteri > Cypriniformes > Danionidae > Danio > Danio aesculapii. The sequence goes on along the minus strand of NC_079449.1, from coordinate 31,434,492 downwards.
CTTTTAATCTGTTTAATGCATCCCTGGTTAATACAAATATCAGGCACATCTAAATCTTATTGACCCCTGACCTTTGAATAGTGATGTAGTGGTCATGTTTACCTCACTTCCACCAACCTGCAGCTTCCTGTGCCTGACCGTGTGTCTCTGGTCTCCTCAGGGTGAATGTGGGATGTGGTCCCGCAGAGGAGAGGGTTTTGCTTACAGGGCTTCATGCGGTGGCCGATATCTACTGCGAAAACTGCAAAACCACACTGGGCTGGAAATATGTAAGAAAACAATCAATTAATGTGGAAAGTTAATGCATATTAATGTCAATGGACCTGAATGTTTTACTTTAACACTGTACAGTAGCAAAAACAGACTAGGTTGGAGAAAGAAAGATAGAAAAAACAAAAGATATGATCAGATATGTTTTGGTAAACTAGTTACAATACATCATTATAATTGGAGAATTGTTCACCGAAAAATGAAAACAGACTTATTTCTTCCATGGAGGACAAAAGAATAAAGTTTAAAGATTGTTTGAACCAGTGTTAATTTCGTTGACAAAAAATCTTTGTCATCATTTTTGTGATGAACAAGTTTCTACTGATGAAAACTAGACGAAAACTAAATAAAAATTAAGTGATGATGACGACAACTGTAATAAAAAACATACTGACATTTTCGTTGACTAATAAAAACGAAACGAGAATGTGATTGAGGCATGTTTTTTGGAAAATATCCAATCAGAATTAATCTTGGTATGTGATTCATGACAAACACACACACACACACATTTGAAAAAATTACTGTTCCACTAGTAGACGTCGGCATATTCAGTGGTTGCGTAACCTTCTGTATATTAATTCAATCCCCCCCCCCCTTTTCAATATTACTGTATCAATAAAAGAATGTAGTTCATACAGCTTTAAAACTACATGAGGGTGCAAATTTTCTTTTCTGGGTGAACAATTACTTTAATAATGCCCATCACCAAACAAATAGGCTTCTTGCAGCCTCATTTACCTGAAGAAACTGAATGTGTTTGCGTGTTTATATTGACCTTACAAATCACCAGAGTCATGGACACTTTGAGATAATAGCACATTGTTAATATGCTCGGCTTTGCGGGTTTAAGCTTGTTCATAAAGACTTGTCTAAGCAGGGCACATTCCTTGCATGACGTCCATTTTTAATCAGCAGCTGTGCTGCATGCCAATTGCTTTTTTTTTAGTGCTAGTGGATTTCCGGTCGCCCTTGACGGGGAGTTTTGACCGATGCAAAGACCAATAAGCACACAAACAAGTATACGTTCCCATAGTGGCCCGGTTATTTATACGCACGTCAGATATTTATGTCAGTGTGAATGCAGACATTTCGGAGCTTGACCCAGTGCCCTTCTCCAGAAATCTGATGAGTCCTCCCTGCTGCTTGCAACCGTCAGCTATAAAAAGCAAAGACAAACAGAATATTAAACGCTGTGGTGAAACAGCATTCGTTTTACCTTTTAATTTATTCAAAAATGACAAGTCAAGACTAATTTCAAAACACTTTTTCACTTTTTTAATATACAGTGAATTTTTTGGAATATAAGACATTAATATTGAATTAGATTTTGGTCACCAGCTTCTAAGGACAATGTTATTTTGACATCCATTAATGACAGGAAATGACGTTGATATTTTGTTGATTTTAGGTTGTGTTGGAAAATTACCAAAATCTAACATCGAACCAACATCTTAAACCAATGTCATATTGACATCAAATACTAACATTTATTCGTCAGGTATGGCAACTAAAATCCAATGTCTGATAGACGTCACAGGGGTAATGTCCACACAACGTCAAGCTGTACCATCATTAGACGTTGATATATTGTTGTTTTTAGGTTACGTTGGAAAGGAACCAAAATGCAACATCTGTCCGAAGTTGGACACTGACGTTGGCCTGACGTTGGGTTCTGACGTCAACCTGATTTTAATTTCCAAACAAACAAAAAAAACGTCAATCTGATGTCATGTTGATGTCCTGTCACAACATTGATTAAAGAACAAAGAAAGATTACAACGACTAAAAATTCTGAAGGTTACAGCTGTCAAACATTAGTAGGAAGTGTATAGGCCCAAACTTTGAATGACTTAAGCTCATATGCAGCCCATAGTTTATCAGCAATAATTTAACAGAGATTTTCAATATGGTGTAGATCAGGACTCTAGGTTGCCATTTCATTATTTCATGGTTTTCAGCATCAAAAACTGCTTTATCTTTATCCAATAACGTATGTACTCACTTTGCCATGTAGTTCCAGGGAAACTCCTGCTGCAGAAAACATCAAATCATGACCTTTCACCTCCACCTTTACTGACTTTCAAACACACTTTGGGTTCAGCCTTTCCCTAGTTAGATTATTATAATGTTTCCCAACAGACCCAAATAAAATAAACATGCTTTCATCACTAGCTATGTTTCCATCCACCTATTTTTATACACATTTTGGATATGCACATTAAAAAAACCAAATGGAAACGCCAAGATGTGCATACATTTTGAAAATGTGCATAAAAGATATGCGCATAACTGAGTATAAACTTTTTATTCAATAAGATGTGCATACACTACGATGGAAACACTTTTTCTGAACAAATTCCAGTATGCGCATTAAAAAAAGTCATGTGGTTTTGTTTATAAGAGCTCATGTGATGATAAAAATGTGTCTGAATGAACAAACCAGCAGGCCGAGCACATTGTAAAACATCTGAAATGTTGTTTTGGTCATTCTAAAACGCTGTAACCATTTCAGTATTAGTGTAGTTATATTAATAATTACCTCCAGAACTGTCAAGAGCGTCTGCGCTCTGCGTCTCATTGCTTTAAACTGCCACACGTGTTGATTGCGAGTCGGCATACGTCTTCTGAGGCGCAAGTTGTTCATTAAATGAAGAAAAGATTCACGCAGCTTCTCATATTGCTGCAAATTTCTGTTACTGTTGATATTTGGCGCCAGTTTATCAGGAAGTGATGATTTTGTTCTCTTTAACTCGTTGGATGGAAACGCGATATTCCAGTTTTGCGCATACATTTAATTCACATTTTTAGATGAAAACAGCTACTGAAGTGAACTTTAGTTAGTCTGGCGTTTTGATTAAAGGTGCCTGACAGGGTCATTTCTTTCGCCTTCATCCGTACAACCTGCTGTTGAAGTGTTTCAGTCACTTCAGAACAGTCCACTGTCTTGCAAAGTCAGTGAAAACTGTAAAGTTAGTGTGCCGGTTAAGCTGTGGTCACGCTGCACTTTTCGCCCTATTGACTTCCATTCATACGCAAGCTTGTGTACCAAGTTTCGCATGTCACTGTGTTCATCATGTTCACTCCTTTTCACCGAACCATCTGACAGAATTTTGCTTACTCAAACTCTAGTGTAACTGTGGCTAAAGTTAAAGCAGAAGTCTAACTATTGGCCCTTAGCAATATTTTCAGACAAACATCTTTCTCACGCTTACAATCACTGTCGTTGGTTGGTGATTGTTTCTTGCGCAGTGAGCAGTGAAAATAAACAATAGCATAGCGGCCCACCTAAATAATATTCGTATTTTCAAAATGGCAAAGAGGCAGTCAAGCATGTTTTCATTGTTTTTAAACCCCGAGTAAATCTAATAACGAGCCTGATCAAAAGAGATCTCGAAAGATGGAACTTCGTCCTCGGATCAGGATAGCAGGAGACAGAAGCAAAGCGATCTCAAGTCAGCCAGAAAACATGACAGAAGAGCTAAACGTGGGCTCTTCTTGAAGATTAGACAGAGTGAATCGTTTAATTATCTTTGTTTTACTTGGAAGTTTGTAGCTACGTGTTTGTTTTTATCCATGATTGACCCATAACGTTATATGGCACAAAATAATACAAGACCATTCAGACATTGGATGCTTTATTTGCGCTATCACCATTTAATGACGTCATGTTTCAGGAAAACTAAAACTGTGTGGTTGACGTCGGTCACGGTAACTTTTATTTCCCGGTTTTGTTCCGGAAATTATTCATTAACAAGTTAAGCTCTGACTTGATTACTATGATGAACAGTTTCTCCATCTCAGATTTCAAACTAACTTGGGTTCTTGTTTTCCTCCTGCCTCCAGGAACATGCCTTTGAGAGCAGCCAGAAGTACAAGGAGGGCAAGTTCATTATCGAGCTCGCCCACATGATCAAGGACAATGGCTGGGACTGAGCAAGCGTCCTGGAGAGAGCAAGCCGATGACGGATGGATGGTGAATGTGTGGGTGAATGACTGACTTTGGTTTGCCATTACCCTCTTAAACCCTCTTTTACCCTCCATCTCCTGCTGACATACACAAACACACACCCCCTTGCCTGACCAGAAACAGGAAAGCGGGAAGCCCTAGGGGGCTTTGTGTGTCTGGAGGAGAGTGTGAGCATGTGTGAGCATGTGTGTGTGTGTGTGTGTGTGTGTGTGTGTGTGTGTGTGTGTGTGTGTGTGTGTGTGTGTGTGTGTGTGTGTGTGTGTCCGCCCGGCACATGGGAGCACACTGAGATACATGAATGCATACACAAGGTGTACAGACATACGTGTGTAAAAACAACAGTATACCGCATGTCATGCTCATCTCAGCCCGACTGTTTATACTACAAGCGGCTCTATTCATATGCGTACATGACATAAGGCAGGGCTCAGAGGGCATGTGGTGCTTGGCAGGATCAGGGTCACGAGTTCTCCGAGCTGATGGGGCTTTCTCCAGTTTGTGTCAGTGAGAAACTACCAGGCTGACCTCTGCCAATTCAGCTGAGGTTAGCACCATCTGCGCCCGTGAGGAGGCCTGGCATGAAGAGATCTCTGAATGGAGCTCTGACAGACCAATAGTGATGGGTCGTTCTTGAACGATTCGTTCATTTTGTTTGACTCGAGAACGATGAGTCCTCTCAGGGAGTGATTCGTTCATTGTGCAGGTGGAGTAGAAGATTTGTTCCTTCTTCGAGTCTTCTATCGGGTTTGAGTCATTTGTTCATCACGTGAAAGAAAGAAGCCAATCTTATGCATTTAGAGCCGGAAAAGGATTTGATCCGTTCATCTCTCGAGTCCTTGGTTTGAGTCCTTCGTTCACCAAGTAAAAGACAGAAGCCAAACATATACATTTAGAGCCGGAAAAAGATTCGATCCGTTCATCTCTCGAGTCCTTGGTTTGAGTCCTTCGTTCACCAAGTGAAAGACAGAAGCCAAACATATGCATTTAGAGCCGGAAAAAGATTTAATACGTTAATTTCTTGAGTCCTCGAGTTTGAGTCGTTCATTCATCACATGAAAGACAGAAGCCAATCATATGCCATCAGAGCCAAAAAAAGGATTTGATCCGTTCATCTATCGAGTCCTCGGTTTGAGTCGTTCTTTTATCACGTGAAAGACAGAAGCCAATCTTGTGCATTTAGAGCCGAAAAAAGATTTGATCCGTTCATCTCTCGAGTCCTTGGTTTGAGTCGTTCGTTCACCAAGTGAAAGACAGAAGCCAAACATATGCATTTAGAGCCGGAAAAAGATTTAATCTGTTAATTTCTCGAGTCCTCGAGTTTGAGTCGTTCATTCATCAAATGAAAGACAGAAGCCAATAATATGCCATCAGATCCGTTCATCTATCGAGTCCTCGGTTTGAGTCGTTCTTTTATCACGTGAAAGACAGAAGCCAATCTTTTGCATTTAGAGCCGGAGAAACATTTGATCCGTTCATCTCTCTAGTCCTCAGTTTGAGTAGTTCGTTAATCACGTGAAAGACAGAAGCCAATCATATGCCGTCAGAGCCAAAAAAAAGATTTGATCCGTTCATCTATCGAGTCCTCGGGTTTGAGTCATCTCTCTTAACATTCTGTCATGTGATGAATGAAAAACCCAAAACCCAGAAACCCAGAAGACGCGAAAGGGGAACTAACTCCTTTCGGCTCAGACTGTGTGCTTTGGTTGAACTTATATGGGACTGTTAGTGTGACTTGAACGAACCACTCAAATTTGAAGACCTGTCAGAAGAGGTGAGCTGACATAATCATAGACTGAAGACCAGTTAAACAATAAATGATTATTTTAACTTTCTTATAGCATTCTAGTTATGACTTGTTTGTAGTTTAAGCAACGATTGGGCTAGTAGTCGATGAGTTTGGAAGCAACTCGTACCATTTTAATAATATTTTGGCAAATTGAATGAAAAGGCTTGAAAAAGTAGCATTCATCTCAATGAACGAGACTCAAAGGTCCGAGTCAGTAAAATGATCCGAACTTCCCATCACTACAGACCAACATGAGAAGCCTAGAGGAGTAGTTTACTCAAAAATGAAAATTGAGTCCATTTTTAAGTCTGGTGCTGTTATAGTAGGACAGTTTTTTTCACACTAGTCCATATAATGGTAATAATCCGCAACCAGTATTAAGGTTTTAAAAAGATGCAAATGTATTGCAGAATGGTCACATGTGATTTTATATATTCCAGGCCCATAATGCTTCAAATATATGCCATGTGTAGCATGAGGCTATTCTTTATTAATGCTACATCCTTTTTTAAAACACAATGCTGGTTGCTATTCAATGCCTTTTATATGGACATTTTTGTGGAGAAAATATAAAGGACATACAGCATTGTGACAATGCCAGAATGAGTAAATAATGAATGAATTTTGAATTCTGAGTGAACAATCCCTTAAAAGGGCTAGCTCACTCAAAAAGTGTCTGAAGGTGGTCACATTTATTGTTATGAGGCAAAATTTCACTGATGAAATCTGGGTATTTCAGTAGGAATCCTTGTGTTCAGACAGAAGAATTTGTTGAAGTTGGTTTCCTAAGTTGAACCAGTTGAAGTTGGATTTATAAATTTACTTACTGACAAACAGAAGGCAGAAGTTACATTCAGATTGTCAGTCCAAAACGGCTCCTGTGTTTGTCTGATTGGAATCTAATCTCACTGATTGGCTGTTAAAACTGTATATTGTAGTTGGTCAGATCCGTCAGATTTGTGTCTCTTTGCAGATGTTCATTTTACAGATGATCTACATTTGTTTCTATGGCAATTATAGCTTAAAACATGAAAACTGAGGGTTTTGAAAGACAGATGTCTTACAACACAAAAAAATGGAAAGTTAGTATGTATTGCTATAGTCCATGCCAATGTCTTTACTGTTCCTTAAATTCAAAGGGGTGTGTAGACCAGGTAATCTTTACTTTGAGTAAATGATGTTGTCCTGGTGGCCTCATTGGGTTACAACCTTTTACTTGGTCAATATGTAGCTGAGAATGAGAGTTACAACCTAGGTCCTAGGTCAGATTCTTGCCAGGCCAAAAATCTGAGATGAAAACTGCCTGCCTTGTTTGGGAGTTTTCAAGTATCTCAGGGTTTAGATGTGAGGATAGATTGTAGCATCTCAATACAGGGATCGGTTGGATCGGTGCAGCAGTACAACATCTGAAGTACCAGACTTTCATGGTGAAAGGGGAGCTGAGCCTGAGGGCAAAGCTCCCAACTTTCCAGCTGATTTGGGTTCCAGCCCACACCTAATGTCATGAGCTTTATTTGGGGCAGATAGTACGATTGCAGACACCACAGGAGCTCAGTGGTTAGCACTGTCATCTCACATCAAGAAAGTCACTGGTTCGAGTCCTGGCTGAGCCTCCTAGACACCAACAGGTGGAGGTGTTTTAACTGAAAGCTGAAAGAGTGTTTGAGCAGACCCTGCGAGACACGGTAAAAAGCTCAGACATCCTGAAAGAAATCAAAAGCCACTGCTCCTTCACGATGACAGGAACCAGTTGAAGTGATTCCAAGATCTGGATACGAAGTTTCCTAGATGTCTCCTGATAGATTTGTTGCAAACATGTCCAGTTTGGAAGACCCCAGAGTAGACCCAGGACTTGCTGGAGGGATTATATCTCTCAGCTGGTCTGGAAATAGCTTGGTCTCCCCAGTAGAAGCTGGGGGAAGTGTCCCCACGGTTTGGTTGGTCTTAAGTAGCCTCTTGCCCCTACAACCTGGGTCTGGATAGATGGAGAATGATTGAGTGAGGATGTTCAACAACAAATAAATGTAGCCTGACACTTACAATTAAAAAAAATTCCCACACATTTGCTAAATGGTTTGACGACTTGATTTGGACTGACAGTCTGAATAAGGCTTTGGTTTAACAGTGACTGAGTGTTCGTTCATACATCACTACACTGTTGACTTTTTTCGATAGTGAAATTTGGCTGAAGTATCGCTAATGTGACTGCACCTTAAGAGGCAAAAAGTGACGTTTACCATCAAGCTTTTCACATAAAGCAACCATCTAACTGATTTTGGATGAAACATACGCATAGTTGAATATGTGAATGTAAACCTTTGTGTATAACCGTTTACAAGCTGTTGTATCTGGACAGCTTTGTGTCTGTGTTCCATGTTCCAACAGTTTGTGCTGATCCCAGTCGCACTGTGTTCATTTGTACTGACTGTTCTTGCTCGTTAGTGGACTCTTTGGGGAATATGTACATAAGATGAGACTGTACACTGCCTATCTGTTAGGTTCTTTAAAGTAAAAACACTATTCATCATAGCTCCTCAGTACCCAAGACATCCCAGTGTCTTCGAAAATCACCAAAGACCCAAAGAAAAATGATTTGTTTGAATAAAATAAGGCTTTTTGCTTGGGTGCAGAGAACGGTAGCATGTGGGGTTGCGTATAGCAGAAAATCAAGCTTCTCGACACAATTTAAATGATGTGGTAATATATTTGTGCGTTGGCATATTTATTCACCATCAATTGATTTTCATCTGTGTCAGGGATTACACTGTTGAATTTGTTATCCGATCATTGTCACGCTTTATGTCTGGACACCAAAATTTACTACTTTTGTATTCCAGTAAGAACTGTTAGTGTATTTTATAAACAGATGAGGAGAGGATAATGATATTATTGGAACTCCCATCAACATTGATAGAAAAATGTCAATAAAACTCAAATATTGATCGATTTGCTTGATTTTTTTTTTTTCACTCAAAACATTTATATTTTTACTCACCATTACAGTTTTCCAAACATGATGACTTTCGTTTGTGGAGAGAAAAAGGAGATTCCAAGCCCATCCAAGTCACTCTCTTTTCAGCTACTCTTAGGTGAAACCATGGTCTATGGTGATTCAAAAATGCAATCAATTGCACGATAGAGTTAAAAAAATACATAAATATATACTGGAAAAATTAAATTAATATCTGTGGCTCCTGGTGGTCTTGTGAAGAGAAATGATCTGTGCAAGAAACTGAATATATATCATTTATTTACAGAATTTTTGCTATTCACAAGCTTTGGCAAACCATAGTCCTCATTTCATAATATAGAACTTAGCAGTGCAGCATGAGCATTCTTAAAAACATCTCATTTATTCTTTTTTGCATTAATATTGTTTTAAAGTAATATGAAATGCAATGAATGAATGTTTAGTTTGTTTTTGGGAATATGTATGCATCGTATAGAAAAGAGGAGGAAAGTGCTTACCCCATGTGGAGGAGTTGAAGTATCTTGGTGTTTTGTTCATGAGTGAGGGAAGGCTGGAACGTGAGATTGACAGGCGGATCGGTGCAGCGGCAGCAGTAATGCGGTTGATGTACTGGTCCGTTGTTGTAAAGAAGGAGCTAAGCAAGGCAAAGCTCACGATTTAACGGTCAATCGACGTTCCTACTCTCACCTATGGTCATGAGCTTTGGGTCATGACTGAAAGGACAAGATCTTGGATACAAGCGGCCGAAATGAGTTTCCTTCACAGGGTGGCAGGGCGCACCTGTATAGATAAGGTGAGGAGCTCTGTCACCTGGGAGGAGCTCGGAGTAGAGCCGTTGCTCCTCCACATAAAGAGAAGTCAGCTGAGGTGGCTTGGGCATCTTTTTCGGGTGCCTCATGGACGCCTACCTAGGGAGGTGTTCCAGCCATGTCCCACCGGGAGGAGGCCTTGGAGAAGACCCAGGACATGCTGGAGGGACTATGTCTCGGGATGCCGAGGACATGGGGATGCTGGAGGAAGTGTCTAGGGAAAGGGAAGTCTGGGGTTCTCTCCTAAGACTGCTGCCCATGTGACCTGGATACAGAAAAGTGGATGAAAATGAATGAATGTATAGAAAAGAGCAGCTTGGACATTCTGCAAAATATCTCCTTTTTCATTTCACTGAAAGAATGGTTATTTTAAAATGGCACTCCTAAAAATAAAATGTCTGCGTATTATTTTCTGCATACAGAAACTTTAATATCCATGGATTCTTTCATTCCACAAAAGGTTCTAGGTTGTAAGGTTTTTAATGTTTATAAATGGTCCTTTAAAGAACTATTCGCCAAAAATAACTCCAAAAGTCTTTCTTGGTAATCTTAATTATAATGTAGTGCACATATTCTAAGTGAATAATTATTTTGGGTAAAATAAGGTCATGTTTTGTCTATAAAACTGAAAGATTACTCAAAAACCCAATCTCTGCCTGATCAGCAGCTCCACTCCAGTCCTGCCTCCAGCACCGCAGATGAGGTAAAAAATCCAGATGTGGTCTCGCTCCAACAAAAAGAGCATTATTGCAATATGGAGGAGCCTAAAATACAAGATGGTGGCTGTTGTTGCAGGGAGTGTGCCAGGCTTTCAGCTGCCCTCCATCTCCTCTTCACACACACACAGATGGTTCAGTGTTTGCACTTGGGGCCGCGTCTCCTAGCAACCGTCTCTCTCACTCTCTCTCCTGAAGTTGCGGAGGAGGCTGTGCAAGGCCTGGTGTCATTCAGTGTCTGGACCCACCGTTTATCTCACACTGGGGTTGTTTAAGGTCTATCAGGGGTCTGGGTGCTGCTCTGGTGAGTGTGTGGGCGAATAATATCACCTACAGTTGATTACACAGCTCTCTGCTCCACCATGGGTGAACTGTAGACAGGAGCTGCAAAGAAAAAGCACATACAGAGTGGTTATGTACACTGGTTGCTCTATCTCGAGTCCTCAGGCGACCTTCTGCTTGTGTGAGATTAGACTTAACGTGCATCTTGTTTTGCTGTTGATGATTAAATAAAGCAAGGAAGTTGTGATGTGGCAAGCAATGTTAGTGATCTGAATGCTGAGAACATGTTTCCTGCACTGTAAAACCAAACAGTCAACTTTATCAAATGAGTGTAGTTACTGTAACTCAAAATTGACTGAAAGTTAATTCTACTCATTTGAAAAGAGTTTTGAACTTAGTGTTGAAGGTAATGAGTTAATTAAATACCTCATTACTTCAACTGAAATGAAGTAAGTTCACAGTACTCATATAGATTAGTTTTTAACTCAAATGGTTTGTAGCTATCGGTTTCCTCAGACGGTTTGAGTTGCTTTAACTTATTAGGTTTTACAGTACTCAGTTGGTTTGTGTTCTCTTCAATTATTGGGTTTTACTGTGTTTAAATTGCTTCGTTTACTCAAATGGATTAAGTTCACAGTACTCATTAGGATTAGTTTTTAATCTTAAATGGTTTGTTGCAATCGGTTTCCTCAAATGGTTTGAGTTACCTTAACTTTTGGGTTTCACAATGTGGTGATTGTGAATTTTTTTAAATGATTGGCAAACAACAGAACTGTTTACACAAACAATAAATACTCATTGGATTTACTCTTTTTTTTTTAAAGGTAACTAGCTGAAAATAATTTATATAGGCTGAAATTAAACAAACAAATACCGAGTAGTATGTACAAATTTATGGCTGCGTCCGAAATCCCCTACTACTCAGTAGGTGCTGCATTTGAATTTAAACATACTACTTGGCCGTTAGGAAAGTATGTTCTATTAGTATGAATGAAACTCGAATGTACTACATACTCCATTTTGTCATGGTCACGTGACCTACCCGCATCAGTTGTGTCGCTTCACTCCCATTCATGAATTCTCTTGCGGTACATCATGGGATAGCAAAGTGTCCATCTGATGCGCACTTCAGAATCTCGCTGGAAGTAGTAGGTCATCCGGCTACTTCTCGCATACTGTTTTTAGAATTTTATGAATAGGTAACTAGCTAAAAACAATTTATATAGGCTGAAATTAAACAAACAAATACGGAGTTGTATGTACAAATTTATGGCTGCTTCCGAAATCCCCTACTACTCAGTAGGTGCTGCATTTGACTTTAAACATACTACTCGGCCGTTAGGAAAGTACATTCTATATAGTATGAATGTCATTAGTATGAATGAAACTCGAACGTACTACATACTCCATTTTGTCATGATCACATGATCTACTCAACTCAGTTGCGTTGCTTCACTTACATTCATGAATTCTCTTGCGATGCATCATGGGATAGCATAGTGTCTACCCGATGCACACTTCAGAATCTCGCCGGAAGTAGTAGGTCATCCGGGTGATTCTCGCATGCTGTTTTTCAAATTTTATGAATACGGACATACTATTCAGCTTGCATACTGTTCTAGCGTACTATAAAGTATGGAAGTATGCGATTTCGGACGCAGCCATAAAATTCGAAAAATAATATGCGAGAATTACTCAATGATCTACTACTTCCAGCGAGATTCTGAAGTGTGCATCCGATGGATGCTAGGCTATCCCATGAGAATTCATGAATGGGAGAAAGCGATGCAGCTGACAAGGGTCGGTCATGTAATAATGACAAAATGGTGGATGTAGTACATCCGAGTTCTAGTCATACAACTCACATTCATACTATATAGAACGTACTTTTCTAACGGTTGAGTAGTAAATTAAAATTTAAATGTAGTACCTACTGAGTACTAAGTGATTTCAGACGCAGCCAAAGATCTATAGTGATGGATTTTTTTTAAGGCGATCATGTTGACGATGCTGTTAATGAACAAGTGCAAAAGAAAAACAACAGCATGCTTTTTGCACAATTTATGATGTGTTCCAATAAAATAAATCACTTTCTGAATGGCACTTTGAAGACAAATTATTCGTAGATGCCATATTGAAGCGTCGTTCCAAACTGAAGTCCTCAAATCTGTCCACTTCTGGAATGAAGAATTTCAAAGGGTTCAACTGATAGGCACTCCAGGTCTAATAATCCTTTGCACCAAGACTAAACATTGGCTGCGTCTGAAATCACATATTTCCATACTATAAAGTATGCTAAAAACAGTATGTGAGTCAAGTAGTATGTACAAATTCATGGCTGCATCCTAAATCACCTACTACTCAGTGGGTACTCCATTTGAATTTAACATGCTACTTGGCTGTTAGGATAGTACGTTCTATAAAGTATGAAGGTCAGTAGTATGAATGAAACTCGGATGTACTACATCCGCAATTTTGTCATGATCACGTGACCTACCTGCATCGGTTGCATCGTTTTACTACCATTCGTGAAATCTCTCATGGGGCATCATAAGATAGCGTAGCATCCATCCAATGTGCACTTCAGAATCTCGCTGGAGGTAGTAGGTTATCCGGGTACTTTTCGCATACTGATTTTCGAATTTCAGACTGGAACTCATTTATTTCAACAACAAGAACAGAAAATATTGTGTGCTGCTGATCATGATTTCTTGGGTCTGTTTTTAAAGTCAGTATGTTTATGTACTTCCAACTTAAACAAAAGTTGGGGCTTATTTTTGCATATTATTCCCCATAGCAAACTAACTGTAAGGGGGGGGGGTTAGGAATATTGTGACTGAAGCCGTCAAACTGACAGCAAGAGGCAGTGATGGAAAGAGTACTGAAAAATCCTACCCAAGTAAAAGTACTATTATTTGCCTAAAAATGTAGTGCAAGTAGAGTAAAAGTATCTGTTGTAAATATTCTCAAAGTATGAGTAAAAAGTAGACCTTTCTAAAGTACTCAAGAGTAGAGAGTAGTAAGCATTACGCTGTAAAAAGCTGATGCATTTACATGTAATTTGTGGATGTGTGTGTAAACGTAACATTCTGTAGTGCATTTAGTTATTGCCCAGCAGACAAACGTCATAAGATGTTAATATTAGGTTAGATTTAGGTTGTGATGTCAGGTGACCAAAATCAATGTCTAGCCAGAGTATAAGGATGTTATTTTGATGTCCAATAATGACGTTGATATTTGGTTGATTTTAGGTTGTTAGAAAGTGACCAAAATCCAACGTCAAGCCAACATCTTAAACTAACGTCATATTCCCATCAAATACTGACATTTATTCCTCAGATATGGAAACCAAAATCCAAAGTGAGATAGACGTCATAGTGGTAACGTCCACACAACGTCAAGCTGTAACATTATTAGACATAGATATTTGGTTGATTTTAGGTTGGACACTGAGGTTGGCCTTCCGTTGGGTTCTGATGTCAACCCATTTTTTTATTTCCAAACAATATGCAATGTCCCCATGATGTTGTGGTACAACGTCAATCTGACGTCATGACTCTATTTCAGTCATCAAACAGTAAACATTCATCATCTCATTGGTGACAAACATCTAAACAGTCGCTGGGTCAATGCGTGTAAAGATTTTGGAAATCTTCTTGGACACTTTTACTGCTTCCAAACAGTTTGCTGCAATTATAAAATCTCCCATGTCTTGAGGTAGTTCGTTATGATGCAATTTACCTTCTTTGTGCGATTTGATTGCACAGAAATCAGAGGACTGATTTTTCTAATCTCCATAGACAAAAATAAATAAAGTGACTGCAGGTTAAAGGAAAGTAGTGCGGTAAAATTACACATTTTAAAAACTACTTGGTAAATTACAATTTCTGAGGAAAAACTATTCAATTACAGTAGTTTGAGTATTTGTAATTAGTTACTTTACACCACTGGCAACAGGGAATAACCGATTTTGATTGAAGATTACCAAAACAAACTTTTTTTTTCAGTGGATTAATCTGCACAGATAAATTCGTCACCTAAAGACAAACAAAGTGCAAATGAAAATGTTGATTTTACAGGGTCTTTAACTTAATTTAAATATTTGACTTTTTAACCAGCTTTCAAAGAAATAGAATATCTTAATTCAAGACATTCCAATTAAATTCTCCTTTTCGTTAGGCAGAAATCAATCATTATACTGCAAGCACCAAGTAAATAATGCCCACGTTTATTTTTAAGAGAGCCATCCATTGAATAAATGCAAGAGTACGAGCAGCGCACAGAAGCAGAGGTGCCGTATCCAGCCGTAGGATGAAGTGTCTGGGGATGTAATGACTCAGCAGAAAATCAAACAAAGAACATCTAGTGCTCATGTTCCTGAAGCACCAGACTGCAGTAAGGAATGATGGCGCTCCGAGCGGATCGGGTTCTGTTTATTGGCTGGTGAAAGTGCAGTCCTCTGGGAGAACCGTCTTTTTTTGGCCAATGACCTCACATCTGCATCTGCCTCCTCGTCCGGCAGCAGCGATTTTATGTAACGTTTACTCAGAACGGAAGACTGTGGGCAAAAGCAAATACTTAAAGGCACAGTTCACCTAAATACATGAATATATCTTCATTTGAGTGCAAAAAAATACTGCATAAGCTAACAATAAAAATGAAAATGTACTCACCCTCAAGACATCCAAGACGTACATTAGGTGAGTTTTTTCTTCTTCAGTAGAACATTAAAAAGATTTTAGCTGACACTCTGGTCCGGTGATTCATAAAATGTAAGTCAATGAAGCAGCTGGTGATGATACACAAAAGTCTATTAGGATATAGTTATCTTGATCCTTAAAGTGATAGCTCATCCCAGAAAAAGAAAAGAAATGGTGTTCATTTGATCAGCCTTTACTTACCAGAAATCAGTTTGAGTTTATTTTTTCCATTGAACGCAAAAGAAGATATTTTGAAGAATGTTGGAAACCTGTAATCATTGACTTTCATAGAATATGTTGATCCTGGTATGGAAATCAATGGTTACCAGTTTCTAGCATTCTTCAGAAAATGTTCTTTTGTGTTTAACAG
Source organism: Danio aesculapii (assembly GCF_903798145.1). Lineage (NCBI taxonomy): Eukaryota > Metazoa > Chordata > Actinopteri > Cypriniformes > Danionidae > Danio > Danio aesculapii. Next base: position 31,418,618 of record NC_079449.1, on the reverse strand, counting down.
AAGAAACAAACTCAGATTTGGAACTACTTCTTTAAAATTAGTTAAAACCAGGGGCGTAGCAACCGGGGGGGATCCGTCCCCCTCACTTTTAGAGACAGACCATTTAGAAACAAGTGATTAATAGTTATATGAACATATGAAGTCATACAGCTGTTAAAACAACACAATTTTAAAGTTTTTTGGGGGGACAACTTCATTATTTCATGTTAAATCTACTTAAATTTTAAATTTTTTAATATTTTTTTTAATTATTAAGTTAACTTAGTGTTAGGACAACATGAAGGTTGTGTGTAAAACTGCATTTTTTACAGTGTAAACAGAGTACATTACAAAGCAAATGCCTATTCCCCAGTTAGTCATTAAACAGAAATGTGCAGCATGAACATTCTTCAAAACATCTAATTTTGTCAACTTTGTTAATATGTATTCAAAGCAACCTAAAAGAACACGAACAATGTTTCTGGCTGAACTATTCATCTAAAATGCCAGTACGCTGGCACAGTGCAGTATTTTACAGTAGGTTGACTGTATTGAATTGACCACCCATCCCCACCCTTCCTTTTTAAACAGAGACGACATTCACCAGCATCTTTCCATAAGCGATCTTTTCTTCTCGATTTGGTGTTCAGCCCTCGCGGTGAAGGCAAGGCTCGCTGTAACCTGATGGAGTGTTCGACGCAGTGGCTAAAAATAGCAGAGCTGTTCAGTGAGTCAAAACTCTGCAGCAGAGACTGACTCAGACAGACTCACACAGACTGCTGCATTGACACCGTGAACGAGATTCAAAGAGTGGCAACAGACATGACCATGTGACATATTGAACTTATATACTAATGCTCTCTGATATGACTGTGGCCATTCAACAGGATTTTGTCTTGACCCTAAGAGATAAGCCAGTATTAGGTTTCATTTCAATAACATACACCAGTGATTCTCAGATTTCACTCAAGGTAAAAGCTAGGTCCTGAGGCCAAAGCAGTGCTCACTATACAACATGGAGTGTACTTTACTGAAGTCTGTTGTAAACAAGCTCACTGGGAGGCGTAGAATTAAACAGGGCAGGGCTATATTTTCCCTGTGGATTAAGGATTGTGTTAATCTCTGCATTTGTTTAAGATTATAAAGATTGATTCATTCCTGTGATCTACATTGATGCTCAGGCTAGTGTTCTGTAATTTTATGAAGCCAAAAGCTCTTTAAAAACATTTGTGTGTATTATTATTAAACATTACAGAATTCAGATTGAGGGTTTATGCACAAACTAAACTTTGTAAAACACTATACTGTACGTATGTTGATAAAAAAATAAATAGACAATGGACAGACAGACAAATTCACTAGATAGATGAACAAAGATAGAAAAAAAAAAACACCGGATGGATGGACCAAGATGGACAAATTCATTGGATGGATGGACAAAAACAGACAAATTCACCGGATGGATGGAAGATGAACAAATTGGATGGATGGATGGACAGACAGATTCACTGGATAGATGGATGAACAAAGACAAAGTCACTGGATGGATGGACAAAGACGGACAAATTGGATGGATGGAAAAAGACAGACAAATTCAGAGGATGGATAAACAAATTGGATGGATGGATGGATGGATGGATGGATGGACAGACTGATTCACTGGACAGATGGATGCATGGACAAAGACGGAAAGATTCACTGGATGAAAGGATGGATGGACAATGACAGACAAGTTCAATGGATGGATGGAAAAAGATGGACAAATTGAATGGATGGATTCACAAAGTTCACAAAGACGGACAAATTAGATGGATGGATAGACAAATTCACTGGATGGATGGACAAAGACGGACAAATTGGATGGATGAACCGACATATTCACTGGATAGATGGACAAAGACAGACAAATTCACCGGATGCATGGACAGACAAGTTCACTGGATAGATGCATGGATGGATGAACAAAGACAGACAAAGTCACTGGATGGATGGATGGATGGATGGATGGATGGATGGACAGACAAACAAATTCACCTAGTGGATGAACAAAGACAGACAAATTCACTGGATTGATTGACAAAGATGGACAAATTGGATGAACAGACAGATTTGCCTGGATAGCTAGATGCATGGACATGGACAGACAGATTCCCTGGATGGATGGATGGATGGATGGATGGATGGATGGATGGATGGACGGACAAAGACAGAGAAATTCACTGGATGGACGGACAAAGATGGACAAATTGGATGGATAGATGAATGCATGGACAAAGACGGACAGATTCACTGGATGGATGGACAAAGACAGACAAATTGCATGAAAGGATAGACGTATGGAATAGACAGACAGACAGATGTGTATGACAGAGACAGACAGACAAACAAACAAAGACAGACAGACAAATAGAGAGACAAAGACAGACAAACAAACAAACACAGATAGACAGACAGAGAGATAGAGTCAAACACAGACATATAGACAGATAGATAGACAGACAGACAGACAGACAGACAGACAGACAGACAAATAGACATAGGCATAAAGGCAGATAAAAAGACAGATAGACAAATACAGGCAAAGACAGACAGATAAAGAAAGAGAGTCAAACACAGGCAGACAGACAGATTGACAGAGACAGACATAAAAACAGACAGACACAATAATGACAGACAAGCAAAGTCAGATAGACAAACAAAGACAAACAGTCAAACATAAAAATAGAAAGACAGGCAGACAGACAAACATACAGATAGACAGACAGACACAAACAGACAGACATAAAGACAGAGAGAGACACAAATACAAAGACAGACAGATAGTCAAACAAGGACAGATAGAAAGACAAACATACAAACAGATAGACAGAGACAGATAGATAGACCGACACTGACAAAGACAGACAGACCAGATAGACAGACACAGAGTCAGTCAGACAGACAGAAAAAAGAAGACCGAAAGATGGATAGACTGATAGATAAAGAGAAAATGGACAGACAAATAGATTGGTTGACAAGACATCATCGTCACTTAAACAACACTCATTTATTTCAGTTAAGATATCAGTCTTTCACAATATAATGAACACTTTCTAAGTTACATGGTAAAAAAGGAGGGTTCCACACAATTCCTTTATGCTGTCCCAACACAAATTAAGCTAACTTAATTGTTTTGTTCAATCCACTTAAATTTGTAAAAAATTATTAAGTTGTGCCCAAAACAACATTAAGAATTGTGTTGCTTCAACTGATTTTAAAAAAGTAATTTGAACGAGCAGCAAAAGTATTTTTTGAGAGTACGAAATTTCACTTTTATAAATGTATCATGGGACAAAATGCACTACTGACACTGTCCAATAGACGGCACCATTTCTTCCCAATAAGTTACGTCAGTGCCATCAGCACGTGTAGGCCTACAATGAATGTATATAATAGCTACCTGAGTTTTTTTTCTCCGTGATCCACTACATATCAGACCCATAGCCAGCCTATTAAAAGGGGTGGTTCTTTTTTCTAAAAAAGTTAACTTTTTTTGCAGTTTTTCGCCTCATGCGAGGTTTAAATACTGTATTTTTGTGCTTTTTAAGCACTAATCTTTGCTTGATCAGCTTAATGATAACAACCACTTTTTGATGTACTAAAAATATTTCCTACAATTCTGTCAGTGCTCACCATACTATTTTATTACAAAGTATGTATTTACAAATTTGCATATTAACCGTAATTATTACAAGTTTATAAATAATGTTGGATTAACATCTTAAATAAAAAATAAGGTAATATGAATAAATAACTATTTTAAATACAAATGTATTACCATCCATCATAAAAAATGAAATCTGGCAAAAACTTGTTTTAAACTAAAAATAAGTGTAGCCTATATAGGCTAATAAAAAAACTGGCCACCTCATTCAACTTTCCTCAGTCAGAATTTGGCCACTAAAATTATTACAAATTAAAACCGTCTTAAAGCCTTCTATCTGTAATTTTCACAATTTGTGTTGGCGTAACAGTCAAAAATGGGACAAACGAGCACGTAAGCCAAATTTTGGACTTTGTCAGACTTTTGTCACCACCCGACCACCCACCCGTTTGTTTGTTTGTTTGTTTTCTTGTTTATTTTTTACAGTTGAGAATTTACTTGGCAAAGTGAACCGTCCAAGTCCTGTCTTTCTTCAGTCTCGACAGCGCGATTAGCTCCTCTGACCTGTATGAATGAACTCGTGCTGTAATATTTAGTGACACCTAGTGGGATAATCTGTGACATGTCAGCAGATTCCTGCTCGAACTAATCATTTTCACATAATTTAATAACTCACCGCTGCTTAATCTAGATAACTAGATAAAAAAGGCTTTCAAAATCCTCTACGCCTGTAATATCAAGTATAACGACACAACACACAAGCACGACACAGACAAAACAACCGGCTATTATATCAATGAGTGAAATATTTATTTAAAAACTGAAAAATAAACCCACACATAGTTTTAATGTATATATATATATATATATATATATATATATATATATATATATATATATATATATATATATATATATATATATCATACAAAGATATTGAGCGGTTTTGTTTTGTTTCCATTAAAAAAAGTGAGAGGCAGTTTAGAGGCTGGCTGAGCTGGTAAGACTACACAACCGAGTCTAAACGGTGAAATAAACCAAAACCTGAAGTGATGATCAAACTCTAACAAAACGGAAATTAAATACCCAGTGTAGCAACTTAGCATAACAGCCGAAGCAGTGCAACGAGTGAAACAATATGATGATATTAAGACAAAACAACATAAGGAATATACAGTATATATCATATCTGTCATCCACCCAAACATTATATTAGAATTAAACAACACACACACACTCTCACTCATGGTTTACCCAACTGTTCAACTTGAGTCTACAGGAGGACTCTAACTCAGTCATGTCCTAGTGTGTAGTTTCTGACTGGTAGTTTGTGGAGAAGTTGAGGTAACCATGTTTTGTAGATGATATCCCTGTGTCCGGCTGAGCCCTGCTGAGAGAGAGCTGTGCTGCTGGCAGACAGTGATGGTCTAAAGGCTGTGTGGTCTACATTGCTTTAACGGAGGTGGACAGGTCTCTTGAACCCAAAATACTTCATCATTTTCATGTCTCTTCATTCTGGGTGAATCTCATGAAAACAGTCAAAAGTGTCTTATTTATAACACACACAGAAAAAAATCATTATATTTTGCATAAAGAAAATTAAGTCTGCATTTAGATGCTTACAAAAATGAACATTTCCCCCATAATTTATGACTATAAATGAAATAACACTTCATAATTGTAAGGTACACTGATACATTTATATTTTGGTAGTAGTTGCACTGTAATAAGAAATAATAATGACTTTTTTATGCAAAATATATCACAATTCTACAGAGACCCTCAAGGGAATGCGAATGAGGAAAAATATTGAAGGAAAGTAAATTAAGCACTCAAGAAAATGTTCTCTCATACTAACAACAACAACTGCAACTGGTAAACTTTGACTTTTAGGGCAAGAAATTTGGCATTTATTTGCAAAGCATTTTTTGCGTTCACTGTTTGACTTGCAAAACTTTTTATGTAGACTGAAAACAGTCTCGCAAATATTTTTTTATATATTCTCTTAAATATTCTCAAATGGTTATCATTTTTTTAAAGGGAAATACCTTTGATTGGAAAACTTCTGCATATCCAAACTCTGCGTTCATCACAAAACGCTTCTTCTCTGAGAAACTTGCAAGATTTGTGCTCAAAAATTACAAAAAAAAAGTGAAAAAGTTTTGCGATTCCTTGAAAAACTGGATTTCACACGTTCTCTATAAAAACTTCAAATCAAATTCTCTGCCAAAAATTCAGCTTATCCTAGAGAAACCTTACCATTCTGCCATTCAAAGTTTTACATTTCCCTCAAGTTAGCATTTTCTCACAAAATCAGTTTCCCTAGAGCAGTGTTTCCCAACCCTGTTCCTGAAGGCACACCAACAGTCCACATTTTCAACCTCTCCCTAATCAAACACACCTGAATCAACTCAGCAGAACATTAGAAAGACCCCAAAACCTGACACGAATGGGTCAGATAAGGGAGACATACAAAATATGTACTGTTGGTGTGCCTCCAGGAACAGGGTTGAGAAACACTGCCCTAGAGAACCCCTGCATTCATTCACAGAATGATGGACTTATTGCCATGAAAAAGTCTAAACGCACACACAACCTTTGTGTTCTCCAGAGAGAAAACCCTTTTTGTATCTAGAAAAGAGAAACACATTCTCTCACAAACCTTCTACATATCCTAGAGCAGTGTTTCTCAGCCACGTTCCTGGAGGACCACCAGCACTGCATGTTTTAGATGTCTCCTTTGTCTGTCACACCCATTACAGGTCTTTCAGTCTCTGCTAATGAGCTGATGATCTGAATCAGGTGTGTTTGGTTAAGGAGACCTGGAAAATACGCAGAGCTGGTGGTCCTCCAAGATCGTGGTTGAGAAGCACTGTCCTAGAGCATAGGTTTCAATCCCAATTCCTGGAAGGCCACAGCTCTGCACAGTTTTGCTCCAAGCCTAATCAAACACAGCTGATTCAAAGGAGTCTTGAACACCTTGATTAGTTGGATCAGCTGTGTTTAATTGAGTTGGAGCAAAACTGTGCAGAGCTGTGGCCCTCCAGGAATTGAGTTTGAGACCTTTGTCCTAGAGTAAATGCATTTGCTCACAATACTTTTGCATTCCTGCAAGAAACTTTGCATTCAGTGGCAACACTTCTAGGATGAAAACAATGTGGAGAGAAAATGCTGTGAATGCAGTTTCTTAGGTGAGCATAATACTTCTGCGAGACAACCTGTAAAATCTGTGAGCAAAGTTTCCCTGAGGAATGCAGGTCTTTGCTAGAAAACACCGCAACTTTACCTCCAATCATTCATTTTTCCCCATCACCGTATTCCCTTAAGAGCTCTGTACAGCTTCTTCTTTCTTTAGATATCCACCAAGCTGGAGAAGGGAAGCTCACGATACCAAACGAACACAGCAGAGTTGAACAAACACAGGGATTGGCTACATCTGTTCTCACACCACACACGCTTTTACTGATTTCATGATCTCGCTTCGCAATACCAAACGACAACTGTAAAACACGGTCCTAACGCTGCTCAGATCACAATTTTAAAGGTCTTTTTGAGGGAATGTGATCCTTGACCCTTTTCCCTTTTGGAAGGCACGGATGTCTCTCCTCGCCTCGTGTGTGAAGGGGTGCGCTGATGAGGAGCTGGAAGAAGACAACAGGAATTAACAGATATTGTCCTATTAACAGCGTGTAAACCGTACGAGACCATTGTATAGACCCTTACTAATACAATATGGTGCCTCATCTACCTGTGCTGAAGAAACGATTACAATAAAAACCATAAGCTCTAGCCCGATGTGAGGTCTCACAAAAACAGTCAGTTCATATTCAGTCATGGACTTGAAGTTGGTGAAACGCGTCGTTAGATGAGCTATTGAGCAGTTTCCTCCCTAAAAGTGAAACAGTTCAAAGCCTGTGGATTAAGTCTATGTAGGGTTTCTTATAAAATTAATGCCTAATCAAGGGAAAAGTGAACATAAAAAAATACTGAATACAGAAAAATCTGTTGAGTTTGCTAGTGTTTTCGGGTTAGTCCATAGCGGGTCATCAAATACTCCATCCAGCGCTCGCTTTTTAGTTCAAAAACCCAGACGAGGATGATCCTACATGGCATTAAGGATTGCGTTTGAGTGCTGGAAGTCGCACACCGCTGCTGTTTGTGAAAAGGTGACAGCACAGTGTAATTTCCTGCAAAATGGGGTGACTCACCCTTGTGCAGTGCATCATGGGATGTTTCACGAGGAGATGGGATTGTTCTAAACAGTCAGGGAAGGGGAAGTTACTCCATTTCCATATGAGGTGGAAGAGGAAATGAAACACTCGGACAGTTCAGCTTGTACTTCCCTCTCTGTCCACTAGGTGGTGCCGTCCACTTCCTTCTTCATTTGTGGCACACTATCCTCACACTCCTCGCATCTCCACAAGCAGGGGAGGGAGCAGGTTAGAAAAAAGCACCTTTTATTTGGCTTTAATGTACAATAAAAGAAATCAAAAGAGTTAAAAAGTACAATAAAAAGGGAGAAGGGAAAGAGTGTGTATATAAAGACTTCAAGCGCACAATCTGTAGGGCCGCGATTCAGAATGAGTATCAACCTGTTCCTGCAGACAAACAGAGAAGAGAGAGAAACAATTACCTAAAAGCAAACTGCCACACATGCTTTAGCTTAACCTATTAGCACCAACACCAGTTAGCTTAACCCTTTAGCATTAGCCCTGAAATCTCCACCCACCCACCCTGTTCAATCCTAGGATTTTTGTTTGTTTGTTTGAGAAATAAGTAGATTTGTTGACAGACATCTCGGGGGTCTCACCTTCCTCCTCGCCTCCCCATCCTTCCGCCACACCCGCAAGCTCGTAATGCTTCTTCCTCAGTTCACCCAGACGCTCTCTCTCTTTCTGCAGCCGCGTCTCCAGCTCCAACACCAACACCTGAGATGCACCAAATGCTCAAAATATGTTGACAGAGACACCGTTTACACTTAGGACGCATTTCATAGATCAGCAGAGAAATGGACAGCAGATTTGCTAGCATATCCTCTGATAGACACGGCTTTCAAACACTCCAGTGTCCATATATATCAGTTTTCACACTTAGTAAAGAGTGGTAACGCGATTAGTGGTGCAGACTAATAGTGGAAGATGAGGAAGTTGACATCCCCATAAGAAACACATTTGATCATATTACTCTTATAGTGTAAACACTCATGTCATCTACTTTCCATCTGTCTGGATGTGTTGTGGGAGAACACAAGGTATTTTTAGTTTGCCGACTGTGTTGTACCAAAATAACTGGATTATCATTCAAATTCCAATTACATTCCAACAACTCACCTACTGTATGAGCCATAACAAGAGTTTATTCATTTTACTGTACTTGTGCACTGAACTGAGCACTCTTGATGTAGAGTGTGATGAAATAAGGGGGAAGGGTCCTGACAATATTACACAAAGACCCATCTGAACATCTACGTAGATCAGGTGGAAACAGTAATGCATATAGGCTGTCAACTTGTAATCGTATCAGGGAAAATGCATTTTAATGACACATTGCACAAACATGGAGAACAAGCCGTCACTCACCTGTGCATCCATCTCTTGCCTCTTGATCTGAGTTAGTGTCATTGCAGAAAAGTCCATTGTTTCTGAAAACAAGAGAGAGCTCTGCATTAAGTAATTTTATGTCTTTCTTAGGCCTAACAGCTTTTTTTCTGAACAGTTTTCTTGAGTCCATGTAGAATTTGTTCAGTTAATTTGATTAAGAATATAAAAAGTACCCAAGAAGGAAATCCTGTTTTGTTGTGATGTGAATTAGGCTACTGGCTAAAAAGTCCTTTTGAAAAGCATAATATAAATAACAGAGAGAAGCAGTCACTTTTTCTGAAGTCACTAATCATTATATTGGAGGTTAACTAAAACTAATGAATTGAAATTTAAATCTAAATTGAATAAACCTAAAATAAAAATAATATACAGCAACATTTTCATAACATTAAACATACGTTAAATAAGATATCACCAACACGTTCAGTAAAATATAGTAAAGTACAACCAATGTGGCTGCTAAAAAATGCATACATTTTTATTTTATCTAACTTTTTCTAGCAAAATGCAGAATGACTTGCCTGAGGTAAATAAATGCTATGCGACATTTTATTATGTGCCTTTTATGATTTGCCTCTACATCATTGTAAAGCAGCTCTGGTGCAATCTACATTGTACAAATCACTACAGGAAAAAAAAAGTGCCTTGACTTTTTTTACAAGCTGTTTTATTAATGTGTTTCTTTGTTAAGATACTGATCGACCACTTTCATTAAGTCTTTATTAGGTTTGTTTAATTATATATGTCACCTGCCATAACAAATGAAAAAGCTTCAAATTCAAAACAGTATTTGAATTTAGTTAACTTTAATTTGAAAGATGATACTTTGTTTTTTATCTAAAGGAATCAAACTACAGGTGCGCTGTTGCAATAATGTTTTATTGATACAACAAAAGAATCAACAGAGATTAAAATATTGATTTTGGGATTTACTAGCTGATATTGATTTGTTTTATTTTTCAAATTATGTTCTGCAGATGCAGTGTGTTATATATATATATATATATATATATAAAATAAAATAAATAAATAATAATAATAATATATATATATATATATATATATATATATATATATGTATATATATATATATATATATATGTATATATATATATATATATATATATATATATATATATATATATATATATATATATATATATATATATATATTTTTTTTTTTTTTTTTTTAATATGCATACAGAACAAAAAGACCTATCAAGAATGTGATGCAAGTACCATTATAATTTAGTAGATATAAATATTTGATTCTATGATATTTTCATTTACATACACACTGCACAAAATGCTGGGTTCCACACAATTAATATGTGTTGGGACAACATAAAGGAATTAAGTTAACTTTTTAAGTGGATTGAACAAAAAAGCAAAAACAAAAAAGCTCCAGAAATGTGTTGTTTCAGCTTAATTTAAATAAGCAGTTTGAGCAAACAGAACATATATATTTTTTTGAGCGTACATTACATTTGAATTAATTCCTGTTGCCACAGCAAATTCTTCAGCCTTTACTCTTGTCTTTAGTGTCACACGATCTTACAGAAATGTTTTGTGTTGTTCAATTTAATTCTTCTAGCTTCTATTTAACTGTACAGTAAATACTGCAGACATTACTTTGCATTAAAATAAACAAACAAAAAAATATGTGAAATGAGTGCAGTGCACTACAGTTGCATGCTGCACATTTAAGCAAATACATTCAATCATGCGTGTAATCCATGCAAACTGAAAATTTACATACAGCCCATTGATTGGTTTGCCATTTTGGACATCAAGATCAATGACTCTAAATATTTACTAGCTGAGTCTAAAACATCAACAAATCTGCTACTGGTTTGCATATGAAAGGACACACACAATGTCACTGAATCTATGCTACTGGTCAATGTTGTTTAAATCCTGTGCCTTCAGAGAAGAGCCAGTGCGGAGGAGAAGAGCCTAACTGTGCACAGCTCTTTCCTGCATCTCTGGAGGACACCATAAACCAGTTTCCTTGGCTATAGTTAAATTTAAAATAGGGCAATGTGACTGCGGAGGTCATTGAAAAGGAAAATAAGGCTGCTGTCATTTTTGCATTATTCATATTATTATGTTGCGAACAAGAATCGAATCTAAATTTTCCACATGAGCAGCATAACTCAATGTGTTTGGGAATGAGGATATGCTGCTCACCTGTGTCCTCGATCTGAGACTTGCCGGACTTGGTTGATGCCACGACCCCTGCGGTGGCCTGGGTGACCCCTTTAGAGGCCTGCTGGAGACGAGAAAGGTTTGAACTGCCCTTTTCTGCTTTAACCTGAAGGAATACAATAGATCATATATCATTATTAGCATCATGTGGTGTCATTACTTTGCTTTAATGTTAATTAAATCTGCGCTGTACCTTAGATGCTGCCACCAGTTGAGCCGTGCTGGCGGCGATTTCATGCGAACACACCATTAGCTCTTCGAACTTGCCCTTTCCTTGCACCACCTGATCAGCAGCATCACTGCAGGAAAACAAAACGTCATTATGGTGACGGTTCATTGATCAGTCGGTGAAGGATTTAAACCACTATTATTTCCACAATGCAGAAAACGAGAACAGAATCCCAAAAAACAATCCTTAAATATTCAGACAATAACTGGATGGATGAATAAATAAAATGTGGAGAGGTAAAAAAATCTAATGTTAAATTGAAAAAAGCAAAAAGACATATAAAGCCAACATTTTCTATATCTATCTATCTATCTATCTATCTATCTATCTATCTATCTATCTATCTATCTATCTATCTATCTATCTATATATATATATATATATATATATATATATATATATATATATATATGTATATATTATATTCAATACTTTATTATTATTATAATTTTCCAATTTCCATATTTGCAATGCCTGTATTTTGGCATTTCTTTGCGGTCCACTTAGAAACCAACATGGAAATCAATTTCTTCTTTATTGGCATTGATTGTTTTGAAATTCAAATGGCATTTACATGCCTGTGTTTTAATTTCTGTAATAACTATGGCTGTCCAGCCAGGATCTTGATTGTTTATTGTGAGTATGTTGTTTACATGAAGAAATCTGTGTTACAAGTTAAACAAAAATTCTAATAAACAATTATATTTTGAATTTAAATAGTTTTTGTCTTGCGTTTACATAAATTTTACATTTGAATAGCCAAAATTAGAAGTTTTAGTCTTTTAAATGCGATTTATTGCGATTAATTGCAAAAAAAGTGTGATTAATTAGTTAAATTTTCTTAATCAACTGACAGCACTAATATAAACTGACAGCACTAATATATATATATATATATATATATATATATATATATATATATATATATATATATATATATATATATATATATATATTATAAATTATATATACAGTTGAAGTCAGAATGATTAGCCCCCGTTTATTTTTTACCCAATTTCTGTTTAACAGAGAGAAGATTTTTTCACCACATTTATAATTATAATAGTTTAAATAACTCATTTCTAATAACTGATTTCTTTTATCTTTGCCATGATGACAGTAAATAATATTTGACTAGATATTTTTCAAGACACTTCTATACAGCTTAAATTGATATTTAAAGGCTTGAATAGGTCAGTTAGGTTAACTAGGCAGGTTAGGGTAATTAGGCAAGTTATTGCATAACGATGGTTTGTTCTGTAGAAAAAATACATAGCTTAAAGGGGCTAATAATTTTAACCTTAAAATGGATTTTAAAAAATTAAAAACTGCTTTTATTTTTCCGAAATAAAACAAATAAGACTTTCTTTTAAAATATTATCAGACATACTGTGAAAATTTCCTTGCTCTGTTAAACATCATTTGGGAAATATTTAAAAAAGAAAATAAAATTCAAAGGGGGGCTTATAATTCTGACTTCAACTGTATATATATATATATATATATATATATATATATATATATATATATATATATATATATATATATATATATATATATATATTTATGTGTGTGTTAATAAATAAAGGTTTTAAATGAGCATTTCATACAAACATTTTAGAGAAAACATCAGACAGGTGGGCCTTCAAAATTTAATTGGAGAAAGAAGTGGGCCCCGAAGAGAAAAAGGTTGAGAACCCTGGTTTAATGCCACATCATTTCATGGCAAGCTCAATATACATTTCCTCGATTTCTGAAATACTCACACCAACATGGTTGCGCCCCAGCCCACAGCTTTAGAGGCAGAAATGAGACCCTCTGTCCATCGGGAATTTTTGGCGTAAAACTCCTTCATAGATGCAGCTCCCTGTAAACATAAGAAACTTCAGAAACATGTTTTAAACTCAACACCAGCATGTGTTTTGTTCAGCTCCCTCACCCTGCCGCTCTCTACAATGTCCCTCTGCAGGTCTTTGGAGGACAGAACTAACACTCTGATGGCCTGCATAAGATCTGTACAGGACGCCAAAATCCTGCAGGGGGCGACAAAAAGCAACAAATAAAGCCTGTTTAGCATGCGTCAGGTTGGGTCGGCTAATGCGTCTAGGGTGAATGTAAACACACAGCACTATCCAAGTGAAAAAAAAGGTGACATTTTGATCACTGAACACATAAATCCACTGAGAATTAACACTGTATTTGTATTCATAACACACGTGCGGCTCGGTCAGTCTGACCTTTCATTGACTTCCATTTTGATTCCAGTGTCAACTGCCCTGGATTTATTGAGCATTTCCTGTGAGAGATCAAAGGGGAAAAGCATTAGATGAGTGGACTGGAGCGCTTCATGTTTTATTAAGCATCGGTCTGAATGGGAGCCGTCTGAGTACCTCAATCCTGGCGGCGGCGGACTCCACAGCTGCGGATGTGGCTGCCATCTCCTGCTCCACCAGATCTCCCAGCTCCCCTGCTGCAGCTCCAGACCCCGAGGACGCAACTTCTGCTCATACAAAACACAGAGGAGATGAGCAAGAAAAAGAGCTTGTGTTTGAAATGCTTAGCATGCTTTGTTTACTATGTATTTTATATGCTAAAATTAGTAGCATATAGCCAGAGCAAACTATTAGGGGTACAGTAATGCAATATGCTTGTTTGCATATGCAGTTAGTCATTTTTAGCATCTCTTTCTTGTTTTTTTACTCATTGGAGCATACTAATTATTAATTACTTACTAATTATTATGAATATAATTATCAAATTCAAAATATGAGATTTAAATATTTGAATATGCAAATAACATATTTAAGAAATGCAGTATTACAAGAAACTCAGGAGTTTATTTTTCATATCATGGCCTTCATGATGGGTAATATTATATACAAAAGTTGCATGGTTTACCGGTACTATGGTAGTATCATGATACTATGGCTCCAAAATACTGGTGGTACCACTGTAGTTTGTAAACGGTAGCATCGTCATTAATGGTCTATCTACAATACATAATGTTGCATGTGGAAAAGTCAATAAAATGCTCACAACAATAGACCCTTTTGTTTGAATAGTCTGTGGAGCCCTTTAAGGTTGCAAAACTGTGTAGAACTCACACCTTTTATGGTTGCCTATTGCACGTTTTCTCAGTTCGAACGCACATGTGAATCAGTTCAGTTCTATTCCTGTCAATATGATTTAGTAGCTACAACAACCGCAACAATCTATTAAAAAGAACGACCCACAAAATAAAATTCTGAATACCCGATAAGTCTAAAAAAAAAAACACAATAGATGAAAAACCCAAAAGAGCAACAGAAAACATTGAGACAACTTGTGGCCACTTCATACAGCCTAATTTTGTGAGTGAAAAATACTCTTTTTCTAACGAATTTCGTTCTATATAGTTTGTCTCTTTATTTTAATGTATTTGTTTGTCGGTTAGTTATCTACAAAACAGTTTATGTGAAGTGATGTGTGCACATACTTATGTTCAATAATAAGGGAATTTTGAATTTAAATCAAGTAGGCCTGTAATAACATATAAAATATAGTATTTCTGACAGTTTTCTTTATTTCATAGATTTGAGTTACAGTGTCGCAATACTACTTGGTATCATGATACTTCAGCTGGTATAGTATTATAATGTAAATTAATGGTATTGCGACAACCCTATTATATACAGAGCATACCATTTCACAATATAAAATCAGTTACTGGTATTAATAGTGTTGTTATTGTTCACTAAAATAATTAAATTATTTACATTAAGTAATTCTGAAATCAAATTAAATGGAAATATTAGATGTAAAACTAAAGCAAAACTGATTTTAACAAACATCAGATGCTCCCCTTGTACCTGAGTGAACAATTAAACAATAAAAACAATTAAAAATTGTTTATTAACAAGCAGAAATCAAATTTAATGAAAAAATTAGATATGAAACAGTCATAGAACATGTAAAGAGAAATGTAACAACAATTTCTTGGCACCTAAATAAAATAAAATAAGTTTAAAAAAATATATAAAATCAAAATGACAATTTAATAAAAATAATAAAATAGTGAAAACCAACAGTACATTGAATGGAAGAAGAATGACCTTCAAAGGTGGCTCATTGGAATGGATTTAGAGACTTAAACAAGTCTATATAACAAAAAAAAAATGACTCCATGTCTACAAATGAAGATTTTTTTGAAGAGGAGGAAAAGTATTACAAGATTTTTATTTTTGATTTAATTAACCTATTATTAATGTCATTTGATGCAACTACAATGTAACTTGATGTACAAATGTGTACCCTGAAAAGAAATTATGATGGTAGTAACTGTATATGTATAAAAAAAAATAATAATAAATAATAATAATAATTTTATATAATATAATATATATATAATTATTTTTTTACAATTCCCTCATCTGTAAGGAGCTAATTTGTTTTAGCAGATTTCCGCATATTATTTACCTGTGTAAATGTGTGTAAATTTGTATTTGTTCAGTTTTTTAATTAATTGCAGTAATATTGACTGATATAAAAATGTTCATTTGATTTATTTACAATACAGTTTGTAAAGTAATATTTTCTGTCTTTTAGTAGATATATTATATTAGAGACTTGTTTTGTTTACCAATTAAGTGAATCTAATTGGATTTGCATTGTAAATATTAAATGGTTAAAAAAAATATATTTCATATATTAAGTTTTAGTAACAATACTCCAAAAATCATTCCACATAAATCCAGTTTTTTTTTTTACAAAATTCTCAGCAGAAATAGCAAAAAATGTCAGCAGATTCTGTCTGACCCTAGTAATGGGTTATGCAAAAATGAAAAAATCATAAATAAAATGTTGCAGGAAAAAAGTAGTTAAAACCCAAAATATACAAAGAAAAAGCCATTCAAAATATTAAAAGAAAAAAAAAACACTGGAAAATATGCAGTAAACAAACGGTTTAGCACATTATAAATCATTCCGTAAAAGTGTGCTAAAATGGTTCTTTCTGCCAGTTACATTCTACCATTTCGTATGTAATCCTTCAAAGATTTATAATTATGATTTTGTGCTTAGACTGAACAGAAAAGACAGAAAAAGTGAAAGATAAAATGGGGCTGAAAAAGGGAAAGACCCCCAAACAGACTATCAAATGCCCAAAACATTTCAAAGCCCAACATGGCTGTTCAATCCACTGTTTTCCTAAACCAAAACCCAGACTGACTCTCACCTCGCCCAAGGCCTTGACAGAATCCAGTGCCACCCTCAGCCGGCTACAGTCTGCCGCCCCCATAGACTCCTGCTCCTTGAGCTGGCAGAGCAGCACCAGGGCCTCCGCGCCACACGCCTTCACGCTGTCTGCCAATGCTGCCCACAGACACAAAGCAGAAAGCAGTCAGACTAGCCATCTGTCACCTGCAGACACTCCACATACGCTCAGACAGACACATATTTGTTGCAATGAATGACATGATCGCATTGTGCACGTGGGCACAGCACATTAGCCGCTTTTAGTTATGCCATGCTCTTTAAAAGCAACTCAAAACCAAACCCCCAGACCCCCGGCGGCCAGTTATTAACAGTACCACAATGACTCGAATGACCCTTGTGATGTATGGAGAGCGACTCAAATAGAAAGTAATTTTCTTGGACGTCTCTACGTGATAATACAGTACGGTTTTTAAATATTTCCCATTTTAATTATAGCGAATGCAATTACGCTACTTATATCAAAAGTGTAGCTGATATAACTCAAATGTGCTGGAAGTAAAAAGAAAAAAACACATGCAAGTAGAAAAACACTAACAAACTGAGAAAACGCTATTATTTTAATAACAGATGCACACACAAATCCTCACAACACATGCAAATACAGAAACATGCTGCAAATAGCACAGACCACAATGGAAATGTGTTGGGAGACCCTAAAAAGTGACAAACTCAGCAATCTTGTCATGAGTGTTGTCTTGAGATCGGAGAGGTAAGTTAATTCATCAAATTATTAGAGCAAAACATATAGACCTTTATCTTAGAATGCTAAATGATCTATTATGCTTTGTGTGTATGCATAAGAAGGATGCTTAATGCGTATAAACAGCCACATTCGAACAGCTTTGAAATTATAGTTTTAATATATTTTATTTGCTTTTAACGTCTTTAAACTGACACTGCTTGCTTTTGAGTTGTTCAGCTTTCCCAAAAAAAGGAACAGTGGACGCAGTTAGTTTTTCTGTGATGTTGTGTTTGTTCAGTGACCAATGTTTTACAAACAATGCACAGTTTAATGCTGCATTCACATTTTAATTGTAAGTTAAAGATGAAGCAGTGATAAAACATTGAAAAGACGCTGGTCAAGAGTTGTAAACCCAGGCAGCAAGAAAAACTTCAAAATACACTGTTATTCTCACTTGAATCGATTCTGAGCTTAGTATTTAACAGTAGATAGCACTGTATGCTTTACAAACAACTGTGCTCAGCTTGCATCCAATTCCTTACAAATACCACTTAAACCTTTCCTAACTTAATGAATACTTATTTTTGGTTTAAGTGAATTACAAGCGTGTTCAAAGTTAGCCGTTTACATTAAACACCTGACATAAACGCCAACTTACATGACTTTGAGAGCTTTTCATGAGAGCTTTACGTGAGCATTTCTGTGTATAGTTAATATTATAGTAAAAAAAACTAACCTAGAGCGCCATCTGCTGTTAAAAATTAAGTACAGGTCCAAATTAAGAGGAAAAAAGCGATGCGTTTTGAAAATCTTTAAATTATCAACTTTATTATGATTTAGGACAGTGAAGATTTCAGACAGCAAGCATTGGGAGCAGAGAGGGGGGAAGGATCGGCAAAGGACCTCGAGCCAGGAATCGAACTCGGGTGCACTTCTGTGCTATATATGTCAGCAAACAGTACCACTAGGCTATTGGCGCCAACCCAAAATCGATTTCTCAAACTATTTTTCACAACGGCTTTATAAACAACACAAACGTATAATGAACCAAATGTTACTCAGGCATAATCCCTCGATGTTTAGCTGACCACCAAACGTTTACTACTTCAATTGACATTGCACTGAACTACCCACATGTACACGTTTTAAAATGGACAAATGCAGAAAAATATATGACGACATCATGAAAGGAGACTTAGTCATTTACCACTAAGCAAATGATTACAGTAAATCCCACATAGACATGTAATGCTGTAGTTTTTGCAGATATTGCTCAATGAAAGACTCAAAGATATGAATGATGCAGTTCTACTCTATTGGTACTCGAGATTAACATGAGCTAGGAAGATACTGCCCTTTATATCCTTTTGATCAAGTATTTGCATATAAATATGCATTCGTTTTGCATTTCAGATGCGATTACAAGACGTAAATCTGAATAGGAAGGTGTTGGAATGATAAATGTGTCATGCTCACCGTCAGCTTGCTCCACTGGCACCATGTGAGAGGTGGCGCTGCCCTGGACGATGACATCGCCCACCAGGTGAGCGAACTGAGTCACTGCCCGCACCAGTCCAGACACATCTGTTACACACAGACAGGAAAATCAGTGTTACAACAGGATCATATGAGCATCTTTCATATTAATTGAAGAATTTAGTATCAAATAAAAGTGATGAAACGGAGTCTGAATGCATTCATGGTGCTGAAGGCTTTAAAGGATTTAGTTGAATATTTTTGAGCCAAGTAGAAAACAGAAACAGGAAGTAGGAAAGTTTTCAGTAGCTTGACGATGGCCTGGCTTTTTTCAAAACTGTGTGGATTCTTCAATTTTTCAGATGTGTTAACTATTTTTCCCAACAGTCTGTGATGTAACATTGCAAATTAACACATCATGGCAGTGTCACTACATGTATTGCACAACCTTACTAACATAAGAGCTCAGACAACAGCTAGACTGTTTCATATCACTTACTGATTCAGAAAGTTTGTTTAATGATGCACTTTGTTCAGACTGAGTGTTAAATTATAATAAAAAAATACTAAGACCTAAAATACTCTGTTCAGCAGTTTACAGCTTTCCTCTTTTTCTTCTTCTTGTCTGTCAATTGTCTGTGTTTTGGTAACGTGTCATTTTACTGAAAAAAAGCTATTAAGCTATTATTAAATGCTACCACCTGAAATTAGATTACTTTTTTGCCATTTCATTTATATTTAAATTATTACTAATATATATATATATATATATATATATATATATATATATATATATATATATATATATATATATTTATAAAATAATTATTATTAAAGCTTTATTAATCCCCTTGGGGCAATTCATTCTCATATGGTGTGTTTCACATATAACAAGATCGACACACTTAACACTATAAACAACAAAAAACTTAACATCAAGTACACAAACAAAAAAATTAATAAATAAAATAATAATAATAATAAAGATAAAGAAAAAAAATAACAAAAATAATTTATATTTAAAAAAGTAATAATTAATAGTAATAAATAATAATACATCGATTAACCACATTTATTACGTAACCAAGTTGCCCCAGGTACAAAAGTAAATTTATAAAGGTTTGTGGAACATATTATTGTACTTAGATGTCACCCAAGGGGCATCCACTAAAAATATTTGTTTAAGGGGTGTGTGCTGTCTCCTAGTATTTTATGTGCCATCATCAACACCTGCTGTTGATTCTTGTTTTTTATAGACAGTGAGGAAAACCAACAAATAAAGGAAAAGGACAAAACACTTTCAATAAATTAATTATAGATTCATTTAGTTTTCATCAAGATTTCATCAAGTCAAATTTAAGATTTTTTAAGACCCTTTTAAGACCATTAAGAATTCAATTTTAGACTTATACAGGGTTAAACACTATAAGTATTTTGTTCTAATGGCCCTGTATCATCATCAGGAATCGTGTAATTGTTTTTAGTTTTCCTTCCCTGATTAGGGAATTTAATGGAAGATTTTTGCTGTAAAAATGTCTAATAGCTGTTGTAAATTGCATCTCTTTGCAATAAAAAACTTAAATATAAAAAATAAGGTTTTATTGAGATGTAGTGTTGGTAATTGGATGGATGTTAGCCCAACTGAGTAGCTTAACTCTGACAAAGTAAAAATTAAGACCTGTTTAAAATGATTTAAGACCTACAACACAATATTTTTGTGAATTTAAGACTTTTTAAGGCCTAAAATTTAGTTTTTAAAATTTAAGACATTTAAAGATTTTAAGACCGTGTAAGAAAGCTCCACTACATTAAAATATTGTTCTTTCTACAGTTCAAATATTCATGTATTTTTAAAAAATAATACTTTTATTCAACAAAGATGCATTAAGTTGATTAAAAGTGAATGTAAAAACATTTATGCCATCTAAGATTTGTACTTATATGTACTAATGTTTTACTGAACTTTATGGTTTTCTTTTTGACAAAAATTGTCAACATGTTTGTTTTGGTAAGGTGCCCTTGTACTTAAAAAAAACTATTAAGCTATTATTAAATGCTACTATCTTAGATTAGACGAGTAGATTAGTTTTCAACACACCTGCACAGATGTTTCTAGAAAGTCTGGTGAGAGCTTGATTAGCTAGCCCAGGTGTGTCTGATTAGGATTGGAACTAAACTTTGCAGGACACCAGCCCTCCAAGACCAAGTTTGGGCACCCCTGCATTAAGCAGTACAACTGTCAATAACTAAAATACATTTGTCTCCTTCTGCAGCTTCAACATAATTAATTACTTTACAACATTTCTAATTACCTAGTAACTTTACAGCTCTTTAACTACTTTAAATGATGTGCAACTTGTGTAATCTTGGCAGGCTCCAGTTTCAGTTCAACTTTCCCAGCACTGCTAAAGTGAACGCTGCATTGATGACTGTTAGCTGAGAAGGGAAATGAGAGTGTGTGTTCATGTAATTCACCTGTGTTATCTGATACAAAGCCGTCTCTGGACAACCGCAGCCTCTCCACGCAGTCCAGAGCCACCTGGCACCTGGACACCAGGTAATCTACACACACAAGAAGCTCTTTTAATATTTATTACACTCTCTTTGGCAGTTCCTGCGGTAAGAAGCGTGGTGCATCTGAGCTGGTTTCTGACCGGCTGAACTGGTGCAGCTGATGTGTGCGGGGTCCTCCAGCTGATTCAGGCTGTCCTGCACGATCTTTCCCGCCTCCTCCAGAGCCGCCCGCAGAGACGCCCAGCGCAGAGAGACCAACTCGCTCTCCAGAGCCTGCTCACGACTTTCCTGCAGACACAAACACAATGACGACTTTGTGTGAGCTTTGAGGTGAACAGTCCACATGCTAATAAAGCTCACTTTAGCTAGATATGCATCGACTGACTGGACAGAAATTAGAATCAGATGAGAAATTAGAATACAGCCGATCTCTGTTCTGGACTTATATTAAAGGAAGACTCCACTTTTTTTGGAAATAGGCTTTTTGTACAAGTCACCTAGAGTTTTAGCATTTTCAGCCATGGTACGGCAGCAAAGTTCCTTGATTATTACACCAAAATGAGAGTACAGTTCTTAGCCATATTGACCTACAAAAATAGCAACTTTTAATCAGTCTTAGTACACAATGTAACTACAGAAAACTCCAACTTGAAGTAGAAAATTATTGAAAATCGTTTTTTTAAATATTTTTTATAGCGAGATGCTAATGGTCTAATCTGAATCAATGATCTATGCTAAGCTAAGCTAAAAGTGCTCCTACCAGACTCGGAGATTGGCTGAATGGATTCAAAAATGGTCAAACTCAACTGTTTAACTGATGGAAAGTTATAAAATGGTGCTGTTTACAGGATGCGAATTACACATTGCCCATCGGGGGGTCAACTTATTCGGCAATGTTAGTGTTTGTAATACATGCTTCAGTGAATGAAATGTACTGTATTTATTTACTTAAATGACATCTAATTTATTAATAAAATGTATTTAAGTTTTCGATGTTTTCTGGGAAATTTAGTGTATTCTGACCTACAGTATCCGATTAACTACTTCTGAGGATACTGTAAGTCAAACTATGCATCTAGTTTGACTTTATTTTTAGGCTATATGTAGAAACAAACAACTTTTTTATGAGAAAACAGTCTTGTGAACAGTTACGTTGCCTATTGGTGCTCTAGATCTGCATTTTAGACTGTTGAATGAGTTTTTTCTCGCATAGACTGATTGACGCAATTATGCATTCACAGTGGTGTTAACCATTATAGGAGTGGTCAAATGGATATTTATATTCATTTAATCATTTTCTTTTCAGCTTTGAACCTTTATTAATCAGGGGTCGCGACAGCGGAATGAACTGCCAAGTTATCCAGCATATGTTTTACGCAGCGAATACCCTTCCAGCCACAACCCAACACTGGGAAAAATCTATACACACTCATTCACACATATACACTACGGCCAATTTAGCTTACCCAATTCACCCATAGCGCACGTCTTTGGACTGTGGGGGAAACCAGAGCACCCGGAGGAAACCCACGTGAACACAAGGAGAACATGCAAACTTCACACAGAAATGCCATCTGGCCCAGATGGGACTCAAACCAGCAACCTTCTTGCTGTGAGGAGATCGTACTACCCACTGCGCCACCGTGACGCCGGATTTTTATATTATTAACATTATTATTTAAAATACAAAGCAAAGCAAATTATTTCCCAGTATTAAAGAGCTGACCCCCTATACATGTTGTTTTGATGTCCTTCAGAGGGGATCAAGCGTTAATTAGGGGGGGTCAATCCCCCCCTGTAATTTGCACCCTGCCTATATACAAAAAAGTGTTCTTTTAAAAAAAAGAGTGTTCTTTTAAAACTTCATGGCAAAGATTTAGCCATTTTGAGTGTGTAAATAGTTAAAAAAAATGTTCTGGCAGTACTGTCACCAGACAGGAATGCCCAAACATCAACAAAAAACATCAGATATTAAGCATAAACAAATACTGTCCTTTGTTCATTTCATACTTCAGCAATTCTATGATGTTTTCAAAATTAAATAAAAAAATATTTTAGGCAGTTTTTATCATTAATCATATTTAGGTGATCACTGGGAGTGTTATACCTTTACAAAGCAGCAAAAAAATCATATTTGTGTTAATTTCACCTGTAAAAAACTCCATCTAAAGCTTAGGTAAATATCGATAATTAATGTACTATACATGGGCTACATTCAATATATTTTTGCATCTGTTGGTTTGATCTTATTTGTGGATTATGGTTGTTTTTGGAAAAAAAAACCCTGGCAGATGCTCACTGCAAACATGTATCCTTAATTTGCTATACATGGGCTTCATTCAACATATTTGTGCATCTGCTGGTTTAATAGTATTTGTGGATTATGGTTGTTTTTGAAAAACCTCCTTGGCAGATACCACTGTTCCTGATGCTAGAGATACTGGCAGACAAAATTCTAAATAAAGGCAGAAAATTAATTTGCATTTTTAGCCTGCGTACTGCTTTTATTTTGTTAATTAAGTAAGTTTTAAGTACAATTAAGTATTATGTAGTGTAAAATCATCAAGTCAAATCATTAAGCTTTACCTCATAGTTATATTGTACTTCAAATATATTTACTTCATATGTATATTTTGAAATGATACGATCAAATTTTTTTTAAAGATTTAAAAATAAATGAAAAGAAAAAAATCTAAATTTTGGATATTTGAATAGCCTCATTTGCTTGTTAAAAAAATCACTCATAAAAAAATAAAGTAAAAAGATAAATATATAAATGTATTATAGTATAAAGTATATATATATATATTTTTTTTTTTATCATTATATTTAGCCAATATAAAGCCTTCTTCTTCCTGTGGTAAAATGCTGAATAATGCAACACAACACTACTAGTCAAATAACACTGACAGCAAATGTATAACATCCCACCTTCTCATTGAGCTGGTTTTGCAGAGCCTCAGCAGCTTTCACACCGCTCTCTCTTTCATTGGTCAGACTGCTCTGCAAACGCTCTAACTCCGCCCCCAAACCAGACAGCTCCACTTCTTTTCGAGAAACAGTCTCCACAAGCCCCGCCTTCTCAGCCACTAGAGCAGACAGCTGAGTGCCGAGCTGCTCAGTTGACTATATGAACAGAGAATCATGTTAAGTTAGCACTGTCTCCCACTATATGGAGTACAAGACCTAACATGACTTTAATGAGAGAACAAAAAAACAGCATTAATTAAAACTACTCCGTTAAAATAAACTTGTTAGCCATCGAAAGACATCATTAATTGAAAAGGCTGAAATGAAAAAAGATGAAAAACTTAAAAATGAATTAATACCAGAATTCTGTCTTAAAACAAACCAAGCTAAATGTATTATACTAAAAACAAATAAACCAAGTCAGAAAGTAGAAACATTTCAATTTACTTTCTTTAAAAAATACAGAAATATATAAATAGCTAATATAAATATAAATAAATACTACATTACTGAAATAAAACTGATGAGAGAGAGAATGGGGGTTAGAAACGGGGAAAATAAAATGAAATATTGAATACAGAAGAAACAAAGTATTATATCCTTAATTTCTAACTATGTTTATTAATATTATTATTATTATTATTTATCCCAGCACAAAGAAAGCCAGCTGTCAGATGGCACGTCGCATAACTTCTCTTCCCATCGGCTGTCAAATATATTGTCAAATAATGTCAAAAGGACTCCAAAAAAAGAAGTTTGAACACTTATATAGAGAATATGGATACAATGATTATAGATACTGTTGGTATGATTATAGTATGAGGATTATTAACAGTTATCGCAATTAATATGCCATCATTAATTTCACAACACTATTAAATTATAAAAATCACATGAAAACTCTTTATAAAACTCCTGAAATAGGACAAATTTATCATTTATACCTCAAGCAATTAAGTTTTTTAAATTCCTCCTCTCTCAGTAGCAGTTGACGGCTAGCAGACTGGATATTTATTTAGAGTACACTCTCAGAAAAAAAGTACATGATGTTACAAATAATGTTGCTTGAGGAACAATTTTGTACCTCTTTAAAACCTGTACCTTATATGGTACAGAAAAGATCTCTTATGATATTGTTCTGTGCCTTTATGATACAACTGAAATGAAGGTACACAATTGTTCTCATAAAAAAGGTACATAAGTGTGGGACAACTCCTCCTTTATTACAATATCTATGAAAATAAATATTACTGGAAAGGAAAAGTGATTTTATGAATAATTTCCATATCAAAACATGATTCATCATTTAAAAGCATATGTTTAAAGAAATTCATTATTATTTAGTTCTATAATACCATAATACAAAACAACTGGTAAAGTATAAAACTATAGGTATTGTAAACTAAACATTTAAGGCATTTTAAATAAATGTCTGGTTAGCATTTTTGACTACATTTTTAAAATACAAAGTGTCTTGTCACTGTGGTGGTACCTTTACGGATCAGATTTGTACCTTTGATGAAGGTACAATATTTATCTGCACGTTTTAAAAAACAAAGGTACATTTTGGGTTTCCCATGGTAGAAATCTTGTCCTTAAAATTACAAACTGCAATGGTACAAATTTGTTTTTTGTCTTAAGGTACAATTCTGTCCCATAAAAAGGTGCTACCCCAGTGACAAGGGTTTGTATCTTCTCTGGTACAACATTGTACCATTTTTTTGAGAGTGTAGGGGAACCATGATTTTTATATGATTATTTATATAAATGCCAAACGTGAAATGTCAGATGTCTCTGTGAGTGTAGGCTGCAACTGAAAAACAAATAAAGTTAACTAACTTACTACCTAACTAACTTATATTATAAAAAAATTATATATTGCTGCTCAGTAACCAAAATACAGCACAAAATAATAATAAAAACAAACAAAAGTCAATTTCTCTCTTTGGAGTTAAAGAAAAGTGAAAACATTTTTGGGCTTAAATGTAAGTAATGCTTTACCAATGAAGTTAAACTGCAATCAAAAATACTCTTAGTCTATTTACGCCGCTGGCATAACTTTTTCATTTAGCAAAAATTACAGTAGTTTTGTTCCATGCAACAGAAACACAGTGTTTATGTTTTAGTGGCTATTTCTCAATATGCGTTCTTCAGCGATCTCGCATCCTCGTGTTCCCATATAACGTCATCATTAACCACCAAAGTTCAGTTCCAAAAGAACCACAAGAATGGAGGACGCATTAAAGTTCCCAGATGTGTTCTTGATATCGAGGATACGTCGATGCAGACTTGAGCACCGAACTCGCTCTAGAAGTCCCAGAAGTCACTGCGACTGAATAAAGGAGGTGGGAAACCCAGCATTTTATATAGAATTATAATTAAAGTTCAGAGATATAACTTATTTATCTCAAGAGTTTCCTGAAAAAATAAATAAATAATCTCATTTCTCACAGGACGCCTTCTCTGTTCTCACGGTCTCCCGAGTTTGACCTGGCAAGACCGGTCTTCACAAGAACACGAGTCCGTTCTCTGTGTTCATGGAATTGAGAAACAGCCACTAACTGTGATGAATTAAAGCATGTTTAATAGTGAAATCAGTTATCTCTAATCGCTGCTTCCCTAATAGAAAAAAGTGGATAAGTTTGCAGGTCTTTTTCATACTCAAACAGAAATTTAATTCACGCACTAAAACCTAAATTGTAAAAATAACAATAGTGCCCCTTTAAAATGATTCCCATCTGTCAAACGGTTTAATATTTTAATGAAGCATTCAACCACCTTCAAGCTATTTGCCATGCCAATAAAGCATTAAACAGCAGTAAGGTGTAGATGTTGATTTAAAGTGTTTGAGCGTTTGGGCACAGGTGTGTTCAGCTGCTTCAGGCAGTGAGGTAGCAGGTGCGCAGGTGTCAGAAGGAAGTGGGATGGAGGAGGAAGCAGGGTGAGGCATCAGATCTTACATGCAATCTGGACACATCGACCCCACTAACACAGAATCAACATGTCCACCTGCTCTGGACTCTAACCTCAGAGACAGAGACACATGGATCCTGTGGTGGGTCGAGAGCTGATGAAGGATGCAGGGAAAAGCATAGTCAAGTATTGACCTTATGACAGTGATTAATTAACCACACACACGGTGCTCTATCCATGACTGTCAATCAAACTGATGACTGGGGTCGGCTTTTTCACTGATGTAACTAATGATTTAGGAATAACTTGACTTTAGATGCAGGTTATCGTAGTTAATCAATGCCAAAATCTGAAAAAATAAGCTTTTGTACCCGGTTGTTGTATTGAAACATTAAATATAACAGCAAATTAGGGCTGGGCAACATGACAAATGTCAATACAGAAATATAATATTGTATATATAATATCAGTGTACACATTGCCGCCAACATAGAGTGACAGCAGATCAATTAACTTACTACAGTTTGACAAATATCGCAGCTGTTGGACAATATAATGTACTTTTGAGGCTTTTTAGTCAAGAATGTAGTTGTTTAGATTGCAGCTATGCAGTTTATTTCTAATGATAGTGTCTATTTTGAATATTCATAATTTCAGAAATACTGCGCATCGGCATCCATTTGTCTGTCATTGAACAGAGCAAAAAGGGTTGACGTTATGCCACAAGATGGCGACAGAGACCACATAATAAGCCCTTAGAGAAAAACTTGTAATTTCTAACTACAGCTGATCAACTCATTATTAAACTGGTGACTAAGTCGATCTCTTTCTTTGGTATGTTGTAGCACTGTATTTATACCATAATAATTGTAGTGTATTGAGTGAGAGACAGCACTAGATATCGGGAATGTATGTATTTTGTTTTGGCCACACTTTGTATAACCCTGAGTTACTTTTGGGTTGGCCAACTGTTTGTATCAAACGAGTCTCCTGTTTTCATTGCTGCAGACTAGTTCAGTAAACAGAAGGAAAGAAGAAATGTCAGCATGTGTTAAGCGTTTTTCCTTATCACAAACACAACAGTTATCCGGTAGTGTTTGTGCTGCTTTGGCTTTTTCTGGGTTAATTATTGTGATCTCCCGATTGCAACAAAGAAATACTATGAAATCTCTGTTGACATGCCGTTCAGCCTTATAATCTTAAAATGTGAGCAAAATCACCTGTTTTGTCATTACTTTAGACATTACGCTAGAGAATCATTCAAATACTAGCTCTAAAGTGACGTTTGTGAATTAGTAACAGTTTCTGCTCTGACGTCAGCTGCAGATGTGAATGAATGGTGTAAGAAAGTAGTTCCTCATACAAAAGGGTTTTTAGACTCCTGTGTTTGATTCTCTTTTTTTATATACACTATTATGCCGTCGAACTGTTGTATAAACGCAATATCACACGAGTATCGACACTGGTGGGACACTGAGGCACTCAGCCTGCGGCCTTGTGCCAACGCATGCCTTCCACCATGCCGATATACAGCCATATCGCACTGCTACTCATGCGATATTGCTCATATATATATGATGTATTATGTATAAATAATATATAATATCAATGACATGACTATACATATACATATATAAACATATACACATATATATATATATATATATATATATATATATATATATATATATATATATATATATATATATATATATATATATATATATGTATATTATTATTTATGTATATGTATATTAATATTTATGTAAATTATATATATATATATATATATATATATATATATATATATATATATATATATATATATATATATATATATATATATATATATATATATATATATATATAACTATAGTCATGTCATTGATATTATATTATTTATACATAATAATATGAAAACAATACACTTTTAAAAGTCTATTATTTCTTCTATATGATATACAGTATATATATTGCACGTGATATTTGTCATATTGCACAGCCCTACAACAGATGGAGAGCAAATCATGAAAAAGTTCCACTCAATTCTGGCATGATATATTCGAAAAAGGATGCTGGGATATTTTTAAATCAACAACAATGAATGTAATAATTATTTTACCCCAAATAGTGTGTCATAATGGACAACAACCAAAGCCAAATCTGGTAATATAATGGTGATTTTTGCAATCTGATTGGCTGATTTGGCCTTTCAGTTATTTATCTATTATAAGGTCAAGCTGCTTGATATTTTGTAGATTCTTTCTTTTGGGACAAAGAGTGAAGATGGATTTGAGACAGAGGTGGAGAGGGTGATGGGTAGAGGGTGAGGTCCCACCTGTTGGGAGGAGGTGACGGTGCTCTTCAGGGTCTCTAGTTCTGCTCTGCTGGACATGAGCTCGGCTTGTAGAGCTTGAAGCTGCTCTAACTGAGCCTTTTCCTACTCGTGCACATACATGAGGATAGGGAGGTATAAGACAGGCATACTACGGATACAACAGGCAGAGGGAGTGTGTGTGTGTGTGATTGTGAAGACTATGTGTCTGGTTTGTGTCCAACCTGCTGACTGGCGGAGTCCTGGGCAACTTTCAATCTGTCCTGCATCTCTTTCTTCACATTCTCCACCTCATCCTGTGCGGCACGAGCTACTGTCATCTGGCGCGTCACCTCTGCGTTCTGAGAAACACACAGACATGTACAGTTTAGCACAGAGCCAAGACTCTTGGCTGACCCCGTTCCCTTCCCAAGGACATGGCACCCACTGGCGGATGCCTCTGTGGCGGGATTGGATTGTGTCCATGAAATATTTGATATTAGGCATGAATATACAGTTAAAGTCAAAATTATTAGCCCCCTTTGAATTTTTTTTTTCTTTTTCAAATATTTCCCAAATGATATTTAACAGAGAAAGGAAATTTTCACAGTATGTCTGATAATATTTGTTCTTCTGGAGAAAGTCTTATTTGTTTTATTTCGGCTAGAATAAAAGCAGTCTTAAATTTTTTTAACCCCATTTTAAGGTCAATATTATTAGCCCCTTTAAGCTGTTTTTTTTTTCAATAGTCTACAGAACAAACCATCATTATACAATAACTTGCCTAATTAACCTAGTTAAGCATATGTATAGAACAGTCTTGAAAAATATCTAGTCAAATATTATGTACTGTCATCATGGCAAAGATAAAATAAATCATTTATTAAACTATTATGTTTAGAAATGTGTTGAAAAATATTCTCTCAGTTATACAGAAATTAGGGAAAAAAATAAACATGGGAGCTAATAATTCATGGGGGTTAATAATTCTGATTTCAACTGTGTGTATATATATATCTTTTTTTTTGTAATCTTTTATTATTACCATTTGTTGAGCCAGCCACTTCGTGTGATGTCACATTAACAGGTGGATACAGTGCATATTCTGTTCAACAATCGCAAATAGGTTTGGTTGGTGCTTGGTTCATTTTGATAAGAAATATATAGTCTCATGTCGTAAATAGCTATCTTTTTTTTTTTTTGACTAGAACTGCTGTATAGTTTTATGCGATCAAATCAAAAGACAGCATTCCTTTACAACTCTTTAAAATTAATTACAGCACCAAATATATATAAATGAACATCATACAACTAATGTAATGGCTGAATCAGTGTTTTAACTGCAGATAATCATCAGCAAAACTGGCTGTAAAAAATAAATAGCATTATTTTTCCCTTAAATCATATTGTACACAGCTCAGCTTACATCTGCTCTAAATCAACCTATATTTTCTTTTCAACTTATATTTTACTTAGGCAGAATGCATCTGTTATCACTGGAATAAACAATATTTTAAAATATATTCAAATAGAAAATACACTTTGTATCAAAATGACAGTTTTTTATGCTTTTTAAAACCTATAGACCATAAACCTCTGAACAGAAGTGTATATATTAAACAGAAATAAACATTAGTAAATGTATTAATTGCAAGAATTATTGTGATCAATGTGCCAAAAAGGTGTGCATGCATCATTATTCTGATCCTCCAGAATATTGCAGGGACTTTTTTTATATTTGAGAACATATTTCATTATTTTTCTTGTGTTTTGCGGTGTAAAAACACAAAAAATTACTTGAACCATTAAACTCGCAAAATGCCAGAAGGACTGATTATACTGTGTGTCTATGTGTCCAGAATGAAGATGTAAGATTGTCAGTTCACCTTTCTTAGCAGGTCAGCATGGCTCTGGACCAGCTCTGTGTATTTCTCCTTTAGTTTGGTATAGCGTTGTTCATTTGCTTGTGCTTTTCCTAGAAAAAACAAAATACACAACAACAAAATACATATTTAGCATCTAAAACAAAAGCCTTGACACACACCTCAGACACTGCTCTCTGTATCAGTGAACAGTCAGCACTACTAAGGCCTGATGTGTGCTTGTCTGCTGGTGAATTGCACTGTGAACTATGATGTTTATTAGTGTTTGATTGGTCGCTGCTGTGACTGGGGTCCCTTCTGGCTGGTTTCCTCAGCTCCAGAGACAGTAAACAGACTATCTAATCAACATCCATCTCCGTCCTGCATTGGTACTGACTGTTTGCTGTTATTATTATCTTGTAATATAGTGATCAATAGTGCTGCGGGGTTTAAGTCCATAAAATGATGTGCTGCTTCTGCACACGGACTATAAAACTATAACTGACATTCCAAAAAACTTAAGAAACTGGTTAAGAAATATCTTGAGGCGCAAGTCTTGAAAAAGCTTAAGAACATCTCAAATATCTTCTTTATTTTGTTTGTTTTTTTTAAAGAAATTTTTTCAGGAAGACAAAATATTCTTAACTTTTTTCATAAGTTCAGAAATAAGAAGCAAATGGCAGAAAATGAGCAATTTCTTAAGAATGTTTTGTGAATTTGAGCCCAGGGGTTTGAGGTAAATTAGTGAGCATAAATAAACCAAAGAGGAAGTAATCATGGTTTTTGTTTTTATGAAAGAGGAACATAAATGTTTTGTGATGAAGACCTCAATTAAATTATAATGTTTTAAAAAAATTTAATTTTATAGTAAAAATGAAATTATAAAACACATTTATTATGCTATTTTTTAGTTATTTACAATACAATAGTGTGTTAGTATTACAGAATATTTTTAAATAATATTCACAATCTTTTTTAATTAATAAATTATAAGTTTAATTGGTTTGACTCATCATTTCACAAGTAGCAAGTGACACATTAAATAATAATTGATATTCTGAAGTAGATGACTAAATTTGTATTATATTATAAAACTATACACACAATAGAAAAGAACGTACTTTCGAATTCGCTCAGGCTGCGCTGCTCTTTCTCTGTGTCCTCTTTAACCCTCCGCAGATCATCGAGCTCCGCCCTCAGAAACTCACTCTCACCCAATGCCTGCTGCTTTAGGTGAGTCTGCTCTGCAAGCTCTGCCTCCAGCTCATTGACCCGCCCCCGTAGTGCTTGACAAAGACGACCACTCTGAAAAAGATAAAAATGATTAGAGATTGCTTTTATTTTCAATTCTCATCCACTGTAAACTACATACAATTTTATATTTTTGCTTTTAGTGTCACATAAACTTCACAAAATAATAGAGCTATCATTTGTGATTAATTTTGTGCCCAAAAGGTTTTTTTTTATTTGTTTTGATCAATGTAATGGACTTTTGGTAGTTTATTACAATTGGGAGCACGATATAGACAAAAACACACAATATTTTGAGTGTGTCTTTGTGTTGGACCTTGACTAATTTGGATCTGTCGTGAAAACATAAATCTGGCTCTAAAATCAAGCTCTAGGCAAGTTGATGTCATGATGATTGATTTAGTGAATTGTTAATTCAACTGATTCATTCAAAACAGCAGATTCCTTAGGAAACTTAAAAAGTGCCAGTCAGTTATGAATGAATCGTTGATTCAGATTATTTGGTCAAAAGGGTGACATGGTGACTCAGTGGTTAGCACTGTTGCCTCACAGCAAGAAAGTCGCTGGTTCGAGTCTCGGCTGGGTCAGTTGGCATTTCTGTGTGGAGTTTGCATGTTACGCCCGTTTTGGCGTAGGCTTCCTCCAGGCGCTCTGGTTTCCCCCACAATCCAAAGACATGCGCTATAGGCGAATTGAATAAATTAAATTGGCCGTAGTGTATGTGTGAATGAAGGTTGCGGCCAAAAGGGCATCCGCTATGTAAAACATTCAATTCAATTCACCTTCATTTGTATAGCGCTTTTACAATGAAGATTGTGTCAAAGCAGCTTCACATAAAAGATCAAAGTAAATTAAAATAGTGTAGTTCAGTTTTTAAAGTTTAAGAAAATTTAAGAAAAACTTTTAAAAAAACGTAAAGAAGTTTTTCCTCCATAAAATGTATGCTGGATAAGTTGGCGGTTCATTCTGCTGTGGCAACTCCTGATGAATAAAGCAACTAAGCCAAAGAAAATTGAATAAATGTTGATTTTGTGACCTAAAAAACTTTTTTTTTTATTCACTTTGATCAATGTAATGGACTTTTGGCAGTTTATTAAAATTGTGAGCGCTTTAAGGACAAAAACAAACAACATTTTGCTGAGTGCGTCTTTGTGTTGGACCTTGACTAATTTAGACCTGAATTGTTAATTCAATTGATTCATTCAAAACAGCTGATTCCTTAAGACACTAAAAAAGTGACAGTCAGTTGTGAATTAATCATTAAGATAATTTGTTCAAAAACAGATTCATTCAGAAACAAAACAGAGCGGTGTTCTGCACAAAATACTCTGCTCTGGCTTTGTTTGGAATTATTTTGGATGGTTTCATTCATTCATTCATATTCATCCGCTTTTCCGGGGCCGGGTCGCGGGGGGTTTTACTGTAGGAGAGAACCCCAGACCCCAGACACTTCTTCCAGCTCCTCTGGAGGGATCCCGAGGCGTTCCCAGACCAGCAGAGAGACATAGTCCCCCTCCAGCGTGCCCTGGATCTTCCCCGAGGCCTCCTCCCAGTGGGACATGGCTGGAATACCTCCCTAAGTAGGCATCAAGGAGGCATCCGAAATAGATGCCCAAGCCACCTCAGCTGACTTCACTTGATGTGGAGGAGCAGCAGCTCTACTTCGAGCTCCTCCCGGGTGACAGAGCTCCTCACCCTATCTATAAGGGTGCGTCCTGCCACCCTGCGAAGGACAATCATTTTGGCTGCTTGTATCTGAGGTCTTGTCCTTTCGGTCATGACCCAGAGCTCATGACCATAGGTGAGAGTAGGAACGTAGATTGACCAGTAAATCGAGAGCTTTGCCTTTCGGCTCAGCTCCTTCTTTAATATTTTGGATGGTAAAAAATAGAAAAACAAACCACTGTTGTATATAGCACACTCAACATTAACTTTTCTTGTTAAACTGCTTTAAATACTCAGTTTCAGACTTTTAACCAGACTTTATATATTCTAACACTTAAGAAAACTCCACTTAATGTGTTTGATTTTACTTGACTATATCAGATTTGACTAATAGGATTTTTGATTTGCTTTTTTAACTTGAATTACAGGGTATTTCTAACTCACGATAATAACTTCTAACTGAAATGTCTTTGATTTTGCTACATGACTGAAAAAAATCAAGTGACAGATTTCACATAAAAAAAACAATATTAGCATAGATGACAAATATCACATATCCCATTATAACATTCGACCTGCTCTCCTCTACCATCTTTTAATTTACCTCCAACCTAAAGGACTCCAGCTCCTCTTTCAGGGCCTGTAGCTCTGCTGTGAGCTGCTCAATCAAACGGTCTCTGAAATGACAGATAAATACAGATTAAGATTCATGTCATCATCATTTGCTCTCTTAAACTTAAAGACCTTCTTATAATGCCTTATTTATATCCCAGAGTCTTACTTATCATCTTTGCGCATGCCGTTCTGGTTGTTGAAGTTGAACGGGTCTGTGGCGGCTGAGGTGCCGAAGAGGTCATCAAACTTGCTGTCCCCGGTGCCCTAATTAAGATCAATGCCTGATTTTAGATACTCACGCTTAAAGAAAGAACACAGCTGAGTTGCGAATAGTGAGGGAGTGTGTGTAGTACTGTTAAAGGTGGGATGTCCGTGTCCACCAGGTCTTCTGTCTCTACCACGTGTTCACTCTCAGGGGATGAAGCCTCTGCTGGAATCACCACCACCGGACTGATGTGCTCAGAGAGGGCTGATGCCCGCAGGAAGTTTGGCGGATTCTGAAGAGAAACCAAGAGATTTTAAGAAAATCCATGAAAATGACTTCAAATGTTGCCAATGTTTGAAAAATATACAAATATTTCTCTGGTTGCACTTTGGCTGAAAACCGAAAACAAAAAAATTGTGTAATAATTTTTTTTTATTTAACAGCAAGACATTTTAAATTTAAAGGTCCCATGATATTAAAATAATGCTTTTTTGTTTGTTTTTGGGTATCTAAAAGCTAGTGAGTACCAAAACAATGACAAAATTCACGTTTAGAAGTTATAAAACCGATATAAGCATGTACTTTATCATTTGCGCTAAATTAACTGGGCTTTTTTTGTGTCACCTCATACTTCAGTTTCTCATTAAATCATGGCCAATCAAATGTTTCTAGTATCTTACATGCCCCGCCCTCTTCATGGCCCTTTACATTTGATTATAAAACAAAATGCTATTGGCCCTTTTTTTAAAGGGGAGGAGCTACACTATGTCCCTCCCTCTCCTAGTGTTTCAGTTGAGATTACGTCAAACATCAAAAAAACATGCCCATTTCAAAGCATTTCACGGGACCTTTAACTCAATAGGTGCGTAGCAAATCGCATACTTGTGCACTATTCTACGCCATTTTGTAGTATAAATAATGTAAGTAGTGCGTTCACACTGAAAACTCTAAAAATAATAAGTGCACTTTAATTACCCAGATGATGCACTCATTCAGCCGGTAAAATGAAGTATGTAATGATGGACACTTCACGCACTCGCAGCTTTGCTCACGTAGCGGAAGGGGCGGAGCTATAAGGCGCACATGTTGGATTACTTTATTTTGGATTGTGAAAGCAAAATTCTCCTACGAGAGGGATTATACCGCCTCCTGATGGTAAATGCGGTTATACCCATAGCAGGTATTATTTGGCAGTTTGGTCATTTATTTCACTAATTTGGCAACTGACGTCATCAGGGAAACAGTTTGAATTTCCTCTTATTAAAATAACCATTACTGTCCCATTTGGGACGACACTACATACATATACTATGCTGTTGAGGGTATGAGTGTATAAGTACATAGTGCATAGTGTATAGTGGCTATTTGGGATGCAGCTAATAACTTAGGGTGTACTCACACTGGGCACGGTTGTCTTAAACCATGTCCAGGTGCGATTGTTCCCCCTCGGCCAGAAAAGAAGCGCATCTTCAGGTTTCGCCCTCAGACAAGCTTTGTACTCACAATATAAAAGTATCATGCCAAAATCACGTTCTGGCACATCTCTTTCAACTGGGCCAGGGCAAACTGAAAAGTGCATGGGCCCGATTTGGAGCACTCACACCAGTCAAACCAACTGTGAAATGGTGGTCAAACGTGCCTAGTGTGAGTACACTCTTAGATTATACTGATTTCAAAAACCCAGGCCAGTAAAATAACTACATTTTATCGACAGTGAACAATTGGAGAGTCGCCATTTTATCAGGGTTGCCATGACAACAGAGTAGCGCTACAAGAAACAAGAAAGTATGCTATGTGGAATTGCTCTTTCTTTTCCAGTAAGCATTTGTGGTATGTGCATAGATTGATATACGGGTTCATGAACAGAATATTTACATGTATGTTGCACTCCTGGATCAAAACAAATGCAAGCGCAGGTTGCCAGATTGAGGACAAACAGTAGCGAGTCTTACAACCAAGACTAAAGGCTGATTTAAGTCATGTTCATGTTCTATATAAAATTTAAATAGATTATATAATTCGATTATAAACCTTACCATTTCGTGAGTGAGTTCATATTCTGTGCTCCTGAATGGCTGTTTTTAAATTTCTGACGTGGTTCGTCTGGTGCGAACAGCCAAATTGCTTATCACTGCAAATCTCATCATGTAGCGTGTTGTTAGGTTAGGGGTTGCAATATAACCTGCTCACCTAATGCTTACTTTGTAATATTTATATTATTTGCTAATTACTAACTTCATGTGGAACTCTGAATCTTATTTCGGAGGCTGTTCCTGTCCACCAGAGGTCGCATTTCGGTCACGGATGCATGCTTTGAGAGCTTTTCTGAATAAATAAATCAAATACACAGTTTTAGCTAAAATATAATTGGCTCAACTGGCATTGGACGGGTTAAAAGAATCAAAACAAAGACTGTGTTCCAGCATGATAAACACATTTTTTTGTTTTTCAGATAAACAAGAATGTTCACTTAGCATGTTTCTTAAATATCTGCAAACATATTATGGTATTTTATGCTTTAGAAGAGTCAAAAACTTACATACAGCACCTTTAAAAGAGGGAGGTAATGATTCTTGAATAAATGGGGGAAATGTTAGATACACCTTTAATATTGGTTAAAAATAAAAGAAAACCCTCTATTTTAGTTTGTCAGTAAAGCCTGCAGTATTTTCCTGATGCTACAAAACCAAGCAGGCAGATATGTAAATGAGTTACATATTTTTTCTTTCCACTAGCTGTATTTTTGGACTCAGGTCAGGCAAGAATCTGTTTGGTATGCAGGAGTCTCACCTCAGGAAGTTGTGGGATCTGAATCAGTCTCTTGAAATACTGCAGGTTACTGGAGCGATAGAACAGACTCTTCAGTCTTGAGAGAAAAAGAAAGAGAGAAAGAGAGATGGAGTGAAAGGCGGCGAGAAATGACAAAAGAATAAAACAATAACTTCAGTGTGAGTCATGGCAGCTGTTGTGTCTGATTGGTGACTGACAGACTCACTTCTTAAACTGCTCCTGGAAGCGATCCCTGTGGCCCTGCAGAGTATCTGCTGGCAGACCTGGAGGACACGAGAACAAGACTAGTGAGGATGACTGAATTCAAGCAAACGTTCTTTCTTCCGTATATATTTTTTATAATTTTTTTTTATAATCCATACATTTTATTTGCTATAATATTCAAAATATCTACACAAAATTAGAGAAAACTAGATTTAA
Organism: Danio aesculapii; assembly: GCF_903798145.1. Lineage (NCBI taxonomy): Eukaryota > Metazoa > Chordata > Actinopteri > Cypriniformes > Danionidae > Danio > Danio aesculapii. The sequence goes on along the minus strand of NC_079449.1, from coordinate 31,380,029 downwards.
ACCAAAATAAATTATAGAGAAAACTACAGTAATAAAAATAAAAATACACAAAATACAAATTTATCAATACAATTTTTTATATTAAACAAACATCAATACTGATGAATCAAATTGTTTTATGAATATAATAAATATATACTGTGTCTCCTTAGATATGTGCAGAGGTAACAGGTCGGTTTGGTAGAGGTGTGATAAGTAGACTCACAGGAGTGGAGTTTGAAGAGCAGTTTGACAGTGTAGTCGTATAGATGACTCGAGTCCAGTATGACCTGGATAAGAGGAGCCAGACGACACTGACCCGCTGCTGTCACCGACACAGAACGAGACATATCCAATGAGCTGAACACTGGGGAAAAACAATACAAAAATGCTATGATTCTATAAATACTACACAGAATAATATCTTCAAGTCACTCTCTAACACAAAAATGATAAAATATTGCAACAGATGATTACCATAAATTGTTAGAATGTATATTAGCTATTTAATTACTGTCACTTTAGATCAACTAAATGTGTGCTTGATCAATAAAACGACTCAGAAAAGTTTCTTGAGCCTTAAATTGTCATATTAGATCGATTTCTGAAGGATCTTATGACAAAACTAATGTAATGATGCCGACACATATATACAGACACATACACACATATATACTCACACCTGCATATGTACCCACTTATACCTACATATATACATATTATTCACACACACTGACATAAATGCAGATACACACTAGGGCCGCACAGTATTTTATTTCAGCATCGCTATCGCAATGTGCACATTCGCAATAATCACATTGGAGGATCTGCAATGTTGAGCTCGAATTAAAGTCACAGTTCACAGTACACTAAAAATATTGTCATGATTTCAGGTAAAATAAATAAAAATCAAGACATTTTGTCTTTATAACAAGCTAAATTATCTGCCAGTGAGATGGGTAAAATATTCTTATCAGCAATTCCATGCAAATGTCAACCTTGCCATGGAAATAAGGGAAGTTTAGTTATAAACTAATTTCGAGAGGATCACATGCTTCTCATTGCTAGCGGCTTGATCCGCATTATCCAATTCTCAATGCACCAATCAGACGACTCCTAAGCTACTACAAATACCCTGGGTTACGTACCACCGCTATCTTCGTTTTGAAGAATCCCCCCATCCACCCCTACTCCTCCTCCTTCCTAGATGGGTGACACGGTGGCCCAGTGCTTAGCATTGTTGCCTCACAGCAAGAATGTCTCTCGCTCCAGGCTTTACCAAACCGGCAGACATTTCTGTGCGGAGTTTGCATTTTCTCCCCGTGCTCACGTGGGTTTCCCCCGGGTTCCCCGGTTTTCTCCCACCGTCCAAAAAACGTGCAACATAAGTTAATTGACTAATCCAAACCAGCACTATAGACATGCTCCAAGTAAATGGTTATCTCTCAAGAGCAATCACTGGCTGTTCATTGGTTATTACAGCAGGGGAGTTCTCGAGATCTACCTGAGCTCAAACTCCCCTCTCGCATTGCAACGGGAGGGAGCCCCGGGCTCGAGGATCTTATGAGCTCAGGGCTCTCTCCCGGGACAGCATGCCAAACAAGCTTATAATTAATCATCAGCTAAGTGTGAACTCTTGAAATAACCAAAATAGTAAAACCCTTTCTAGGTATTTTGTGTAGCCTTGTATTTTACTGTACTGCAAAAATACTCAAAAATGTCTCTGTTAATGTTTTTAAACAATTATATTTGTTTTACAAAAAAAGTGGAAATTTCAAATCGATCACATCCATAACGGAGAGATGTCACATCCATAACCAAGCTTTTGCCTCATATTTTTTAGCATTGTTTCTTTTGGGTTCTGTAGTTTAATTCGCAGAATTTCTATAAACGTATGTTGTATACTTTTTTTGATCATAACGCGTGTTTATTTTCCTCATTTAAAATCTAAAATATGTTTTCAGATTAATATTTTTCTGATCCAATAACTCTGTGGTTAGTTGTTTTGGAAAATATAAACAGATGTTTGAACAATGTTAACAAACTTTCTCTGTGAATTTAAGTCTTAGGTTTTTACTGCAAATGTCACATCCATAATGCTGGAATTGCTCTTAATTCAAACCAAAAACAAGTTTATTTTGTTTACTTCACTGGTTTTGCTTGTTTTAGGAAAAACAAACTTAATTTTGACATATTTCTGAAAACTAAACAATATTAATATTAAACATTCCTTGATTTAAGAAATTTTACACATTTGGACTACAAACTAGACAAAAACTACAAGTAAGAAAAGCATTTTCTCAATAGATTTGTAGAGATTTATAGATTCATAGAGTGAAAGTTTATTGTTTGCATGAAATTGTATTAATATCGCATTATTCATTCATTTTCTTTCAACTTAGTCCCTTTATTCATCAGGGGTTGTCACAGCGGAATGAACCGAAACTTATTCAGCATATGTTTACACAGCGGATGCCCTTCCAGCTGCTATCCAGTACTAGGAAACACCATACACTCACATTCACACACATACACTACGGCCAAATTAGTTTACTTAATTCACCTATAGGGCATATGTTGTGAGTGGGGGAAACTGGAACTGTGGGGCGAACATGCACACTCCACACAGAAATGCCAACTGACCTGACTCGAACCAAAGACCTTCTTGCTGTGAGGCGACAGTGCTAACCACTGAGCCACCGTGTCACCAAAATATAAAATATATATTGCAGAAAAACGAAATATCGCAATATCAGATTTTTCCAAGATCGCCCTGACATAATACACACTCACATTTTTTATCCTGCAAAATATCCAAATACTTTGCCTTACAGAAATGGCCATCTTAACCTATGCAGTGTGTTAGCACCCCATCATGCTGCATCACAGTTCTAAAACTAATCTCACCATTTTCTATTCATCTACTTTGCAACACTCAGCTGCAATTTCACATAGCATATTCCATACTACCCTATACGACAGCTTCAATTCGTGATCATTAAGTTGTACTCATTGATTCCACAAATCTCCCTTCGCTCCATTCCCTTCAGAATGCTGTTTTCCTCCATCTATGGCCCGTTTCCTCATTGACATTCATGTCCACGTCTCTGTGGTGATCAGTGATGCAGGCTCCTGTGAGACTCAGTCTTCTCAGCACACAGAGGTGTGGTTTCCTGTGCCAGCGAGCTGTGCTTCAGCCAACAACACTCGCATTAACTTCTCCCTAATGCTTCCAGCACAAGCACAGCCAGATCTAGCAGTGTTCAAGCTACATTTTACAGCATTTCAACGGACATGTCTATCCCGACATAGATTCAACCTCATTTTTTCACTCTAAAATGGACATTAGGTCAATTTAAAATGTAAAAAGACAACACATTTTTATGGCTGATATGACACTTTATTATATAATCTTGACAGAGATTCCAGTCTTCTTCTATTCAAGTATACTGACGCTGTAATTCTCTGTGTGCTACCTACTTGAATGTCCCCTGAAATGTGCAGCCTTGTTTTACTTTGTGACGTAATTTGAACTGAAGCACACAGACAGGGTTCAACATATCAATTAGCTCCTCCCTTTTAAATAAAAAGCCAATAGCACAGCTCTGCAAATCGCAGTTGTTGAACTTACAACAGATAAAGTCTAACAGCAATGCTGTCACAATCTGTTTTCTTTTATATTGGCTCAGTGGTTAGCACAGTTGCCTCACAGCAACAAGGTCGCTGGTTCGAGTGCCGAGTGGGTCAGTTAGTTGGCATTTCTGTGTGGAGTTTGCATGTTCTCCCCGTGTTTGTGTGGGTTTTCTAAAAACTGTGAGGTTTCCCAGTACTGGGTTGCAGCTGGAAGGGCATCCGCTGTGCAAAACATATGTTGGATAAGTTGGCAGTTCATTCCGCTGTGGTGACCCCTGATGAATAAAGGGATTAAGCTGAAGGAAAATTAATTGATGAATGTTCATGTGAATCTTCAGTACAAACGACGAGTTACATGTGAATAAAGCTGCGAACACATAACAATAACTATATTGAGCATGCGAAAATCTGTCGGACAGTGCTGTGAAATAGGGCAATATGACACCCTAATATGATGAAACAAGATGATGCAACATCAAAAAAATGTGCGATTGTTCCATATTTAAAATTTCTGTACAGAGAGGTCATGTTTTGATCTTATATTGGTCTCATACATTCATGTGATGGGAAGCTTCAGCGAACCACAGCGACACTTGAAACTTGTCGCACGTGCTTGCATTTCTAATTTGGTGCATTTGCATGCACATGAATGGAAGTCTATGGGGCGAAGTGCAGTGTGACCATGGCTTAAGTTAGTGTTTCTCAACCACTTTCATGTAGGACCACCAACACTGCATGTTTTGGATGTCTCCTTTGTCTGTCACACCCGTTACAAGTCTTTCAGTCTCTGCTAATGAGCTGATGATCTGAATCAGGTGTGTTTGGTTAAGGAGATATGAAAAAATGTGCAGAGCTGGTGGTCCTCCAGGAACATGTTTGAGAAACACTGGCTTTAGTGACTGATTTCTAGGGATGTCCAGATCTGATCACGTGATCGGAAATCGTGCCCGATCATGCGGTTTCAGACTCAATCGGAATTAGACGTTACCTACTGATCAGGACTTGAACATATATATATACTGTATATATATTCTCATTATTTTTTAACACATCTATAGTTATGCGGTGGCACAGAGTTAAACCTCTTTCTTGACTTCACACAGAATTCCGGTAATTCCGGCAAAGTAGAACATGGCAGCAGCATGAAGCGGAAAGTGCAAGTATGTCTGTGGTCTAGAGGTATTATTGAGGACCACAACATTGCCATAGCAAACTGTGAGATATGTAAACTTGGGATTGCCTGCCGGGTATTTTAGGTTGAGGTGCTGTTTGTTTTTATTTTAGATTTTTTTTATTTACTGTTGCACTAAAGTCCAACAGTGAAGAATTGATGTTATTTATTACTTGATTGTTTAAGCTACCTCACAGAAGTGCTCTGAGTTGTTAAATGTTAAAATTAGGTGAATGGAAAAAAAAAAAAAGGAACATCCAGGATCTGTTTCTTCACTATTCTTTATTCTTTTTTATGTATTATGGAAGTGTTGGATTGGGTTTCGGTATCAGTAGGTACTCAAAATCAAATGACTCAGACTAGAGGGCAAAAAAACCTGATCGGGACATCCCTAGTGATTTCTGCGGTGTCACTTCAGATATTAGAAATCTGAATGGTCAAAAGATACCATGAGAATGTTATATAGAGATGTCATAAAAATAATTCATCCATATTGGCAAAAGTGAGAAACAACATTTGAAAGTTTATCTTCTGAATGCGACACACTAGTTTACAGATATCCTTAAGGTTAGTTATATATTGATAGTGGCAGGCAAAAAAAATTCATTTTGATTTCAGTGGGACTGAACAACAGGGAGTCAGACTACATGTGAAGTCACAATTATAAGCATGTGTGTGAATTTTTTTTTCTTTTTAAAATTTTTCCCAAATGTTTAACAGAGCAAAGAATTTCAGCGTAGGATTATTGATGGGTAAACACATTAGTTAGCGAAGTGCGCTAATTTGTATTTTTTAGCTACGCTGAAGACTTCCCTTTTGATATTGTTTCTTATTTAGAGGATTGGGAGGAGATTAAGAGGATTTTTTGTTACATTTCTTTCTTTGAACTTCTAGCACAACTTTCAGTTCCCTCTGCCGTTTGTCTTGGTTTTTAAATGTATTATTTTATTATTATTGTTTGTACATACTGTAAATATATGGCTTGTAGGAGCAATAAATCTTTTGCGGTGCTAATTTGTTTTTCTGTGTTTCTCTTGCCACTTTTACCATTAGTGTATTCTTTTGGTCATCTCAATGCAACTCCTTTTAATTTCCTTGACATGTTTCCATCAAGGGTCGTAAAACCCCCTTAAGGATTATTTTTTTTCAGTTGTCTACAGAACAAACCATTGATATAGAATGACTTGCCTAATTACCCTAACTTGCCTAATTAACCTAATTAATTCTTTAATCTGCTCTTTAAGCGGAATACTAGCATCTTAAAAATATCAGGTAAAATATTGTGTACTCAACATAGCAAAGATAAAATAAATCAATTATTAGAAATGAGCTATTAAAACTATTATGTTTAGAAATGTGTTGAAAAAATATTTCCATTCAACAGAAATGAGGGAAAAAAATAAACAGGAGGCTAATCTTTCAGGAGGGCTAATAATTCTGTCTTTAACTGTACATAACCAAATATGGCCACCAAATTATTTAACTTAAAGGGAATTTACTGCCGGATCTTAAACTTACCACCCAAAAAAAGGTTCAGCTCACACTCCAGATAATCAAACATCTCCACCGTCAGCTGGAAGCTACATGTGTTAAAAGGAGAGAAAATGTGCTTGAGTTCCATCTCACAAACACACTCCAGAGCACTTGAGAAGCTTCATTTAATAACACAGGCAGAGAAACACAATGCCTGTTGAAAAACAAAACAATACTCACAAATTATTGACGTCGTTCTCACCCGCCTCATCGAGCTGTCTGTTTGACATCTGAAGGTTGCCTGGGAAACGAGGATTCTGGGAAGAGCAAGTGAAGTAAATGTAATATTTGTGAGCGTCTGACAGCATTAGCCTTTTTAAAATGCCCAGGAAAAAGGCTTGACGAGTGCAATTTTCTGTGCTGTATTGACATGTTTCATTTCAACACAGGAGGCAGAGGCAAAATCATTAAAAACTGGGCTTTAACTACAGTTGAAGTAAGAATTATTTAACCCCCTGAATTATTAGGCCCCCTTCTTTATTTTTTTCTCCAATTTCTGTTTAACGGATATAAGATTTTTTCAACACGTTTGTAAACATAATAGTTTTAATAACTCATCTCGAATAACTGATTTCTTTTATCTTTGCCATGATGACAGTAAATAATATTTGACTAGATATTTTTCAAGACACTTCTATTCAGCTTACAATGACTTACAGGCTTAACCAGGTAATCAGGTTAACTAGGCAGGTTAGGGTAATTAGGCAAGTTATTATATAACAATGGTTTGTTTTATAGACTATTGGGGGGAGATAGCTTAAAGGGGCTAATAATTTTGACCTTAAAATGGTGTTTAAAAATTTAAAACAGCTTTTATTCTAGCCGAAATAAAACAAATAAGACTTTCTCCAGAAGAAAAAATATTATCAGACATACTGTGAAAATTTCCTTTCTCCGTTAAACATCATTTAAGAAATGAAAAAAAAATTCAAAAGGGGTTTAATAATTCTGATTTCAACTGTGTGTAATTTCAAACAACAAAAAAATGTATTTATAATTATTATTTTAAAATGTACTACCGATAATATATATACTACATGAACTCATAAATTAATAATACATTTTCGCGACTTGCATGCATGAATATATTGCAAATATATATATATTGAATATTGTGTATAGAGTTATTATATTAAAATTATATGCCCTAAATTATATGAATAATTTAAATTATTCTTTAAATAGTTCTCAAGTAATGTTGAACAGCAAGCAAGGAAGAAAGGCCATTTTCAATGTTTTCCCGATATATTTTTTCTCCTGGCGAAATTTAGATTTCTGTCAGTTTGGCTGGCATAAAAGCACCTTTTAAAGTCAACACTGTTATAATCCTTCTCAATTGGCTACAGAACAAATCACTGTTGTTCCGTGACTTGCCTAATTAACCTAACGTGCCCAGTTAATCTAACTAGCCTAGTTAGGGCTTTTAAGCTGAAGTATCTTGCAAAAATCTAGTATTATGTACTGTCAACATGACAAGGACAAAAGTAAATAGAAATTATTTATTAAAAATATTGTGTTTAAAAATGTGTTGAAAAAATATCGCCATTAAACATACATTTGGAAATATTTGAAAAAGAATTCAAATTGATGTGAACGCTGATGTGGTTGTGTGGTAAAGCCAAAGACAAATTTCCACTTGTGGACAATAAATAAAGTAAATTTCATATGAGAGCTAATAATTTGGACTTATTAAAAATAAAAACATTTTCAAATTTAAATATCCAAATGTTTTTTATTAACAAACATTTGCTTATTTGATTAATTTGATAGCTAGAAATGGAACAACAGATCAAACAAATAACACAACAAACTACATGCAACAATTCATCCATAATAAAAAAATGTAGGCTATTCTTTTACTAATACTGTCATTTTTTTAAAAAGATTCAAATCCAGATTCAAAAAGTCTAGGTTTACACAATAAATATTAACCAAAAATGTCAAATGTTTTCAAAATGATCTCCAAATACACATATGCTCAAAAACAGTCTAAATGCTGTATTACGTATGCTGGGCCAGTAACTGATGCGGTCACATTGTTAGTAAAACAGTACCTGTGGGGAAGGGATGACGTGCCATGTCTTTGTATAATTTGCTGTGTGTGTAAGACTGATTTATACTTCAGCATCGAGTGATCAGCGTGACCCACAGAGTCTGCCTTGCTTGTACCTGTGCATTTATACTTCTGCATGTTGTTTGTGTTGCTCTGCAATAACACTTCCGAAATGCAAGGTGGCAGTAGGTTTTTACTTTCCTTTGTGTTGAGTTTCTTCGCAGATGTTTTGTTTTTTCTGAACGCCGCCTTAATGTACAAGTGGCTGAAAAATATTCAGAGGCGGGAACTGGCGGACATGTAACAACTTTAATCAAAGTAAACACAAAATAAAAGTTTCCATCTGGAGCTCCTTCATGGAACTCCACACTTGTAAACAATCGCTCTATCTGGCTCACGGCTCTCAGCACTGCCCACCCTCACACTGTAAAAAATGAATCTTGAGGCTTGTAATTTTCATTAAAAAAATTAATGTGGTCATTAAAAACAATGAGCATATTTTCTTTAAAAAATTGATATTCTGGATTTATTATAAAACATTAAGGAGATTTCGCTAATATAACTAAGATTTTAATTTTACTTATTTTTTTAAGCAAACTAGTGCAATTATTAAGCTTAATTTGAGAAACCAGTTAAGCTAATAAAATTGAGGAAAGATGGCTTCACGTTTATTTTAAGAAAATTCACTCAATTATGTGGATTTGATTGAGATGTTTGCATTTGAATCTCAACAACGGCAGTGATCAGACGACATTTTGAAGGAGCAGATCAACAGCGAGCATGTTAAGAGGTAAGCATTTTATCATTTACAGTTTATCATTTTATTGTCTTAAGTAGCCTAAGCTCTTTCAGGAAAGACACATGCTGTTCAAACTTGTTCAGGAGCTTAGTTTTTGCCATATGATGTATATAGGGATACACAGGTATTTGTATCCACCCATTCCTATTTGAAATTGATTTGCTTCAATGTTCATTCTGAATTATATAATGAAGTTGAACAAATTATTTGCATCGTAATATTTAACAGCAACGATCAGGCAACAGTTAAGCAGACGAACAACAGTGAGCTTGTTAAGTGGTAAATCTAAGCTAAGCTAAGTTAGCTAGCTATTCAATGGGGTTTATGTACAGCTAGTGCTTTTCCATTTCATAAGGTTCCTTTTACAGCATTGCTGATGTAATGTAATGAACTGTTTATATATAATACTGAACATAAATACTAATATTTGTTTGCTTCATTTTTCAGTTTAATGAAGAAAACGTTTGCAGAGTTTTCCCACTAAAGAGGAGCAGTTTATTGAGGCAGATTTTGATAAAGAGAATGGGTGCCATACATCAGGTATTTTTAATAATGTTATTTGTGTATTATTATTATTATTATTATTATTATTATCATTATTATTATTATTATTATTATTATTATTATTATTACTAATTTCTACACTTTTTTTGCATCAGACCTCACATTAAATCAGGGATAAATCGAGAGATGTCATCCTCTGTTGCTGGTTTATCTGTATGAATAAGAGGAAGAGCTCATCCAGGAGTGCAATGTAAGTGTCTCAAACTGTTTCAGATATTTATGATCTTCCGAAAACTGCATTTTATATTTTTGCATGCTTACAAAAAATATATAGCTCAAGCATTACACTGTTGAATGCACTATTCCTTGTATAAACATGGTTTGTTTTTATAAATGTCTGTACACTAGTATACATTAAACACCCTGTCCATTATAAGTCAAAATACTTGTGTATTTGTGTCAGTCAGCAACATCTACTCAAACATTATGAAGAATTACAGTTCACAGATATAAAAAGAAATGGTTTATTTCATTAATATATTTCCTTAATGTGTTTTAGTAAACCTTAAACATTTGAAATGTACAACTGCATAATTTCAATATAATAAACCTAAATGTTTATTTTACAGTGTGGGAATGCACAGAGAATTGCTGTCTGTCAGAGGGATGACCAACCATGAGGACTTCTGCATTGTCTTGGAGGATAAGTGAGTCATGGCTAGCCTGGAAAATCTAGAATCTAGAACTGGATTTATACAAATATTCCACAAATTAAAATCACTTACAAAGAAACGAATATTAAGTTTGCAATACACAAATTCTGTCAAATATTGTCTAAAATGCGACTATTCCTACAAAGGAAAGTTGACAGGTCAGTTTTTTCCATGACATGGATAAAGGAATTTTTATCAGAGATTAACATTGCTGTAAATTTTACATAGATTTGTTTAACATATTGTACCATTTTGTTATCAGTGTAACATGTAATAAAATGATATTTGGCCTAAATGTATTGTGTATGTTTTTCATTATACATTATATATTTTACATTTTATGAATGAGTAATTTTAATTAATTAATTTGAGTAAATGGTGGTTTATTTGCATATATTATAAAAGCACATTCCACTAATAATATTAAAATCATCATCTATCACTTAAAAAAAATTAGTAATTTTCACATGATTCTTTCAAGTGGTTTTTGTTTAAAAAAATAAATATGAGTAAATGGTGGTGGATTAACTTAAATTATAAAAGCACATTCCGCTAATAATATTAAAATCTTCATTTATCACTCAAAACATTTAGTAATTTTCACATGATTCATTCAAGTGGTTTTTGCTAAAAAAATCAAGTCTTGAAATTTACTTAAAAATAATACGTGCAATAGTGTTACCACAATTTTTTTTTGTAAATAGCACATAAGATTTTTTACAGTGCATCATAGCTACCAAGCCGACTAATCACGGAGCTTGTGCTAGCATCGATGCGATGTGTAGTTACATTTTTTGAGAGGTACATGTCAGCGTCGGCGTCAGCCTTTATAAATAAATGATAAATTATGAAGTATAAATCAGCCTTTAATAAGATTGTGTTTCTACTGTTGGTTGTAATGTGAAGTAAATCCACACTTTACTGTGAAAAAAAAATGTTGGGTTTCACACAATTCCTTCATGTTGTCCCAGCACAAATCTATTAAGTTAACTTTTTTTTACCAATTTAAGTGGATTGAACATATAATAATGATGTTGCCTCCTCCAAAAAAATTACAATTGTGTGGTTTCAACTCATTTTAAATAACTAGTTTGAACAAGCAGCAAAAGTCATTTCTTGAGAGTTGGATAAAGTGACAGAAAATGCTTGAGCAACAGCGACACTACCATGTACTCCACCATTGTTGTGTGTTCGTTTGAGCTTGTCTTTAAACACGTACTATGCACATAGAAGCAGTGGTGTAAAGTAACTAATTACAAATACGCTAATTACTGTAACTGAGTAGTTTTTCAAATAAATTGTAATTTACTAAGTAGTTTTAAAATTGTCTAATTTTACTTTACCTTGAGAACATTTTTAGTGCAGTATCGGTACTTTTACTCCACTATTTTCCTTCAACCTGCAGTCACTTCCTTATTTTTTCTTGTGGGGATTAGAAAAATCTGTCCTGTGTTTCCGGTCCAATCAAATCCCACACAGAAGGTAAATCACACCATAATGAACTACCTCAAGACATGGGAGACTTATAATTGCAGCAAACTGTTTGGAAGCATTAAAAAAAGTGTCCAAAAGAGTCCAAAATCTTTACACGCAATGACCCAGAGTCTGTTTAGATGCATGTCACTGATGAGAAGATGAAGGATGTTTAATGTATGATGACCGAAATGGCCTTAAACACCCAGCAGGCACAATACGTCAACATGACGTCAGATTGACGTTGTACCACAACGTTGTGGGGACGTTGCATTTTGTTTGGAAATGATAATCGGGTGGACATCAGAACTCCTCATCAGGCTGACGTCAATGTTCAACCTAAAATCTACCAAATATCAACGTCTGATGATGTTACAGCTTGACGCTGTGTGGACGTTACTACTATGACGTCTACCAAACGTTGGATTTTGGTTGCCATACCTGATGAATAAATGTCAGTATTTGACATCAATATGATGTTGGCTCGATGTTGGATTTTGGTCACTTTCTAACAACCTAAAAATCAACCAAATATCAACATCTATTGACGTCGCTTTTGGACATCAAAATAATGTTGTCCTTAGACGCTGGCTAGACATTGATTTTGGTCACCTGACATCACAACCTAAATCGAACCTAATATTAACGTCTTATGATGTTGTGTGCCTGCTGGGCAATAACTAGATGCACTACAGAATGTTACGTTTACACACACATGCACAAACTACATGTAAATGTACTAGCTTTTAGCAACATAATACTCACTACTCTTGAGTACTTTTGAAAGGTCTTTTTACTCATACTTTGAGTAATATTTACAACAGGTACTTTTACTCTACTTGCACTACATTTTTAGGAAAGTAATAGTAGTTTTACTTGAGTAGACTTTTTCAGTAGTCTTTCCACCACTGCATGGAAGACATCGTTTTCAAAGACTTCTGTTTTCAAGTGTTTATGCGAACACAAATAAGGCAGTGTTTTCAAAAACTTTCAATTTTTAACCCTTTTTCAGATTTATGCTGTTTTTGGTCGCAAAAACGTTGTTGTTATGTGAACGAACAGGCAACACTCATAAAACGTTTTACATTTTTTCTGAAAACACTGCGCCCCCTTAAAGGGATAGCACACCCAAAAATTTAAATTCTGCCATGACTCACCTTTCACTTTTTCAAAATTCATTTGAATTTCTGTCTTCAATTAAACATAAGCAGTAGTGCTGGGATTAGATTAATCGTGATTAATCACATCCAAAATAAAAGTGTGTTTTGACATAATATGCATGCGTGTGTATTATATACATTTATTTATTGTGTATATGTGATAGAAACAAAACTATACAAAACAGTTTTTGCATAGATATTTAAATTTAGATATAATCTGTATCCATATACATGTATATTTTGTGTCTAAATATAAATTCCTTAAATGTATTCATTTATGTGTGTATTTAGATATACACATAGTAAATATACACCGTCCAAACATATTTCGTCAAAACAAATTTAATTTTGGATGCTGCGATTCATTTTTACCTTTTAAATCTTTTCCTACTATGGAAGTCAACGAGTGCCAGAAAGCAATCGTAAAAAGATCTTCTTTTGTGTCCAGCAGAAGAAAGAAACTCATAAAAGTTCAGAACTACATGAAGGAGAATAAATGATGAGGCAATTTTCAATTTTTGGGTGAACTATCCCTGTAAGAGCCTAGATCAGAAGAGGACAGTAATAAGACTGATGTTCTGCTGAATCCTCCTTCAAGGCCTCCGTCACTCACTTTGATGTGAAACTCCATTTTGGTGATGAGCAGTTTGAGGTAGATGCTGCACAGCTTCCCATAGCCTTCACTCAGATGACCCTAAAATGAGTTATAAAAAAAAATACTGATTACTTCAAAAGGAAATGATGTCGCAGGAGCAGCTAATGAGTCTCCGCTCATCAGCTCACTTCAGCATTCAGAGTGTGAGTCAGTCGGGCCAGATTAAGGTCAGCTTTGGTGTTTGTTAACATGTTTGGTAAAAAAACACACACAATACGACCAGCTGCGAGTCAACTTAATGAACTCATTCTTTCACTTCCTGTTCTCAGGAAAGTGTTCACAGGAAATGTTTCTTATGAGTCCTGCAGTGTGTTATCAGCAAATAAGCTGAAGAGGTTTCCAGTAAGCAAAAGATGAAACTCAGCGAGTTCCTTCAGACTCTTCCTGTTGGCTGGTGATGCACAGCTGATCGGAAAATTACATTAGAAATGCTTAGACATTGTTGACAATCAGTCGATATGAAACTGCATTAATATAGTAATAAGTCATTCATTCATTTTCCTTCAGGCTTAGTCCTTTTATTCATCAGGGTAGCCACAGTAGAATGAACCGGCAACTTATCCAGCATATGTTTTACACAGTGGATGCTGTTCTAGCTGCAACCCAGTACTGGGAAACACCCATACAAACTCACCTACAACACCCATACCCACACACACTACGGCCAACTTAGTTTATTCAATTCCCATATAGAGCATGTCTTTGGACTGTTGGGAAACCAGAGCACCCAGAGGAAACCCACACGATCACTGGGAGAACATGCAAACTGGCACAGAAATGCCAACCGACCTCCCCAGGGACTCGAACCAGCGAACTTCTTGCTGTTAAGCGACAGCCCTAACCACTGAGCCACCATGTCACCATAGTCATAAATATTGCATTATTTTGTAAATATGCATTTTACCTTATTTTTTAATAATAATACCCGTCAGCATCATAACACATTTGTAAATAATTATCTTATCGAATTGTTTAATTATTATTATTATTAATATTATTAAAACATAAATTAAAATGTTATAATTAATTTATATTTATTTAATATAAATTAGTATAAATATAGTACATTTAAGTATTTTTATATTTATATTTAAGTATAAATAATAAATCAGTAGTACACAATAAAATGCTTATGATATATAATTTATAACAAATAAATAAACAAATATAACGTTGTATAAATCAATGACTAGCCTGCTTTTTAATCAGATTCTTTTTAATCTGACAGAAAAACAGCATTTTATTGTATTCATTATCATATTCTTTGTAATTATAAAGTTTCTTATATTTGTCTTTTCTATTTTACTATGAAATATGTAATATTAAATTACTCATGCTACATAATTTCTAATATAAATAAATCAACAATTTTAAATCAATCACTATAAAAACTAGAGACAAATTGTGTATGTCTGCTTTTTCATGATTTGTTTAACTAGACAGAAAAATAACATTCTATCAGATTCATCATCATATTCACTGTAATTACAAAAAGTTTCTTATGTTTGTCTTTTCTATTTTACAGTAACATATTAAATTACCAGTACACTATAAAATCCTTCTGGTATATAATTTATAATATAAATAAATAAATAAATAAAACAAAAAATATATATAAATCAAAGACTATAAAACTTAGAGAGAAAATGTGCATGTCTGCTCTTAAATGATTTGTTAAACCAGACAGAAAAAACAACATTTCATCTAAATCATAATCCGTGTAATTATAAAGTTTCTTATTTTTTCTTTTCAATTTTACTGTAAATTATCAAAAGTACACTATAAAATGCTTATATTTTATTTTTTATAGAAACAAATTAATTAATTAACAAATATATGTCAGTATAAAATATAAAATAAATGCATATGCAATTAATATTTAATTAGAATTATTTAATTAATATTATTAAATCATTAATTTATTATTAATTTGTATTTATTTATTTAAAACATGTATTTATAAGTATAAACATTAAATCCCTAGTACACTATGATATATAATTTATAACATATATAAATCAACAAATACAACGTAGTATAAATCATTGACTAGCTTGCTATAGATATATATATATATATATATATATATATATATATATATATATATATATATATATATATATATATATATATATATATAGTAAATCAATATAAATCAATGACTAAAAATTTAAAGACAATTTGTGCATATGTCTGCTTCTTAATCTGATTTGTTTAATCAGACTGAAAAACAACATTTTATCTGATGCATTATAATATTCACACTAATTATAAAGTTTTTAAATTTTTATTTTCAGCTTTACTGTGAATTATTACAATAAAAGTACACAATAAAATACTTATAGTATATATATATTTAAATATAAATCAATCAATCTATATCAGTATAAATCAATAAATATACAATCTGAGGCCAAACTGCGCAAGCCTGCTTTTTAATGAAAAAAAAATTTATCGGGCAGAAAAGCATCAACGTTTTATCTAATAAATGATCATATTTGCTGTCATTGTAATGTTTCTTATTTTGTTTTCTATTTTTCAGTGAAATTCTACAAATGTCATAATATAAATAAAAACAAACATAAATCAGCATAAACCACCATGAATTATGATTATCTGGATATCAGTAAGATGCACAATTGCACATATTCAGTCCCTTCTATGCGATGGCAAAAAAATAAACTATTAAAATGTAATACTGCATGCATAACCTGAATAGCACTCCTCAGAATATGAGGGCTGCTTGACTGATACACTCATAACAAGCAAAGCCTCTGAAGTGACAAACACACACACACACACTCACGTCATTGTTGGCTAATTACAGATCATCTCTAGTGAGTCTGACTCATACTCGCAACGCCAAGCTATTCAGCCGTCAATCAGCAGGAGCCAAACGCCTCACTGACTGACACACTGACAGCTTCCATGATCAATGGAAACTCAGGGGAACTCGACAAGGCCATATTCAATAACCAGTTATATTGATCTAGTCTTCATTTTAGCGGTAAATCGTTAAAACCAGCAACCACTACTTACCCACATCCTGCTCATGTCATTTAGGTCAGCCTTGTGCCGCATGGAGTCCTTAATGACCTGAGGTAACAGAGAGAGAGAGAGAGAGAGAGAGCGAGGGAGACTGTATTATTAAAGTCAATTCTAAAATACCTTGCAAATAAATCAATGTGAATAAATAAAATAATAAAATATTACCATAACACTCTCATATGAGGTATCTTTTTTTTTTTTATTGTAACCCACCGGTCCTACTGCACCCAAACCAGTCTGAGCAGCAATCAAACCCATTATTCTTTGTATGGGAGTCGGTTGCTTTAACAAGGAGGCTAAAAACCATGGCCTCTAGCGTCTGTCGCTAGAAAACCTTTAGAGGTCAGAGGAGTGAGGTTTACCTGCATAGCACTTCACTAGCTGGCCTGCTACACTCACCCCCGTAAACCTCACTACCATCCTGGAAGAGCCCCCTCGTGTAACCCAAAGGTCCTACTGCATCCAACCCGGTCTGAGCTGGGATCGAACCGGCGATTTTTTGAATGGGAGTTGGTAGCTCTCACAAGGAGGCTGAAAACCATGTTCTCTAGCGTCTGTTGCTAGAGCACCTTCAGAGGTCAGAGGAGTGTGGTTTACCTGCATAGCACGTCACTAGCTTGCCTCTATTACACTATTTATTTTTAACTAAATTAAATTGTAACATTTTAAAAATAACAATAAAAAATGGACATCATAAAGGAATTATTAGTCAATTATGGAAAGAATTTAATTGGAAAGTAAAAATGAGGTACTTTAATACTCCTTTTGTAATTTAGACATATGTAAAAGGACCATCTGTTGCTTTGTGTTGGAGAAAATGTGGTAAAATTGGAGATCATACCCACAGTTTTTGGGACTGCCCTAAGAATAGAGAATTTTATAAAAATGCTTAAAGAGAAATAGATGTGTGCTTAATGGGATCGAGTCCAAATAAATGTTTAATTAAGAAACAAGATTTGTATTAAGGATATTATGACTGGTTGCAAAAACAAAATGATAACAGTATATTGGATAGAAGAAAGTTCTCCAAAGGTGGCTCAGTGGATTCAGAGATTTAAACAGGTCTATATAATGGAAAAAATGACTGCATGTTTACAAATGAAGACTGATATTTTTCTGAAGTGGTGGAAAAGTATAATAACATATTCAGATATATACATTTAGAGGTTACTTAATCTATGACCAATGTAATCTGAGGTAACTACAATGTAACAATGTAACTGGATGTACAAATCTAAGGTGGTGCTAAAAAAGCACCAGGTACTAGGAACAGAACGCAGTGGAAAAGGCCCCTAAAGTAAGCCATACTGAACCAAACCTGCAATACTGTGCAGTGGAAAAGCGCATTATGTTTTCAGCCAATCAGATTTTTGGAACTAGTCAATTTAAAACGGCTCAATATGGACTAAATGCACATCACTGATGCATGCTGCGTTCACTATGATCATTTGAGGAAAATAAATGATGCCAATATCAGGAGACTAAGAGAGATGGAGTGTAGTGTCAGAGATGTACTCACGTTGGGATGGCCGTCCCGCAGCAGCTTATGGAAGACGTGGCAAAACTTCCAGCAGAGCACAGCATTGCTGGACAGGGGCAGACGGTTGACGGCCAGCCAGAATGTGTGAGCCCCTTTTTCATGATGAGTGCCCAATATACACGGTGAACACAACCGTCAAGGACAACATTCTGAAGAAGCTTAATCAAGATACTGAGAAACCTGAACCAGGCCTTGGGGAAATGAACTAATGAAAACCAGTTCAAAGACTAAGAGCAGCCAGAGTTACACAATATAATCAATGAACCATCTGATAAATTAATGCCAGTTTACAGTAAACTTTATGTAAGCATGGATATTGTATGATGATGGTAACTCAAAACAAAAATGACAAATGGGTCAGATTAGTATATTGTTACATATTATCTGAAACATCTAAAATTAGAGAATTCAATGGATAATAAAAACCAAACAAAACCTTCAAAAAAGCAAGTGTAAAATAAAAAATAAAATAGAATTAAGGTTTAAAATATTGGAAAATTAACTATAATGCTTTTCATGTTTGTGAAAAAAAAGTCCATTCAATTTCAGTTTTAAATGTTGGCAGAAGAACTGCCAGTTTAGTATACTGAAACAAAGTATCTTAGCATTAAGTAAAATAAAATAAAATTAAAAATTAAATTAAATTAAAAATAAAATACTTAAATGAAATAATTTAAAAATGAAATCAATTAAATAAAAAAAATCAAATATTTTTAAATAAAACAAATAAAAAAATAATTAAATAAAATTTAGAAAATAAAATATAATATAAAAAAATTAAATTAAATAAAAAATTGTATAAAATTAAATATGAAATAAAAAATTGTATTATAAAGTGTAACTAAATAATATAAAATAAAAAAAATAATTAAATTAAATAAAAAAATATTTATATTTTTAAATTATATAAAAAATAAAATAAAATAAAATACAATAAAAATGTAATTAAACAAATAAAAGAAAAAATTATATTAAATAAAAAATATATATATTATAAAATTAAATATTTAAAAAATAAAATAATATAAAATAAAAAATGAAATAAAATAAAATAATATAAATATAAAATAAAATCAATAGTACTGAGTGTCTTAACTTCAGGTGTAAAATATGTCCAACAAAGGAAAATTAACTATTGTGATATATTGATCTCTATTGACTTTTATTGAGGTATTTAGAAAAAGGCTAAAGAAAACAAACCTATGGTCATGACTATGACTATGGTCATTTGACTTGATTTTTCATCATAAAAAGTCCTAGTTCTCCTGCTAATACAGTACATTCCTTCATGTTTCTCTTTCAGAGTTTCACAAACAAAAAGGATATTCCTGGCATGCTTCTCTTTGACAGCAACCTCCTGTGTGTTGATGGCTTTATTGATGCTCACTGCCTGTGGAAGAAGAAAAGAGAAAGAAACTGAATATTTGAACCCTTCGTTCAGCCTTTCTAGCGAGAGTAAAAGATTAAAACCCAGCTCATGGCAGAAGAGTCTTCCTGTGCGCTGAGGGAAACACTGAGTTTTAGTGTTTCACTGCAGCCTTATTGAGCAACACTAACCACCGCCACGCAGCCGCCAATGAATACTAATGCAGTTCTGACCGACTGAGTTACGTCCTACAAATCATTTATGACCGACCTCTCGACTAAATACACTACTGGTGGTGATTGAGTGCCACATACAAAAAATAATTGATCATTATAGACCAGCTAATCAGCATATTAGTATGATCAGGGCTTGACGTTACGTTTTTTGATCCCCAGCCACTTTGGCTAGTGGTTTTCCAACATTACTAGCCACTCGCCATTTTCACTAGCCACCATTTTGTTGTTGGGAAAATATATTTTATATGCCTAAATTTGACTTTGACATGCTAAAATGACTTGATTTAGATTTTGTGTTATTTCCACATGCATTTTGATTTTTGTGTGTTGTGTATGACCTTGCTCAACGTGCATGAGCAAATGGGTTGTGTCGCACTGCAATTAGTTTTTATTTCTCACGACTTTTCAGGGCTCAAAATTAAGGATTTACCAAATTTATCTCTGACCACACCAAAAATAAATAGTTTTTTCTAAGCCACAAGTTTTAAATAATGTGACAAAACAAGCTAAATATAGCTGTATACATACATGTTTTATTCAACTAAACTTTTCTTTAAAAAAAATGACATTTTAAAAATAATTCTTGTCATGCATCTAAAACAATGCATAGTCTGTGTCCTGGCTTAAAGGTCTCAGATCACCTGTTCACTAAATGGGAAGTTAATCTCCTATTAAAGCAATCTTGTTGTAAAAAAATGCAATTAAAGCATATTAACAAAAACAACAATAAACAAAAGAAAGCAGGTAAAAACACACCGTGTGTAATTATGAAAAAATCATGTTGACGTTAGGCCTGTTAATAATCTGTTCAAAGAATGGTTAAAGCGAAAGTAGCAACCGCTGCTGCTTACAAAAAGACTTCTTTATTATTAAATCTGGAGCTTTTGAAAGTAGGAGGGCTTTGTGTGTGCACGAGCATCACCCTTTGATAAGTCTATTTCAAAGAGAACTGATCACACCAGTTGAGTTTCCAGGCACAATTGCTTCGCGGAAGGAAACGGGAGCGAGCACGCTTTTTAAACCTGCTTCCTTTTGCTTGCGCAAACAGTTATGTTTGTCAGTCCTGTTGCTTCTCAATTCTAAGATTACATTTGCACACATATTGGGCCATCTTTATTGTCGAACTCTGCTTTTAAGAAAACTACAATATAAAATTATTTCCAACCAGCCAAAGTGCCTAGTGGGAACAGCTGTCTTACCCGCCAGAGCTGAAATCTACCTGCATTTGGTAGGTTGGCGGATGTTAACGTCAAGCCACGAGTATGATTTCTAGAGGTGTAACGGCATGCCAATGCCATGGTTAGGTTCAGTTCACAGCAAATCGGCAGCTGTTGCACAGATCAATCTATCCCTGTCTAATCTATCCCTGTACAAATTATATAGATCCTAAAGAAATATATGCTTATTGTGTAATTTTGTTTTTGATTGTCATCATGATGTAGGCCTAATAGTTATAATAATATTTATACAATATAGTTATAAGGATATTTATTTAAATTTGGTATTGTAGTTTCTTAATAGTTTAAGTTAATTTGACTGACTATATAAAGATCAGTTTTACAGATGCATTTATTGGGTAAAATTGCTTTTTACTGTCATTCAATGTCTTTTTGGTCATTATCAATGCACTGTCGAGGATGAGGGCGAGCAGCGTAGCAAAAATAGACCCAGCACCGAAACTGCTTCAGCGCCACTCACGCTCCACGCTGACGTGCTGCTTCTGCATGCAGTATGAAAGCTCTAATCTGTTAACATGGACGCTAAAAAAAAACATGCTCCGCTCGCGTGTGCAGTGTGAAAAAGGCATAAGGGGGCAGGGCTTGTGCTGTGGGAGCAAGAATATTATAAAACAGTACATTTATTTTTGATTTAACAGGAATAATTAAACTCAAAACCTTTATTATCTTTATTTACTGGCTTCACACGTTTCTGTTTAGTACAGTCAGCTGATCGGAGTAAACTAAAATGAATCATCTCCACTAGGCCTGTCACAATAACCAAAATATCGACTTATCGCACAACACATGGCATAACCTAAATCATTTTTGGTGATGCAATATATACCGCCCATACATAAAAACCAATTCTAGCAACATTTTAGCTGATTGTGCAACATCTCTATATCTCTATTGGAGGTGCCAGTGTCAGTATGGTTAAAAAAAAACACACCGTTTACTATGAATTACTATAGTATATTTTCATGTGGGTGTCTAACAACTGAAAAGAGATCTGGCAGTATAGATATTGCAGCCTCTGTTACTTTTTACCTTGCACTTTTTTGTTAAAATGTATCATTATTTACTTGTTTAGGATATGCGTTTTCACATTCTAACTCCAATGCCTAATTATTAAATTGTTGAAATGACTTTAATTAAATGAAATATTATTATCAATAATTAATAAGAATTCTTTGGAAGAGTGTACTCGCATTGTGACGATATTATATTGTCATTCTGGTGTTAATGAGTGGCATAAAATGGTCTAAAATGACAATAATATTGATTATGACAATATATTTTGGTGCAATATATCATACAATAAAAAAATAAATATCATGACAGGCCTAATCTCCACAGCAAAATGCTCACAAATAAACACTTTTCTTTATGTCTATTAGTTTGTATATTGTTTATTATATCCATCTATCTATCTATCTATCTATCTATCTATCTATCTATCTATCTATCTATCTATCTATCTATCTATCTATCAATCCATCCATTTATCTATCCATCCAGGGAGGGAGATCCTCGGTTTGTCATGAGAGATTTTTTCAGTTTGGTTAAAATACCATTACACCCCTATGGTTTTATTAAGGATTTTGTAAGACTTAAATTCTGGAGTAATGATAATGTTGAAAATTCAGCTTTAAATAACTGCAAAAGATTGTACAAGAAATTGTAATATTTTTGTACAGTTTTAACTGTTCTCGACTAATGAAAAAACTATGGTGAGCAAAAGAGACTGCTTTTAAAAACCTTTAACAAATCCATGATGCTCAACTTTAGACCGGTAACGTACATGCTAACAATGTTGAGAGCTCTGAAGCTGAACAAACTTGAAAAAGCATTAGCCACATGTTCTCTTTCCTGTTTCTGCCATGGATGCCTAACCAGCATCAGTTCTTACAAAACTGCTGCCTTGTAAATGTAAACAGTGTTCCTGTTTAAACAAGCATCACATATTCGGCATGGTCAGCTGAACGTAATGAACCCTTATCAGCCCATCAGATAATGCACATGGGCTGCAATTAAGGTGTGGCAGCGCAGTCGAGCCTCTCAGTCTCACTTCCTCTGAATAATCTTTTTTTGTGTGTGTAGAGAAAAACACGGTTTCCAAAAATGACTGTAGTATGCAAGCAGTATTGTCTGTATGCATCTATGTACAAATACCCAGACGACCCACTACTTACGATGAGACTTTGAAGTATGCATTTGATGGAGATTTTACTATGCCATAAGGCACGGATCCGGACCGTGAGGGTATTCAATAGAACCGACTCCATTTCATATTGCAAGACCATGTGTAAAGGATTTAAATTATGGATTTCCTTCATTGACAAGTGCATAAATCTTGTAAATCAACAGTTTAGTTGTTTGTTAAAAAAAAATTTAAAAAATACAGGCCGAAATAAAGACCACAGAATACACAAGACATGTCACTCGTATCTTTTTGAATGGGGAAAAGATTAATGATCAATATGGTGAATAAAGCCCCACCTACTAATTCAGGTGCCAATCATCGATTGCTTTATGGCAAATAAAGCCCGCCTTCTAGTACAGGAGCCAATCATCGATCGCTATAGACTGATGATACTCTGGGGGAGGAGCTCAGACCAGGCATGAGTTTCTGCAGATTTTGTGCGATTAGGATGCTAAGAAATAAAACTAAAGGGACAGTTGTCGTTTGTTACACACCTTTTGTATTTTTCATCTTTTTTGGAGAGGTCTGGATGCAGACCTGATGCAATTGTAATCCGAGCTGCATGCAATGCTTTTTAATGCCCATCCCTAGCCCTACCCCTCACAGTATCGTCACTAGCTCCATTGAGTGCAGTGTGTCTGACATTGCATCTCTGAGATATGCAATATCAGCTTCCAGCTGCATCCAGAAACTATTGGCCTATCTTTTGTTGTGTTTTGTACAGAAATGTACTTATATTCGTTTTCCACATTTTCATTGTATTTAATGTGTTTTGAATGCAAATGCCACTTTATTTAAAGAAAAATAGTTTTGACTTTTGATGCAATGTGATGGATGTTTATTAAAAACAAGTTATGTAATATCGATTGTTGCGGACCTTTGAATTCAGATTTGGACCTTTTAATGTAGACATTGAAAGGCCCTGCCATAAGGTCATGGATATCATAGGACACATCACAGTGACAAAAGTGGATAAAAAGCCTAGTGGTTGTTGCGTCAACACATGGCACTGAGGGTCTCACGGTGAGCAGAGTTCGATTCCCGGTTCAAGGTCCTCTCCTGTCTTCGCTCTCCACAGCCCTCTTCATTAAAGGAGAAAAAAAAATATATATATATATATATATATTTGAATTATTAATTTTTTTATTAAATAAAATAATAATCCGGAAAGGACATCGAGCTGGAAACTGAACTGTGCTGTGTCGATGCACATATATTCATATAACCACTGTTGATGCTGACTGTAATTATTGTTTAAGAATATGTAAGCCGATATTATCAAGTGTGTCACTCACTTTGCAAAAAACAAACAAAATGAAATCTCGGGACATAAATCAGTGCGCTCTGACCAATGAGATGAGACTTTACTTGCATGTAACAAATTTAGGTTTTTTTTTTTGGAAATCGTAAAATCATAAACTGGAACATTGTAACAATTTTAACTCCTATTTCAACGAAAGCAAACAAACTCCAGATCTGAAAACGCCCTCCCCCTATGTGCTGTTTACATTAATATGTTTTCATTTTATAATGCATCATTTTGATTAAACTTATGCCTATAGCATCCACCCTATTCAAGCATCTTTGATGTGTGAAAACAGAGCATTTTGAAAACCTTAAAGACCCTGATTTGGTTTGGAAACACTTGTTTCATTTCAGTGTAAACAGACTAAAACGCAAACCTTTAAAAGTGGAGGCGTGGCCATTAACAATTACACTCTGACTGCTCTTCTAGACTATTGGAGTATCATCTCCTTATTCGTCAAGGTGTTCTCATAAGACCATTACACAAGATGTAGCCTGCAAGTATGGATGCAAGCAAAATATGTGCTGAATAGTGTGGATGGAGATCATTTTTCTTAAAAAACAATAAAATCTCTAGTCTGGACAAGTAGAATTTTCATTCTAAAACTCCATTTAATACAAAAACACACTAATGTAAATGACACCTTATTGTAGTACCTACTACAGAGTAAGCTATTTCTGAAGAAATAACTCACTTTAGCTCCAGAACAAGTTTTTAAACCTACTAAGACAACACCAGGGCCCATGGCAAAGTATTTTTTGGGGCAAATTCAAAATGGCTGTTAGAGAAGTGAAAATAAACAGTAACGCTAATTTTCTTTATATATATATATATATATATATATATATATATATATATATATATATATATATATATATATACATATATACATATATATATACATATATATACATACACACACATACACACACATTTTTTTAATTAAAAAATAATCAAATATTTGCGTGTGGTATGTATTTTTATGCATTGAGCATTGCATTAGTTTAACAACATCATTTAAAAGTATGGGTTTAGTAAGACTAAGTGAGATTTTTTCTATTAAAGCAATGAAAGCTTATTAAAAGCAAGAACACATTAAATTAAAAACATTTAAGGCATTTCTAATGTTTATTAAGACATGTTTTTAAGCAGTAAACCAGCATATCAGATTGATTCATGAAGGGACGTATGACTGAAGGTTGAAGGAAAACTGATAAAAAATTCAGCTGTGAATTACATAACTAAATGGTATTTTCAAATCTATTCAAATACAAAACAAATGTAAAGTTAACTTGTAATGATAGTTCATAACCCTACTGTTGTTTCTGTTAAAAAAAATCTAAACTTTCAAATGGAAGTGAGGATTTTGAAACAAAATTACACTGCTGCAAATTTTGTTCCAGCCCAAAAATAAAATCAAAAAAACTTTTTTTTTTTTTTTTTTTTTTGCTGAGGAGGCCAGGGATCATCCTGACAGGAAATTCTGGCAAGGATGCAGAGAGACTGCAGCAGTGGTGTGTATAAAGGTGGCATGGTACACATGCAATGTTCAGCTTTCACCCCTGCACTGATTTCTACTGCCAGACTAGGGCTGCATGATACTGGAAAAATTTATGTTTTTTAATCTGCAATATATACAGTTGAAGTCAGAATTATTAGCCCTCCTTTGATTTTTTTTTCTTTTTTAAATATTTCACAAATTATATTTAACAGAGCAAGGAAATGTTCACAGTATGTCTGATAATATTTTTTCTTCTGGAGAAAGTCTTATTTGTTTTATTTCGGCTAGAATAAAAGCAATTTTTAATTTTTTAAAATCCATTTTAAGGTCAAAATTATTAGCCCCTTTTTTCAGTTGTCTACAGAACAAACCATCGTAACACAATAACTTGCCTAATTACCCTAACCTGCCTAGTTAATATAATTAACCTAATTAAGCCTTTAAATGTCACTTTAAGCTGTATAAAAGTGTCTTGAAAAATATGTACTGTCACCATGGCAAAGATAAAAGAAATCAGTTATTAGAAATTAGTTATTAAAACTATTATGTTTAGAAATGCGTTGAAAAATCTTCTCTCCGTTAAACAGAAATTTAAGAAAAAAATTAAGAGGGAGCTAATAATTCTGACTTCAACTGTATATATTGCGATATTTATACAATTTCTCTAGGTGACTTAAATAACTATTTGGAAAAAACGTAAGTAAGTTTTAGACTGATTGGGATAATTATGTGCATAAAAATATAATAAATAAATCTACCAGCATAGATCAAATCAATAAAGTAAAAGATACTAATTAAATGAACAGCGTTTTAAGAGTCGAACTGTAATTGAATAATCAAATGTAAAATAGTACTGCATAGTCTTCCTTTTGTAAACAGTTCAACAAAATTAATTGTTATTAATTTTTCAAAGTTACAAATGGTACAATTTCTTATGCCTGAATGCTTTTAAAACCCTTGCACAGTCACAGGCCTCAAAAAACACTTGGAAAATGATCAATTATAGACCAGACTCAACATTGCGTATGCTCACGATGTGACTATTGCGAATGATCACATTTCGATATGGATGCTGAAACGATATATTGTGCAGCCCTATGCCAGATGCACTGTTAAATGTGATGAGGCATGGCTTTGTGTGTGTTTTTGTGTTATGAATGTCTAATTATGTCCCAACTGAGGATGAAGAAAATACAGAAATCCTTCCAGGTTTGTCATGGACCAACTCAACAGAACGTTTTAGCCAAATGATCTTAAACTTGGAAAAATAAAGGCATATCTCCTTGAGAAGTAGGTTTATTCCAAGTATCTCTAGCAGTCTCCAACAACCAATGATGCATTCAGAGATAAACATATGACTAAAGCAATTTATGAGCCATGAAGATTTAAATAGGAGATGGCTGGAAATGACGTCAAAGAATTTCCATTAACACAGAGCGAATGACAACATTTAAAGTAAAGGAAAAACAAAGGAGTGGATAAACATACTGTAGCAGCTAAAGAGTCGGATAGAACAGAGAGGTGTGACCTAATTGGTTCACACTGAGACTCTGTGGTGTGGGTGAATGAGTTGTGCCAGCTGCCCGGGCCTGTTGGCATTGGAGAGCCAATTTGCTGGCACCCCAGACACATTATCTCCCTCACAGGCATAAGCGAATGAGAAGATGAAGAGAGAACTACTTAATAAAGTAAGAAAGAGATAGAAGTTTGGGATAGATTACGAGCAGAGATTATTGTTGTGTCATCTCGGCACGCTTAGCCCTGTAATGCCAGATACAATGCCAGGTATGTCCTCATGAAACAAAATGTACAATGTTTGTTTGCTAGCGCACTTTGTTGGTGTTAAAATGAACACTTAATTGGTTACTTAATTATGTTTTTGCGATGAGGGAGAAACTGTCCCTCCTCTGATGCCATGTACAACGAGAAAATGTCAATCAAAGTGTTTCTGCAGACTATTTTGATTAAGTGGGAAATAATTCATTTTGACCATTACATGACTATATTCACACACCTTTGTCACAAAACTGTGCTTAAAGCCCTTATAAAAGTGATTTTCGATAATAGGTCCCCTTTAAATGGAAGTTAAACAAAATGTCTTTTTGGTTAAACAAAATGTCTTTATAGCTGCCAAATTGCACTGCTGACAGCGTCTGGCGATTAAATGAAGGATTAAACAGAACCTCTCGTGCTTAAAATGTGTAGATGTGGCAAACAGTTACCTGAAAAATTCTGTCCCACAGACTTTACAGTTACGCTTTAGTTATTTTCATAACAGACTTTAAGCCAATGGAAGTCTTTTATCCACTCTTCGAAAAACGTAGATGGTGGGTTAACATTCACAACATGATTAGTAATCAGATGTGCCATTATTTGTAGCTTTAGGTGGTTTCTAAAACTAAATCTGTCAGTGTTGTTTTCATTCTCATCTTCAGCGCTTTACTTTTTCGTGGTTGTCACTCATGTCATCTTTAAGGCAGAAGGTGTTGACTGAGTCATTGACAGCCGATTTTAACCAATCCATTCGCGTTCAGTATTAGAGCAATGGGCCAATAAGAAGAGCGTGAACGTGGGCAAGTGTTGTAAGCTTTGTTTACAGCAGCAAGTTGACATGTCAACTGTTTTAAACTGTTCCTGAGCGCAGGGTTTCAAGTGCAAAGATCCATTCTACCTGAATGTCTCCTAAATACATTATGAATTCATCCTGATATTTCTGATGTTTCCTACTTTTGTCTGATGGGGTTTTGCTCTTATGCTCAGTCAAATTAGACGGTTTTCACATCCAGAAGCATGCAGATGCACAGACTGGAGTATGTTTGCTTCCCAGGCCACCTGTGGCTCTCACACAGACATTGACAGTTACACTTCCTCTGTTCTGGAATACATCAACACCACCATAGACAGTGTTACAACCCAGAAGCAAATCACCACATACCCGAATCAGAAGCCATGGATGAACAAGGAGGCACGCCTCCTGCTGAAAGCACGCAACACTGCCTTCAGATCAGGGGATGCACAGGCCTACAGCACTTCCAGGGCTAATCTGAAGAGGGGCATCAAAAAGGCCAAGCACGGTTACAAGCTAAAGCTAGAGGAGCACTTTTCCAACTCTGATCCACGGTGCATGTGGCAGGGCATCCAGTCCATCAGCAACTACAAACCCAGCCAGTCCACACCCACAGCCACAAATGTCTCCTTCCTGAACGAGCTAAATGACTTTTTTGCCCGCTTTGAAAGAGACAATAAAGAACCCTACACCAGGATCACTTCCTCAAACGACCACTCAGTTATCACACTCACCACCACCTCCTCCACACTCACACATCTGGAAAATAAAAACACTTATGCACGAATGCTGTTTGTTGACTTCAGCTCAGCATTCAACACTGTCATAGCCTCTAAGTTAATGATCAAACTTAGAGACCTGGATATCGACACGTCTCTCTGCAACTGGGTTATGGACTTTCTGACTAACAGACCTCAGAATGTTAGATCAGGCCACAGCTGCTCCACAGGTGCACACTGGTGTACCACAGGGCTGTGTACTGAGCCCCTTCCTCTACTCCTTTTTTATCATTGACTGTAGGTCTGTGAACAGATCCAACACCATCATCAAATTTGCAGATGACACCACAGTGCTTGGTCTAATCAGCAACAATGATGAGACTGCCTACAGGAAGGAGATACAGCATCTGGCCACTTGGTGCACCGACAATAATCTGCTCCTTAACACCAACAAGACCAAGGAGCTCTCATTGCGGACTTCATGAAGGAATGAACAGGCTCACCTGATCCCATCCAGATCAATGGAATGGCCATTGAGTCAGTCTCATCCTTCAAATACCTGGGGACCCACACCTCAAAGGACCTTTCCTGGACCACCAACACCTCAAGCCTGATCAAAAAGGCTCACCAGGGCCTATTTTTCTTAAGGCAACTTAAGAAGAACCAGCTTTCATCAGCTGTCTTGGTGAACTTCTACCGCTGCAAAATAGAGAGCATCCTGACCAACTGCATCACAGTCTAATATGGAAGCTCCTCTGTTGCTGAGCGCAAGGCACTGCAGCGGATGGTGAAAACTGCCCAACGAATAACAGGGACTACACTGCCAGCCATTGAGGACATCCAGAAGAAACAAAGTCTGCGTCGAGCATGCAGTATTCTTAAGGACTCCTCTCACCCTGCTCACAGACTGTTTTTTCTCCTGCATTCCAGCAAGCGCTTCAGGCTCCCCCGGACAAAAACCAGCAGACTGAGGAACAGCTTTCCCCCCCCCCCCTTTTTTTGCCTTGTACTTGTACATGTGTAATGACAATAAAGTTGAATCTAATCTAATTTATGCTGTATTGATAACTATGCTGTATTGAGAACTAGCGAGTTATTCGCTGCACATTTATGATGTTCCATTCACTTTTTTTTTTAAACTAATCAGTAATATCTTTAAAAAAATCTGAAAATATTAGCTTTTACTTGTAATACTGAAAAATATATGATATAATCACTGAAAATTACACAATTTTTAAATCACTCTCACGACCCGATGAAATTATTCTATGACCCCCGCAGGGGTCGCGACCCCCAGTTTAAGAACCACTGCTGTAGACTATCAGGAAAAAAGAATTAGCTAAAAGAGGCTAATAATTTTGACCTTAAAATAGATTTTTAAAAATTAAATACAACAAAAACAAAACAAATAAGACTTTCTCCAGAAGAAAAAATATTATCAGACATACTGTGAAAATTTCCTTGCTCTGTTAAACATCATTTAGAAAATATTAAAAAAAAAAAAAAAAAAAGAGGGGCTAATAATTCTGACTTTAATTGTATATTAATCCTTCTACTTTAAGTCTCTGGTTCAATAACTAAATAAGTCAAGTTTTGAAACATGAACAAGGCTCAATAACAGAACAAAACTTGAAAAATTCTATAAAAGCAAAAAACTGACCTGTTGGTAAAGTGTGGTTCACTTATGGATGAACTGCCAGAAACCAACATTCTAGACCAGGCTTTATAGCTGTAACTTTTGCTTTGATGTTCTTGCAAATGCTATGACTCAATCGCTGTTTGAGTGTAAAACCCCAAATTGTCCCATACTTTTGATTTTACTTTTGTCTTTGTTGGCAAAATAATCTGAGCCATTGTGAAATGTGCATGAGATTGCTAAAATAGTCACTCCACATCATGTGATGTGGAAGTATCCAGTCAATATATTGCTGTATCAATATTCTGAACTGTTCGCAGGTCTGAGAAAAGGGTCCCTTTTTTCAAGTTGTCATCCGCACGCAAAACTTTTTAAAATTGTAAAGAGAAGCTGTTTGAGTTTTTGTCCATACCTGTAGATACTTAAAGGGATAGATCACTTAAATATTAAAATTCAGTCATCACTTACCAACCCTTGACTTTAAAACCCATGTCAGTGTCTTTCTTTTGCTGTACACAAAATAATATACTTTGGAAAATGATGGCTCATTGACATCCATATTTATTTTACTAATATGTAAATCAATGGGCCCAAGCAACCAGCATTCTTCAAAATATTTTCTTTTGTGTTCAACAGAAGAAAGAAACTCAAAGGTTCAAACCCACACGAAGGAGAGTAAATGATGAGGCAGTTTACATTTTTTGGTGAACTAACCCTTGAAGAAACTGGCTTATCAAACCGGATACAGCAGGAATAAGAGTGAAAGTTCAACCAAAAATAAAATTGTCAATTTACTCAACCTCATCCTATTAAACGGCCTGACATGGGCTTCGCTGAGCCTCTATCATCTTTATACAACACTCAGATTTGCATTCAGGAGTGCATCGTCATCCTACACACAACGATTTAATTGCTTTTATCAATTCTTTCCTTGACGCCAGAGTAACTAAATTTCCTGTGTTTGCATTTCAAAGAAAGCTCTCCACACAGCCTGTTATGCCACAAGTAGTTTATTCAATCTCTCGCCTACAGCAACATCAACCTACTAAACACTTCATTACTGTGCCACTCTTTCTATATGGAGCTGACGCAAGCTTGTTAGGCAAAGCATATGTGACTGATGATCTGCAAACATCTGTGTCGTGAACCATTCTGACAGTCATGTTGTACACAACTGCCAAATGCACAATATCAATCAAATCAATGGGATCTCAGACAGGAGTAATGCACTGGTGGGATATTAAGGCCAGCTGTCCTCATGTGACCCATCTGCCTGGAGAGGAGACTGTAAGGAAATAGCTCTCTTCATGTTGAGGTTATGCATTAACCCGTGCTGCTCAACAATTAGGATGGCTGGGACGATGCTTCAAATTGTGCTGCGACCCAAGGGACGGATGATGTCATGCTTGAATGTTGATGAATAAATCGTATCTAAATGATTTCTGGTGTCTCACGTGATGCTAAAGACTGATATAAACACCACAGAACATTTGATTTTGGGTAACAGGAACATAAATATATTTTAAAATGTATTTAAATAGAACAAACATTAGATTACAATATTTCTGATGATTCTGATCAAACAAATGCAGCTAAAATAAACTTTTTAAAAACATTTAAGTGAAGACTTTACTTTCTTAAACATTTGGAGTTTTTTTCACATTTTATAATGTAAAAAAACAAACTTTGCCTTACTTTAACAGTCATATTTAGATATTTATACATTATGAGTAATTAAAAAGGCTCATTGTGAGTCATTATTTTAATTCAGACATCACCATTGAATATGACATACAAATATATTTAAATGAAAACCAGGGTTATGAGTAGGGCCAGACAGAATCTGCACATATTTTTGGCTATTTCTGCGGAGAACTTCAAATCTGCAGATTTATGCGAAATGATTTTAGGAGTATCATAACAAAAAACAACATATGAAATAAAAAATAATACATTTTATTTAATGTTTTCAATGCAAATCCAATTAGATTCACTTAACTGGTAAACAAAGCAAGTCTCTAATATAATACATCTACTAAAAGACAGAAGACATTACATTACAAACTGTATTGTAAATAAATCGTATGAACATTTTATTATTACTATTAATACATCACAATCATGTTAGTGAAATTAATTTTAAAAACTAGATAAATATATATTTACACAAGGAAATACTCAGACTCAACGATGGGCTAAAAATCTGCACGTGCAGATTCTTTGTGGACCTTGTTATGAGTCTGATATAACTAGCCGATGTAGGCCTGTGCTTTTTGTGCAAACATTGCAGCGACACTCGGTTATATTAAACGCAGAACTTGTTAACAAAACAATAAATAACTGTGTTAAATGACAGCAATGTGTTGTGGCACAAATAAATGAAAGATATTTTCATTTTCTCTTTACATAAAGGAATGCATAGTTTGTGCTTCATTATTATTTACAGCCTCGAAAATCAAACTACCATTAAACAAAGTCAAACTTTTATTAACAAAACTAATAAAATGGCTTGAATGCATGGCAATACACTTCTAACATAGCACAACATAGTTTTTATCCTAGGTTATCATACCATCAGAATCTTATACCGGCCCATGCCTGATACCTCAGACTGTTGATGTTGCCATCCGCTCTGCAGATCTCTCACACGCCCCCATAATGAATGCAACTCCAAACAATAAACTTTCCTTCACCAAACTTGACCGATTTCTGTCAGAATATTGTGTCCACGGGGGATTTATTAGGTCTTCTGCAGTATTTGTGATGATTAGGATGCAGTTTCACAGATGATTCATAGAAAAACTCTACCTTCTACCACTTTTCCAAGTGAACAACTAGAAGTCAAGGTATTATTTTTTTGCTCTTACAACTGGGATCAACAACAAGACTTTTGGTCAGGTAGTGTATAATGATTGTATAACAGCATAATAAGACAAACAGCCATAAACGCTTCAAAATACGTATCATTCTTCAGGTTACTTAGATTCTATAATTTTATGTTAAAAAGGTAAATGCCTTCTTATATATACACTATTAAATGTCCTATTAGGTTAATGTTTAAATATAAAATTTGACACAGATGAGGTACAATGTAAATGTTATTTTAAAATGGCTAAAACTTTATTTGTGAATTTGTAAATATGTACTGCAATGGCAAAAAATATTAAGGTCATCTCCAAGTATTGCACAATAAGTCGATATACTGATTATTGTGACAGGCCTAGCTGTATTGAGATTCTTTCAGCTTACAACTGCAGTGCCTGCTGTCCAATTGAACTAAATAGCTTTCATTTATATGTCTAAAACAACAACAAAGCAAAACAACTACGATATTGATTCAGTAATGATATTACCGGCATTAGAATCTGGTATCATACCAAACCCAAAAATATCGAGCAAACCATAGCACTTACTGTAAACTTCCCTGACAGAGCTTTATGATTGGACCAAAGCAGACTTCCTGCAGTACCACACAGCACATTCTGCCCTCATACAGGCAATCATTTTCTTAGCTCACACAGAGCAGGATACCAGTAATTTACAAGTAAGCTTCAACTTCTCATACTGGAATTTTGCCAAAACCAATTTATCAGCAGTTTTCATTAAAAAAAAGTCCTCACTGGGTTCCCACTGTAAATGTCAAATTACCTGACATTTCCCTGATGTTCATTGAATAAAAGGCTGAATTTCCATGATCTATAATCAATAGACAAACATGCAGCTGTTGTGTAGAGCAGTTCCATCTGAATTATTACTCGTATGGATTAGTTTAACTAAGATGGTTTGTAGCAATCGGTTTCCTCAAATGGTTAAAGTTGCCTTAACTTATTGGGTTTTACAGTACTCAGTTGGTTTGAGTTCTCTTCATTTACTGGGTTTTACTGTGCAAAATTGCTTCTTTACATAAATGGATTAAGTTCACAGTACTCAGGATTAGTTTTTGAACTTAAATGGTTTATTGCAATTGGTTTCCTCAAATGGTTTGGGTTACCTTAACTTTTTGGGTTTTACAGTGCAGGAACAGTCTGGTGAATGCATTTGATTGCCATGTCGACAAGTGGGAAAAGATTACAATGGAACTGAAAAATAGCCTAACCACAAAGATAAGCCAGCTTTGTGCACTGAAAAAAAGATTCATTGGATTAGTAAATTAGATGAATTAAATGAATTATTTTATTATATATATATATATATATATATATATATATATATATATATATATATATATATATATATATATATATATATATATATATATATATATAATCATAAAAACGTGATTGAAAAAAATATGAGAAAAAAAATGGAAAAAAAATATATAGACATAATATAAACACATATAAATGGGAAGAAAATTTTTACATGACAAACAAAAATCCCAGATAGTCCATGATTTGGACAAAGATATTTATTTTAAAAAATCCCTGACATTCAATGTCTGGAAGAGATCCTTCAAAATTCCATGATATTCCAGAAATTCCATGACCTGTGGAAACCCTGACCTTAGAACTAAATCCTGAAATTCTTTCACAAGAGTCTTTTGATGTTTCTTCTAGAGCTTCCTTTCTTGCATCACCCCATCTTTGCCATATCCGGTTGACAGAAGAATGCAGACTCTACCCACAGTCCTCTATGGGGCATTGTGGCCAACCCAAACAACTTTCACAACTTCCCATTTTGGGTTATCATTCTACTTTGAGGTGGTTCCAAGATTAGCCACCAGTATAAAGTGAACAATCGTTGAAGCAGCACTGCTGATAGTGAGCGACGATCAAGCTATGGGTCTGCGGTTTCACTTCTGCTTCTTAGGTGTGGGTGTACAAGTAAAATTGAAAGAACTAAAAATACCTCTCAACTTCCTGAAGTTGCCATCTATTCTGTGTGAAAATACCAAGTCTTCAATGGCCTGCAAGAACATACACATGCTTCTCCATTCCTGCCATGTTGATGAGTGGGGAGGGGGATTGACTCTCGTACTTAGCCACTAGTGTCTTGTGTTTTTTCAGCTAACGCAGTCTCCTGCAAACCACTCCACCCATTTTAAATGTCACCACAGTGAAAGGCAACAGTGTTGTGAAATTAGTTTTTCTTCCTTTTAAAGGCAATTTCTAAATTTCACTCACATATGACTCAAACTTCCTCTCAGAAGCAACACCTAGTTAAGACTCTGGAGTGGGAAAAAAAACACTAAACAAGACTCATTTAAAGAGGTAGTTCTCTCGAAAATGAAAATTACCTCATAATTTACTCTGCCTCATATTGATTTACACCTTTATGTTAAATACAAAATAAGATGTTTTGGAAAATGCTGGCTGATGGCACACATTGACTTCCATAGTGAAAAAAATACTATGGAAGTCAATGAGAGCTACCAGCTTCAGTATTTTTCAAAACATCTTTTTTTCAACAGAAGAAAGAATCTCTGAAAGGTTTTGAGTAGGGAGGGTCCGATCAATCGGCATCGGCCAAAAATCACATTTCACGACTCGATCGGCACTCACTGATCTGGCCGATCTCATGAACCAATCATAAGTGTTTGTTTAAAAGTTCACAAAAAAAAAGGAAGACACACGTGCATGCTCTGAGTTATCCATTCACAGCGCTACAACACGCAAGTAATGTTTCCAAATCGCATTGTTAGTCATTTTTTTCTCTATTTTTTTTCTATCTAATTTATCTATTATTTCTTGTAAAGCTGCTTCTGACCATTACATGTATGCAACATCCTTCATTTATTCCCCTAGATAAGGCAAGATCTTATACATAGAGGGAAAATATGATTATGCAATGGCAAATTTATATAAAGCTTGATACATCAGAATCGGTATCTGGTATCAGCCGATCACCATGACAAGGAATCAGTACTGCAAAAATCCTGATCGGAGCATGCCCAGTTTTGACCAAATGAAGGGTGAGTAAATGATGACAATTTTCAATTTTGGGTTAACTTAAAATAGTAAGCCCCAGTATCTCTGGTGGACTGATGATGAGCGTAAATAACTAGCCACTCCTGATATCAGAACTCGATCCATGTTTGAACTTTACTTGAACAAAATGTTCTTCAAGGGTTGCATCCACACAGTTCCAAGTTCCATAAGAAAGATACATGTTGTTTGGGATAAAAAAAAACAATCCTATGCTGAACTCTATAGTAATAACAACTACAGAAAGGCTAAACCAGAGGTGCAAATGCTTCACAAGAATTTAAGCTAATAAAAAAATATCCAATTTGACTGATGGTGTGATGCGAGTAAAGATTACATTCACTGTAAAAAAATGCAAGGTTCCACACAATCCCTTCATCTCATCTCAATGCAAATCAGTTAAGTTAACTTAATGGTTAAGCATTTTAAGTTGATTAAAAAATTAAGCTGGCCGAAAAAAAAACTAGCGATCTATTCCATACAGATCGCTGGAGGACTACAATACGGTCACTATATGGACTACAAATCCTGTCATGCACCACATACACACACCTGTTCCAGTTCTCATTTTGTCACACACACACACATACACAGCTAAGAGCTGTTCAAGGAATGATTACACAGAGCATATATAGAGCACACACACAGACTTTGCGGAGTCTTGTTGGTTTCTAACCCTGTAACATTACGAAGTCTTTCCTAGTCTAGTCTTTCCATGTTCCTTGACCCTTGCCTATTTATTGTTTTCTGTTGTTTGCCGCCTGTATCGACTATTTGCCTGTGACTTGAGTATGCTTCTGGATTGTCCTCATGCTTCTGTTTGTACCCGATGATCAATGCCTGTCTGACATCTCTTAATAAAGCTGCACGTGGATCCTCACCTCCATATTCCAGCACCCTTATGTTAAAGTTGTGTTGTTTCAGCTGATCTTAAATAAGTAGTTTGAACCAACAACATGTATATACAAAGTTTAGTTTATACATTGTATCATAAAAATATAAAAACATCTAATACAAACAATATTATTTAAAAATAAATTTAAAGAAAAATGTTTCCAATATTTCAGGAAAAACTAAAACAGGAAATATAATTTTTTTTTTAATTCATTATCTTTTCCTTCTGCAATTAAGGCATGGTAGGTCACTATCTGCAAACACCAGCCCATGGGCCCAGGTTTGGGGGTCTTTTTATCTAAACCCTTTACAGCATTTCACTCTATAAATGCATAACGTAAAACACTATTTGCCCAACTATTTGGAATTTATAGGGCTATAGAGTGGAATTTAGTGTATAGTATGACACCTAGGACTGGGCGATTTGGCCTACAATTAAAATCTCGATTAACTAAACATTTTGATTCGATTATGATTATTGAACAATTTTTTTGCGTTCATAGTGCACAAACAAGTTTTGTACAGTAAAAATCCTCACTTTGAATGGTTGAATTACTTGTCGCTTGATTTCAAAATAACTGAAGGAAACACACAATCTACTATCTATGATTACTTATTGAACACCAACGTTGAACAACTGAAATTAAAACACAAATTGCCTAAAACCAACTTTTTTTTTTCTTATAAAAAAGTGAAAATAATTAACTTACACTTTTAGAAACAAAATAAAATATTTTTAAATGTTTTCATATTAAAAGTAGAAAATAAGCAGTATCTTTTCCACATAAAGTAACTCTTGTATTTACTGTAAATAATATTTAATTTTTAACATTATAATATAACAGTGCATTTCTTGCATCTTCTGTAAACAAATATTTTAATGTAAATAAGATTTTCAAATGTAATGGAAAATATGCCATCTCAAAGCATCTCTGAAGCAGCTTCCAATCATGGTCAGTGTAGTGCAAAGTAAGGCTTGACTAGAGATTAAATGTGGATTTTTAAAGTGGATGCAGAAGTATAAATCAGCGTCAACTGCATGTCTTTTTTGTGAGGTTTCGCAAGCGTCGTCGTCAGCCACGGTGAGGGGTATAGACCACATGAAGGTTGTGCTAGACCATCCGCTTGGTTTGATGCAGAAGTATAAACAGAGCAGGGTTGCGTGACTCCACACGTGGTAGGGAAAGTAATTAAAACAATTGACCTGGAAAAATGTTATCGATTATAGGCTCTCAATGACGATTATTTTTCGATTAATTGCCCAGCCCTAATGACAATTTAACTCAAATAAATGTAAACTTTTATAAATAAATCACATTTATAATTTCATTATCACGCCTTTATGTCTCAAAGAACATCAGATAATAGCTGAAATAATGACACGAATACATGCATCAACCAGTAAAAATTAATGCTTGAACTGCAAGGGCTGTACGTTTGATTCTTGGGGAATGCTGAAATTCACTTTGGATTTAAATGTCACTTATGAAATTATCACAATGTATGACCAAAATATATATACTTATTAAAACAAAATATTGATACAATAAAAAGTAAAACAAAAAGTCAAATGCAGATATAAAAACTAAAATAGATAGCACATAAAATAAACACTTCCCTTATTCATTTTAATTAAACAGAAAGCAATTCACTGCAAGAAAAATACACACTTCCTTTATACTCAACTCAACCAGATCTTTTGTCCATCTTATTCATCACCTACTAAACACAACCAAAATGAAAAAGTGGAGCAGGTTTCTGGATCTGAATAGCTGCAACAACGGCACACCTGAAAAAAAGCTTGAGTTTTACGAGCTTACCAACAAGAGGCTTTCTGAGCCCACATCAAACCTCTCAGTAAACCCAGAAGACACAGATCAAATCTAAACCCTGCTACTGCTTCAGTGCAAATTACATCAATCATTGACTTTCCATAAAGCTTGATTTAGCCTCATGGCCTGCGCAAACACACTCTCTGAAAATCTCCAGTGGGGATCCCAAGACCCCACTCAAGTAAAGACATGTTTTCATACCATTGTCAAGCAGGGCATGACGTGAGGGACTTGAGAAAAAGCAGATAACACGCATACAATGTTGATATCAAGCTGGGAGTCATAACACAGAGAAGGATGGGGCGATTCAAGTCAAAACAGGGAGTCGGGAGTCCAAAAAAGGTACTGACTAAGGGAGTCACGATCCTCCAAATACTCGATTTGATTACATTTTCGATTCTTGAGTCACTGTTTGATTCGATTCTCGATTTAAAAAAGAAAAATTTGAAAGCACAAGCTATGCCATTTTAAGACTTTTATGCAATATATTAATATCTGACCTTTGTGCACTATGACAGTCATGAAGCTCTGTGTTGCTCTGGAGGTCCAGAAAACTGTAGTCAAGGCTACTAAATGTGAGCTGCAAAGAGCTTCAATAACTTTCTCCTTCACATTATTGTACATGGTGGGTATCTCTGTAGCTGTGAGATGAGTTCTGCTTGGGATTTAGCGCAGTTCTAGCGTGCTAATTAAATGCCTAAAACCGGAGATTTCTACCAATGAATGTCGCGTGTCAGCGGCTATAAAAACTCCTACAGCTTTTGTGATTGCCTTTGCACGTGTTGAGTTACTTGGAAGTTTTATTCCAAATGAAGACGGGAGAGTAGTTTGTGTTACACTTGTCATTTTAACAGATAAATCTACGTTTTTTTGCGGTGCCTGCTGAGATGCCCTGCCATGTTAGTCGTGCTGCCGATGGGAAAATGTGGTATACGTACATAGCAGAGCTTGCAAACTGTGTTTGTATTTTTTTGTCGACAACATGAACGGTCAACATAACTCACTGGAAATCCAAAATACTTCACATAAGAGGAGGGGGTTCAAGTTCTGTCGACGGGGCTTGTGTGTTTGCAGTTGCCATGCTACCTTTTTGCTGTTTGTTGTAGCTGTTAGGTTGACTCGCAGCACATCATTAAGCGTTTTTTCTTCTGCTTGGCGAGCCAAGCTGATGTGACATGGGGGCGTGGCAGCATCGACGATTCTATTTTTTCATTTGACAATAAGAGATTGAGCAGGAATTTCGATCGATTTCAATTTAGAATCGAATTCGTGACACTCTTAGTACTGACCCTGACCCAGATCCCACACTGGAATCCAAGGAGCCACTCAGGAGTAAGAATCCAACATAGGTTCCTCCAATATCAAACGGTTTGTTCACTCCAAACATCTAAATTCATTTACTCAACTTCAATGTCATAAAAATGACTTATCATTGAAACATGAATGAAATTATTTTTGTCCAATCTGACGCCATTGAAAGACAAAAAAAAAACATTAAAGATCCCGTGAAATTAAAATAACGTTTTTAGATGTATCAGTATTGTTCATTTTTAGGATATCTATAAGCTAGTGTGCACCAAAAATTCATGTTTAGTAGATATAAAACTGATTTAAACATGTAAAGCTTGTTTTGTCACTTCTACCTAAATGGAGCAATAGTTTTAGAAACGTCACCTTATACTTCAATTACTCATCAAATCTTGACCAATCAAATCTCTCTAGTATCTGACATGCTCCGCCCCCATCAAGACGCTTTTCAATTGATGCTCTTATCTCAACCACTCTCACTGGCATACCGGTGACAAAACAGAAAGCTATTGGCTGTTTTTTAAGAAGAGGGAGGAGCAATTTTATGTCCCACCCTCTCTGTGTTTCAGTTGAGATTACATGAAACATCGAATAAAAAATGCACATTTCAAAGCACTTCACAGGAAACAAACAAACCA
The DNA here is from genome assembly GCF_903798145.1 of Danio aesculapii. Lineage (NCBI taxonomy): Eukaryota > Metazoa > Chordata > Actinopteri > Cypriniformes > Danionidae > Danio > Danio aesculapii. Next base: position 31,338,419 of record NC_079449.1, on the reverse strand, counting down.
AAAATAAAACATTATGACTCTAGTAGTGATGTCATCGGAGGAGACACAATCACTTTAAATGAGAAATAGATTTAAATAATGCTTTTATTCGCATAAACATTGGTCAACGGACAATGTTTACAGTGTTTGAATCTGGTACAAAAGCTCAAGCTTTCTTTGCACATGAGAACCAATAAAGTTCATACTTGCTTGTCACGTTTGAGGAGCTACAAAGAGACATGGCAATTCTCATGTGTCAGTAGTGTTGTCACAATACTGCAGGTACAGAGACACTGGAGTATTTAAAAGCCACAAAGATTAGCTGGTCTGTTTATGAGCTGACGTCCGAGCGATCCGCAGATAAATTGACTGATCTTAATGGCTTTAAAATGCTCCGGTGTCCCTGTATCTGTAGTTACACTCAGTAAAAAGCTGTGGGTTTAGTGAACTGATGACCTTTACGGCCACTCACAGTCATTTTTGTTGAGCAAGTGAACACAATGGCAAATCAGTGCTGTTTAAGAACGCACTGAGCAGCGCTCAAATGTTAGCGGGAAATGGACATTTTTCAATTTTCAGTATCGAATTCCAGTATGTGTCAGTGACTATTGCTTCACTGATCATCATTGTTTATCCGTAAATAAAATCCCAATTTCAACCTGTTCAAAGCAATCCTCCTGTCTGATTAGAAGACCTGGGTTAATCTGTTCAGTGGCCTGCACAGATCAATCGTTTTACTTCACAAGACCTTAGTTTATCAGGAACTAATATTATTTGTCTATATGCGTTTTTATGACTCTCAAAGTGCTGGTGGCTGCTGATGGCATTTTACAAGGCAAGAACCACGATTTTAGCTATAAAAAAATAAATAAATACTGAAAAAAAGTTGAGGGTGAGGCTGAGTGTGAGTTAAAGGCACATTATGTAATTTTCCCCACTAGAGGGAGTGTATTCACCACAAACAAAGTCATCAAAACTGATGCCATAACTGAGTCTGAAATCATAGGAGATTTGATCTTCATTACATTCTACAGGACTCCTTCAAAAATCTTTTTTAATGGATGGATTTTAAAGGATTGCTGACGCATAATGAGAAATGGATGTGAAATCACCAGAGCTATTATTAAGCTACAGTCGACTGCTTTTGGTCGAAATCATGTGAGAAAGAAGCAGCAAAGTGATGTGTTTATACTTAACACATCTTATGGTTCTATTATAATGCTACGGTTTACAGTCTAATAAAACGCAGACCCTATTAACGCATGTTAGTATTTTCATGTTTTATATTAATTAAAACTGGAAACACTAATGTATGATGTAATTAGCATAATGATGATACAAGAGACGCTTGTGTTACTAATTAAAATAGCTTATTTCTCTGTCTCTGGTCTTCAAAATATTTGGGATATTGTACGTACGCATGTCAGTAAATATATAATACTGTTCTAGTAGTTTTAGACTATTTTAATATATAAATACGTACTTATTGTGCCTTTAATTAACAGCTATTTTTTGTTTTAGCACAAACTATTCCTAAACATTTGCCAAAGTTTGCATTAGCTGCACGTTTAAAGGTACATTTCACAGACAAAATAGCAATAATAATAATAATAACAGAAACTCTGCCATTAAATGCAAAGTAATAAAACTGCACGACTTTCCTCCTCCACAAAGAAACACAAAAGTGTGTTGTTAACAAGACCATAAAGAGCGGACACTCTCACAGCCTCAGTCACCATTCACATTCATCAAGTATTTTGCATATAATGAAAGTGAATGGAGACTCACTCATTCTGGTTAGCATCTGCTTTTGTATTGCAAAGCAGCAGGTTTATAAGGGTGAGTGTTTTATATACATTTACTGTGCATTCAAGTAACGTTAGATTCAGATGAATCGTTTGTTTTGGTTGACTAATACAATGTTGAGACATCAGCGGTGCATTTAAACGCTATTTAAACGCATGCATGCTTATATTAGCACACTCCCTGGGACTTCCTAAAATCCGGGAATGTTTTGGGAAATACTTGGGGAGCCCAAACAACACTGAGATAAACACATACTAACGTTAGCTAGGTCGCTACAACTAACGGTCCACACATTCAACGGTTTAATCTAAGGTAAATAAACTAGACTCTTATCCTGAAAATCATACAATCCTCGATATACAAGCCAACCCCGCGAATGGGCAAGCCCCAATCCTCCCCACCCCCCAAAAACGAGTAGAGGTGCGCTAAAACATCAACATTTCGTCGACTGCTTACCATTTTATTCGAGTCCATGGTTCAAGCGGGGTTATGAAAGTGAAGGTGAACACCGGCTCCCTGCTCGGCGATCAAAAGCAGACTGTGAATCCGCCGAGGGAGGCGGAGGAGAGAGCTGGAGCGGCCCGTTAACTCAACATGTGTCCGGGTCAGTATCGAATAGTCTCTCTCTCTCTTTCTCTCTCCTTTTCTTTTCCGTTTCGTTCTCTTATTTCCACCGCGCGCGCCCGAGATCCGATTGGCAGATGGCGAGACTCATTAGAAGCCTCTAGAAAAGCAGAGTGTGTCATAAACGCTTTATAAAGCGTTCAGACGCCAGACTAAATGCTCTCTGACAGGTACCGAGCACAAAACACAGATTGTAACGCTTAGAGGAGGAGTTCTTCTTGCGTTGATGTCATTTGCCACAGCCTTGACTTAAAAGGAGAACAATTCTGTCAAATGTTACGTCGGTAAAAACAAACGTAAGTAGAAATGTTTGGGTGATGCAATGTTTTTAGCACACAGAGAAACTAAAAATCGGTTTTAATGCTTGTAATGCACTAAAATTTTACTGCAGTGATGCAAAATGCACTCATGATGCATGACAACCTGATTTATAGATGCATAATGAGTCATAGATATGGAAATTAAGCATTTTTCATATTATTATTTTTTTTAAATGCATGCTTTTCAATTGCATTATAAAGTCTTGACCTTTCTTTCAAAACTTTTGATGTTCATAAGTTTAAAAAAAGACTTTTTCTTAGATTTTTAATTGTTTAAAGTGATATGTTGCCTGGGTTAATTGCATGGGTTGGTGTTGTAAATTTTACACAAACCTGGTAATAAACAACCAGTACTTTCTATTGTTTTAAGCACTTTTTTCTCTCTATATATTATTTCTAATACAACGTGTTGTTTAAAGCTACTAAAACGTAATTAAAAGTCACTTTGTTAAACTGCAGAGTTGATTTTCAACATCATTAAGTAAACAGAGCAGATTAAAGTCGAATAATGCCATTCATAACGAAATCTATTAATTAATGTATATTTGTTTTACAGTGCATTTATGTAGGTTGATTATCAATATGCAGGACGGATGTAAGAGCTGATTGATTACATTCCAGTTTGAATACTTTCTTGCACGAGATCACGTGTGTGATGTTGGTGAATGGCGCCCTCGTCTGGTTGTTTTGAAAGCTCAGGAGAATGAGCTGCTATGTTGTATTTAATCCAACAGGTGCTCATGTGTAACAGGAGAGCTAAACAAAGATGCTTTGAATGCAGAATATAAATATGTGCAAGTATATGGGACATTCTACCAGAAACATGCATTATCTGTCGTTGAAATAAAAACATCAATACTGTGAATAAAAAGTATTTCATGCCAGAAAATATCTAAAATAGACTGATGGTTGATTTCTGTGAGTTGTTCTGTAAAGGAATATGTCATTCATTTGGTTCTCAGATTTTTTTTCTTTATTAAAAACACTTTACAAATGTACAAACTCTGTTCTTGTCCTTGGCCCAATTGAACAGCTTTAATAGTTTTGTTACGCTAAATAATGTTATTTAGAAGAAGAAGAAAAAAACACTTCAGAAATAGCAAGTCTACATTGTTATCATTCACATCAATTGATTAAAAATATAAAATTATAAATAAATTCTACAAATAAATACTATTTTATTTATTTATTTATTTATATTCAGGAATGAAAACAACAATCAGGAGATCAATATAAGAGATACAAAAGAGGGAAAATACAAGCTTTTATTTATACAATTATCATTCACTAAAAAAAAAAAAATATTGAATAATACTGAAAAGAGAATTGAAATTAAAATTATGCATTAAAATATTAACATTATTAAGTTTAACACATATTTGTGAGTGCCAAGCATTCATAATTCATCTGTAAAATGTATAAGACCGTAAAATTGATTTCTATTCAGTGATATTGTAATTAGGTGTAGTTGAACTGCAATATAAAATCAAATTTGCATTACAGTGAATGACAAAATTACCAAATTCACTTAAACTTCAGCATATATTGTAGTCTTTCAAATGGACATTTATATTTACCAGTGAACTGGATCAGTACATTTTAAGGTGCCATAGAATAAAAATCTAAGGCATACCTGAACAATAACTGTTACATTGTACATGGGATTATTAAGCCTGGTTTATACTCGACACCTCCGCTAGTTTGCTTGAGTGCTCGTGGCGAATGTGACGTCATCACAGAGTTTGCGAAGGTTTGCTTTGGGTGCACGCAACATTATTTCAGCTGGCGGAGCTCATGATTTTCTCATAACTCGAGCGAACAGTGCACGCGGTGCCGCGTTTGATTCCAGTTAAATATGAACCTCTTTGAAGACATTTTTGAAGACAAGTTATTTCTTTGATAACTGGAAAGAAATATTTGAACATATCAGTTTACAATATACTGATGCCTGTTTTTCTAGGCTTTATTGGTGATAATGGTCAGGAATGTTGGACCATTATTGCCTTATTAGCATAAGAAGAGGACAGAGCCAGACAGTAATGTGTGAATTGTCAGCCTGATCTTACGAGAAAATGTAATTTTACGTTTTGTCAGTTTAGTGGCTAATTCGTACGAATTCGTACGAGTTCATACGAATTAGCCACTAAATCAAAAAGTTACGAATTGCCGTGAGATTGTGTTGGAATTGTGGAGTGGACTAAATCTAAAAAAACATCTGTCTTTTTTAGTAAGTGTGCTTTTTTGCTTTTATTCTTGCCATAATAAAAATATATATATATATTTGTAGGGTAACCTATGTACTGTTGTCATTAATATTTTAATAAACTATAACAGGTAAAATTGTCCGAGATATGAACATAAGCAAGTGATGCATCAAAGTTTGATAAAAAAAATCTTGAATGTTTATAAAAAATCCTTATAATCATTAAAATAATTTATAAAAACAACAATAATAATTAGTTGAATATCTTGAATGCTATTATGATATGATGTAGTTGTTTGCACGGTTGACGACAGGAGGTTTTCCTCTCGGGAAACCAGCAGCATCATGTGCGACGTCATAATCACGGCCATACTAGAGCAAGCCCCTGATTGGTTAACGTGGCACGAATGACTGCTAAAGTTAATAGTTTCCAACTTGGATGAAAGGGGCGCCACTAGGGGAGGGAGGTTAGGACGATTGTGTCAGTGTCTTCAGTCCATTCAAGAAAACAAAGTTATTAGAAAGATAAGTTTACTTTACTTGGATTTAATACACTAGTCATGTATAAGTAATCAATTTCATTAAGTAATATATTAATATCAATTATTGTATTTTTCTTTTTATGCTCAAGTCTGTTCTACAGCAAAAAGAGTTAGAAAAGTTCAGATAATCATCAAAAAACGGGCACAAGCTGTGGACAGGATACCAGTCATTGTTTATATAAACTATGCCACCCAAATCACTCATGGAGGCAAAATGTGCCAGCAGGGAGGGGGAGTGAGGGGGGAAGGGAGGGGGTACCAAACAAAGCAAGCTTTTTAAAGGCCAATCACTTCCTGGTACCGTGTGGTAGGACCATCAGGACACTTTACACTACTGTGCTTCAGTGGTCAAGCAGATTTCACTCAGAGAGAGCATTCGCCTGTAGTGAAATGAAACTTTCAGAGAGTCACTGCCCACACACTGTCTGTGTCTGACTATTTCGCATTGACCACAGGGCTGGACAACTGCAGACTCCTCAGCTAATGACACACACTTTAGATAATGAAAAAATGATAATGTTAGCGTGGATCCGAGCACATTGGATCAACCAACACTGTATGACTGCGACCTTTGCTGCTACCCACAGGATTCCCACATATGTTGACCAAGGAATTTTCTCGAATGCCTCACAGAAAGCAGATTCCAACAGCTGAATTGGTTTACAGATGAGAATATAGAATGGGTGTTTTGATTTTGGTGATGCAGAAAATGAGTGAAACTCAGAATTACAAATGGAATTACAGAACTATTACATGCAGGGGAAACATGAATTTGAAAAAAATAAATAATAATAATAATAATAACACAGAACTCTTTAAATAAAGCAATTTTATAGAGCTAAAATAGAAAACTTTAATCACATGTTCATATTTCCAAGAAAAACAAATATTTTAACAAACAATTTCAACATAACGAACTAAAGAACTAAGAAGTGTGACATTTTTATAAATAATATTTATAATATAAATAATAATATAAAAAAAATATTTACACTAAGTTGTTTATAAAATATATATTAGGGCTGCACAATATATCCTTACATCCTAGATATCACAATGCGCGAGTCCACAATAGTCACATCGCAGGCATCTGCAATATAGTCGGGATTATAGTTCACCAGACATTACAGTTAACAAAAAACTGGAGAAATTTCAACGTTTAACCTTAGAGTGAACATTTATTATTTGCATGCGTTTTAAGGCCTGTGACTGTGTAATCATTACAAGCAAAATGAAGCTATTTGGGCACAGCAAATTAAACGTTTGTAGCTTAAAGATTACAAGATCGTACATTATATAATTATTTATTAAATGAAAACGATACAGTGTTTATTTTATTATTATACGGTGGTTATTTAATTTGTGTGGATGAATACGGTTTAACTCCCCATAAATCCTGAATCATTGTTTATTGGTATCTGTTGTATTTAACTTTGCTTGTCATTTTTAAATGACATTTAATGCAGATGTGTTCCACTACAGAATCATCCAAACCGATCTAAAATTATGAATTCTTTACAACTTGTTTAACTTATCGCAGTAAATGAAAATATTATGAAATAAAAATATAACACACAACGCATGCATATTATATATATATATATATATATATATATATATATATATATATATATATATATATATATATATATATATATATATATATATATATATATATATATATATATATATATATATATATATATATATATATGCATACAGTTGAAGTCAAAATTATTAAACCCCCTGAATTATTAGACCCCCTGTTTATTTTTTTCCCCAAATTCTGTTTATTGGAGAGAAGATTTTTTTCTTTTTTTCAACACATTTCTAAACACTATAGTTTTTAATAACTAATTTCTAATAACTGATTTATTTTATCTTTGCCATGATGACAGTAAATAATATTTTACTATATGTTTTTCAAGACACTTCTATAAAGCTTAAAGTGACATTTAAAGGCTTAACTAGGTTAAATTAAGTTAACTAGGCAGCTTAGGATAATTAGGCAAGTCATGGTATAGACTATCGGAAAAAAATCTAGCTTAAAGGGGCTAATAATTTTGACCCTAAAATGGTTTTTAAAATTTAAAAACTGCTTTTATTCTTGCCGAAAAAAACAAATAAGACTTTCTCCGGAAGAAAAAAATATTATCAGACATACTGTGAAAATTTCCATGCCCTGTTATACATCATTTGGGAAATATTTAAAAAAGAAAAACAATTCAAATGGGCGCTTATAATTCTTATTTCAACTGTATATAGCACATTTTATTCATTTACAAAAACTAAAATCACAATTTTTGGTTAAATTAAAATATAATAAAATAAATATTGTTATTATTTTTATTATTATTATTCTTTTTAAATATATTATTAATAAATAATATTTTACATCAAAACTAAAATACTTAATTTGATAAAGCAAACCAGCATCTTGCAAATTAGGTTTTTATGGATGTTTTATGGAAAAGGTCAAAAAGAAAATATAGGAAATACTATACATCAGGGTTATTCAATTAGTTTGTGATAGGGGCCAGTTCATGAAAAGCTTCCCAAATGAGGGGCCGGAGAGATATGTCTTGCAATATGAGTGATGACACAACAGCAATATAAGAGCCCATATGTTGTATTTTTGCTCCTTAAGACACCCACATTGGATATTTCTACATTAAAGTTTCATCTACGGTGAAAAATCTACTTTTCAAGCTGTTTGGACAGACATGTGTGTAGGTATAGTGTATAGACCATCATATTGGGGTGATATAAACAGACCCAGTCCCTTTTTTTCAATTCAACAACACAAAAATGGTGGACCAATTGAAGCGTTTTGAGACCGACTGCAACTTGACGTAGGAGTGCGGTCGCCCAGCCCACCAATATTGATTGACATGCATGCATTACCACATCCTTAGTTTGTTGTTTCACATCCACCATTTTCAGCGTGTGAGTCAAAGCAATGTCACCACAGAAACACCCTTGCTCTATTTTTGGATGCAAGGCTCATTTGGCTCAACACAAGAGCCTTCATCAACTTCCTGCGAACGAGCAACAGAGATTTTACATTTAGAGGCTATTTGATCTGAACACGCAGTGAATGCAATGTATCGAGATTCGGGTCATTAAACAGCTGATCCACCGAGTCTTTCAGCACTCTCTCCGAAAACACTTGTTGGATCTCAGCTGGCGAATTTGTTTTTGTTCCCTGCAGAAACAGCGTTGAGAAGCCATTACGATTAATTAACCATGACGAATTAAAGCGCTGTTAATAGTAAAACCGGTTAATCGTTGCATCCCTATACAGATGACGCATGCATCGTTACATAGCGGCAGTAAAACTATTCAAAGACACAAATTATTTATTTACTACCACTCTGACATATTCTGGCACATTGATTCCTCAACAGTAGTCTCTGCTTGGTCTGTGTCCGAGTCGTACTTGTACGCTGAATGCTGGTCCTCTCGCTCGTGTTGCTTCTCTCTGTCTGCCTGTCTGTTGCCATACACCAAGTGGGGGAGCTCTTGGCTCCGCCCCCTTGTTAAGTTGGGCGCAAAGTTGAAACTAATTTTCATGTGAAGCTACACACCCCTAAAACAACGACCTGTGGACACGCCCCCAACATGACACTTTTTAACACATTAAGATAAAAAAATCTGAATTGTGTTTTGAACTGAACCTAAACTGGCACACTCAAATAACCATCATATTAATATTAAATCTTAAAAAAGGGGTAAACTAGGTGCCCTTTAAAATGTTAATATGTTGTATTTTGAAACTACATAATATCAGTGCATACTGTAGTACAATAGGTTTTATTTTACAAACATTCAAATGTTGTATTTCAAAGCACAACAAGAGCAGTGCATTGCTTAAGTAGGCCTCTTCTACATTCAGACACATTCATATGTTATGTTTTGAATTGCAGAACAATTATGGATGCAACAATTATAGATTTTGGTTGTACAATTATAGTCTGAAGAATAATCATGGTTTCACGGATATCACGTCTTACGTAAATTTAAGCTTTATATTAGGTAAGTATTTAAATGAACTGTTGTTATCATCTGCGTTCATACATACATAATCATTTTAATTATTGGTAATAATTAATCCAACATATCTGTTGTTTACACTGCACTGAAAGCCACCCTACAGCATAAGACCTTTTCTACTGGGCGTCGCTCCGCTTGCACACGCATATTGGCATATATTCTTACATTGGAAATAAACTTACGTGATATGTGAACTGCCCGCTGCTATAGTTAATCCAGTGTGCATATTAGCCTTAGTGTTTGAGCGCGGAACTTTACACTAGCGCACAGGTGGCATAACTTTGTTTAGTTGCAGCAGTTTCGTTCCGTGCAACAGAAACGCTGCATTGAGAAGCCTTTACGATTAATTAACCGTTACGAATTAAAGCGCGGTTAATAGAGAAATCGGCTAATAGTTGCATCTCTAATAACGATATCAGTGCATTGAACAAAAGGCCTTTTCAACAAACATGTCCAAATGTTTTCAGCTGCTCGTTTAATGTCGGGTGCCTCCCGCTCTACGCAGCCTTCAACTGCAGCTCGTGCTGTATTAAACAAACACATGTCACTTCATAACTATAGCAGCCGTTTTTCGACTGAACTAAAATTATTTTTGATGGTCACACTAGCCTATTTGGAGGACCGGAACAAATTGCCTCGTGGAGCAAGTTCGGCCCACGGGCCGCCAATTGAATAGCCCTGCTATATATATATATATATATATATATATATATATATATATATATATATATATATATATATATATATATATATATATATATATATATATATATATATATATATATATATATATTAAAATAGGAAATTTCCAGTTGAAACAGTTGAAGACTTTACTGTATATGCATATATATATATATATATATATATATATATATATATATATATATATATATATATACACACACATGCATTTATCTCATTTTCCATGAATTATTTGGAATAATAATTTTAAAACAATTAAAATATTAAAAATGACTACCAATAACGGAATCATCTCTTTTGATAATCATAATTGCCATTAAAATATTCACTTAAAAAAAAAAGAATACTGTACACAATCTAACACAAACTCATCCCCTGAATCAGAAGCATTAAAGGCCTGTTTGACAGCAGTGTGACCCAAACACTGTTTCTGTGTTTCTGGCACAGGCATCTGGCGGCCCACCAAACTGCATAGGATTTTTAATCCACAGCGAGTGAACGAAGGCCACTGGCCAGCAGCTGCATGTTCTGCTGTCTCAGGCCTTTCCATACATGCCCTCCTGCTGTCCATGACCCCAACAAACCCTCCACTACACACACGTTTTACTCAACACACACCAGTTACTCAACTTTTAACAGCAGACAAATACTGAAATACTCAATTTTCTGAGAGAAAAATAATAAAAGATACTGTAGGATTTGCAAACAACTGTAGACAGAGAAAGTGACAGGCTGAAAGCAGGGATTGGCTGTTTGGAGGGAGGTGAAATTACAAGTGGTTGGCTCTGTGTGGGTGGGAATTCCTGTATGGGCCCCAGACCAGCACAAGAGATGCAGGCATAAACATTACTACTTTAAAAAGAGAATAGTTTGAGGGAAGTCATGAAAATAATGTTATACAATATTATTTTTATTATAATCATAATTCATAATAAAAACATTGAACGAAATTTGAATTATGAGTATTGTTGTTACACTTTGAGTATTAAGGCAGAGTGTATTGTAAAATTGAAAGATTGTGAAACTGAAACAGTGTGAAGATAGTTTCTCTACTGTTTCCATTTCCACAATCTTACACATGTGGTTTCATAAATGACAGATTATTAGTGGATTTGTTTTCTACTCTAAATATTTAAGTTACATTTTTTAAAATACTTTAATTATCAGTTTTTATAATGGAATGGCCAAAAAAATTTAAATCATATAATAATACTAATGTAATAATGTAACATGTAATATATATAAAATTTATAAAACATTTTAAAGCAGAGAAAAGTAAAACACTTCTTATAAAGTTACTCTTACTGCTAATCATTATTACTGTAATTAAATATTTAATCTTAAACTAAATTTAAAAAGTCAAATATTTCAATGTTAATCAAGAATTTAAGACAAACATTATTTATTTATATTTATATATATATATATATATAATATATATATATAAATAATGTTTGTCTTAAATTCTTAATTCATATATATATATATATATATATATATATATATATATATATATATATATATATATATATATATATATATATATATATATAGTTTATTATTATTTATATTTGTAAATAATACTTAATCAAATTTACTCTAAAATAAAACAGTATAAAATATAACCTATATTTATTATAGGTATTATTTACATTTTATTTATCTTTGCAAAAAAAGTGGGTTTTACTGAAATTCAGACCCGAATGCAAACTTGATGGAACAGCACATTAACAGTTCTTTGCCTATAAATGAACAATATCCAATATTAGCGCTGAATGGCAATATGACAAAAATGCAATCTCGATAATTATTTTTCATATTGAACAATAACGATATACATTTTGATACAAGTTGTTAATGCTTCCAGGTTTAAAAGAGTACCCCAACAATGACTGAAGCCACAAAAATTAGAGGGTTCACTAAAATTCGATACCTGTCTCATATCAACACACTTTTACATTCCAATTGTTGCACATTTCTGCTATGTATTTGGCTTTTACTCATTGCTCAATTGAGTAAAAACGTCCAGAGCTTATCACTGTTATTGACATGAAAGTTATTGCGATTCCATATAATATCGTTAATCAGCCCAGACCCATTCAATTGCATGCATGGCCTATAGTGATATCATCAAAAATGCAATGTTGTTTTGGAGGAAATTAATTCAAGTTAGCTAGAACAACAGATAAACAACCCTCTGGCTATAGGTTAATGACATCCAATAGCATGCATGCGTGGCGTGAGTGACATCACAATGTCCTTTCGGAGGAAATCAGATTCTGACTATTAACTTTATTTTGAAAAACATCAACCGGAGACCCAAAGTCAAACTGGAATTTCATACCGACTTAATCTTGAACTTTGCCTGGTACCAAACGTTCTGCATGATGTTTACTACTACGCCTTATTTCAACAAATGCTCTCTTAACTTGTTATTTCAACCGCGTGGAATCCGAGGCTGGCCGGATGTTCCTCAGCGAGACTCTGACCACAACAAAGGTTTCCCTGCTTAGATTTCCTCCATATAAAACCCAAGTCAAGTAGACGCTAGTCTTCTAACACCCAGCCACAAAGCAAACCGTGCTCATGTCATTACAGAACACCACACGAACATCCTCTCATTTAAAACAGGCTGAACTCACACCACAGAAGGCCCATTAATCTAAACATAGTCTTCCAGTGGCAGAAAACCGACGGGATATTATGGGATCAGACTTCCTTCAGGCAAACTAGCTGATAAGGACGGCTCACAATAGCATTTCCTTCTGAGACTTGATCAGTTTGTGCAGTCTGAATGGTGTTTTTGATTCTTTTAGATGTTATAGTTTATGTTATGACATGAAATCAATTCTAAAAACAGGAAATGTGCAAATAACTCTCTCAGATTTCTGAGTCTGACCCAGTGATGGGTCCTAAGGGGGTTCAAGAGCGCATGCGCCACACGAGTCTCGCTAATCCATGTCACTGTCCTACTTGTAAACAACAGGACTGAATTGTGCAGATCGAGCCGAACATGACGCTGCAGATTGCACGCCTTATTAACAAACCAGAGGTTAAACAAACGTTAGCTGCCGCTGCATAAAAAAAACGTCTAGAGAAATGTGGGCAAGAAGGAGGTCGTGCCGTTTTCAAACACTCACGAACCCAGCAGTAGGGCAGTCGGCTGCAGCTTCATTCATCTGACCTACTTTTCCTGATAACTGTGTCTGGATGGGGAGGGGGGAGATTTGAGACCCCCGTAGAGGAAAGAAGAGTGCGTGAGAACAATGAGAACGCATTTCTTTATACTTCACAACACACTTTCAGGCTCCAGCACCCAGAACCTGACTGCATAATTCAATGCCTGTGCATTACGGTCAACAAGATCTAAAAGACGCACAGAGATACATTATAGGCTGATGGCACAGACCAGAATGCATGACCATCAGGGCTCTGCCCACTGCATCTTTGAGTCACTAAAAGCTTTTAGGCTTGCTTGATTCATGGGCATCAGCTTGGAAACACAAGACACTGTCATAGAGGATTTTCCTATATTAAGGAGTTACACTCTTATAATGCATAGAAATTCCTTAATTTAAGGCATTGCTGACTGTATATTCACATATAATAATGAGAGCGCAGCAGGAAGAACTTTGTTCTCATTCTAAATCAATGACACTGATAAAAATGAAGGTGCGACGTGGTCAAAGGTGCACTAAACTTCAGCTGAATTTAAAAGATTATCCTTATGACACTTGCATATATTGCAAATAAACAATCATTTTATGGTTTGGACAAAGCACACGCTAACAAGTAAGCTCTATAATACACTAGACAACAGCATATCACACCAGACAGAATGATAATGAAGGCTTGCTTGGTTTGATGATGGGTTAAATACAAAGTATTGCAAATTCTGACCGTTTGCTTTGTTTCATAATGCACTTTGTTTTAGCTCACAGCCATGTTTTTGTTGCTGTCAGATATGGCAAGCTGTTTAACATGCATTTCTTTAATACGCCCTTTTATATTACAATACTTGTTTTTGATTTATATTACAAATTCAATAGTGACAATTAAGGGGCTTTGTCTATTTCCAGTAGTGTTTATTTGAAAGCAATTCATGCTTGTATTTACAAAGCTTCATGAATAGACAACAATGTTGTCAAAATGATCCCTGTTCAAACTGAACTGTGAAAATGATTAAAAATGCTCCAGGCCAGTAGGTGGTGATGTCACTTTCTAAACAGAGTCCTATGCACCTGCACTTATACGGCCCTGTATTCAGAGATTGTTGTTTATAGGGTATATCAACAGCTAGTGTTACTTCCCATACCAATAAAATTCCGGTGAGCGGCTAATGTGTCTTCTTTTTTTATTTTATGCGCTTCCTTTTACAGCATCGATGTTGTAATGTATTTAAAATATAAGCAGTTAAATAGACTTACCATTCACTTAGTTGTTCAAGCGCAAAACAAGATAAAAAGCTGTGTACACGCACACACCGTCAAGATCAGCAGGCTAGCAAAGAAACTCCATTGAAAGTACTGGGGTAAAATTAACTTTCATATTCTAAAGACATGGCGGGTGAAAATGTAATTTAATGCAGTGCTTCATATACATTCGGAGACCCACTTTATATCATATATCAATCATTTGTATATTTCATAAATCGTATATCAATCAATCGTTGATTTTTAAAGAAAACAGAACTTAAATGCGCTGATTTTGTAATTGCATACAGTTCACCGGAAGTGTTTGACCCAGGTTATTGGAAAATTAAAAGTCCTTCTGCATATTACTACATATACCCTCCTGTCAGCTAATCACACATTCATTTTACAATGAACAATATGCATGTGTGTGTTATCATATATATTATACATATCCTGTTTCTGTAGTTTTACACAGAGTTGATGACAGTTTTTTATTTATTTATTTATTTTCAGGCCAACATATCGCTGCTGTCGTGTTAATAATAAAAAAAGGTAAAAGGTTCTTTAACTTAAAAAATATTTTCAATGAGAAATTGCACATAGCAACTGCAAATAATCCATTCAATAAAATGTAACGCTTCTCATGTTTCTTCAATTATATTTGTTTTATTTTTGACTACAATCTCTATAGTTAAAAGTTTTTTTATTTATAACAAATGGCACATGTAAAAAATAATTAATATTTAATTCTGTTTCAATAAGTAGTTGTTGGAAGACTATTCGTTATTTAGGATTACTTGAACTGGCTACAACAATTAAACAGCTATATATTAAAGTTTGTTAGTAAAAGAAACACCAATAATATTTTAATTGAACTATAAAGCGACTGTAACGGATGACATTACAATAGTAGATGCAGAAAAGGAACACATGGTAGTATCTAAACGCTGTCATAATGGATGCTTTCCTGCTTGCTAAAGCTAAAACTGACACTGGTTAGTTTAAATGAATAAACGTTAATTGGGCTTGCCATATAAACAGCTCGCTGGCGATGCACTGACTACATGAAAAAACTTGTCCGGTGGTGTTTACTGTTCCTCACCTGATTGCGCTCGAAGTTTTCCTTTTCAAGTTCCAAACTGTTGGCACCACCAGCGCGACGGCTGAGCACTTTGGGGATCGGGTTTGGGACTTGCTGCATTGAACTCTTGACGCGGTCCATTTCTGGAAAGAAAAGTCCAAACTGCGCGACCGACCGAGACTTCCTAAATCAACATAAATAGTGTGTTGACTCCAGCGTTGAGCACGAAAATCCCAAGCCCTCGTCGTTATTACAAAAGGTCATTTTCCTCGTCCACCGCCCATGGATATCATTGCAGCGCTATTCCGCTGTCCGGTCGCGAGCGCGCAAAACACGCGTCTGTGCGCGCAATCACAGATCTGCAAGCGAAAACAGCTCGTCAGTGCGCGCGAGAGACTGTATACACATCCACTCCGGCAGCACACCACAGAGGCTCCGCCCAGCGCTGACACACACCGACTGGAGGAAAATCATCAGCTCCCGCCCTGAAAAACAGTTATCTTGACGCTTTAACAAAGTCGGTATTTTCCGGGTTTTGTGTTTTTCCCTGTGATATTTTACTATGACAAATAAAAGAATAAACAGTTAGTTGTAAGTTATTTAGTAAAACATTTTTGTTAATAGTGAAACAACCAAAGATATATACAAATATTTACAGTTACTGAATAAATAACATATAAAAAGTGTCTACAATTACAATTTAATACGTTTTTACAGTTTCTATTTCCACAATGTTACGTGGTTCCATAAATGATCAATTAGTACATTTGTTGTCTACAGTCAATACTTATCAGTTTGATTTTTAACAGGCCTACTTTCATTCATTCATTCATTCACTCATTCATTTTCTTTTCGGCTTAGTCCCTTTATTAATCAGGGGTCGCCACAGCAGAATGAACCGCCAACTTATCCAGCATATGTTTTACACAGGGCATGCCCTTCCAGCCACAACCCAATACTAGGAAACACCCATACACACTCATACACACATACAATAGGGACAATTTAGCTTACCCAATTCACCTATAGCACATGTGTTTGAACTGTGAGGGAAACTGGAGCACCGGAGAACGTGCAAACTCCACACAGAAATGCCAACTGGCCCAGCCGAGGCTCAAACCAGCGACCTTCCTGCTGTGAGGCGACAGCAGCACACTAGGCCTGCTTTCAATATCAATTTTTTAATGAAACAGCAAAAAAATAAAAATCATATAAACATATTCAAAGAAACAATATGTAAATGTAATAATATTTAATATATAATATTAATTCAGATATTCTACAAAATCTTTGAGTCTGAGATCATAACAACAACAACACCAACTGTTTAAAAATGTAAATACATGACAAATTTATATATGTACACACACGTTACCTGACAAAAGTCTTGTTGTCGATCCCAGTTGTAAGAGCAACAAATAATAACTTGACTTCGAGTTGATCATTTGGAAAAGTGGCTGAAGGTAGACTTTTCAGATGAATCGTCTGTTGAACTGCATCCCAATCATCACAAATACTGCAGTAAACCTAATGGAACCTGCATGGATTTAAGATTCCTAGAGAAATCAGTCAAGTTTGGTGAAGAAAAAATCATGGTTTGGGTTTAAATTCTGCAGAGTGGATGGCAACATCAAGAAAGAAACCAAAGAATCCTCAAATCAAAGAAGGTCAAGGTGCTTCAGGATTGGCCAGTCCAGTCACCAGACATAAACATTATTGAGCATGTCAAGGGTAAGATGAAGGCCATTCCAGAATAAGTTGTTTGAGTCATTGCAGAGATGTATGGATGCAGTCCTCCAAGCTCATGGGAGTCATACACAATATTCATTCTTTATCAACACATATGACTGTCAAACTTTTATTGTCTGCTGACCCCGCTTGCATAACTATATTAGATAGCGTAGGCATCTGCAGTCTCTATCTTTGTTCTCTCTCTCTGATGGGCAGAGGCCAGATTCAATTTCCCTGCAAAGCACATTCTATCAGATGGCCGAGTCAGAGTTTTGTTTCAATGATTCAGTAGAATGACGGTGTGAAGTCTTTTTGGTCTGTGCCTTGACTGATCATTATCTTCTCTGCTGTCAGCACAATATGCAAACCACAGTCAACAACACCATAATGTCAGCCCCGTAACCCTCAATATCCTCACTGTGTGCTTGCTTTAATATACAAGTGAGAAAAAAAAAACAATTTCCTCTCGCAATGCTTCGATAAAGTTAACATATTGCAGTTTTTTAATAATATTGAAAGGAATGAATAAAGCATTAAGCCGCCAGATGGCATGGTTTGCAGGGAATTTACAACATTATGTTGTTTTAAATTCTAAATTCACTGTCAACCAATGGCTTTACAGGGTTTATTGTGTTTTTAATACAACATACTATAAAATAAAATATATGGATTAATATTTATATTATTAATATGTAACTATAAAGTTAAATAAATTTAAAAATGACGGGGCGGCATGGTGGTTGGCATTGTTGCCTCAAAGCAAGAAGGTCACTGTTTCGAGCCTCGGCTGGGTCAGTTGGCATTTCTGTGTGGAGTTTGCATGTTTGCGTGGGTTTCCTCCGGGTGCTCCGGTTTCCCCCCTACAAGTCCAAAGACATGTGCTATAGGTGAATTGGGTAGGCTAAATAATCCGTAGTGAATGTGTGTGAATGAGAGTGTATAGGTGTTTCCCAGTGATGGATTGCAGCTGTAAGGGAATCCGCTGCGTAGAACGTATGCTGGATAAGTTGGCGGTTCATTCCACTGTTTCTTTTTAAATGATGATTCATGTTTTGATATGGAAATTATTCATAAAATCACTTTGCCTTTACAGTCATATTTATTTAATAGACATTGTAATAAAGGCGTTGTCCAACACTTATGTACCTTTTTTGTGAGAACAATTGTGTACCTTCATTTCAATTGTACCATAAAAGGCACAGAACAGTGTCATAAGAGATCTTTTCTGTACCATATAAGGTACAACTTTTACAAAGGTACAAACTTGTTCCTTAAGGAACATTATTTATATCCCCGTGTACCTTTTTATCTGAGAGTGCAGACTTAATACTTTCCTTGCTGAAATTTCATTCAATATTGAGTCTCTTAAGCGTATTAATAATAATAAGAATTAGAATACGTTTTTTAAAGCTTATGATTAAATTATGATTATGTTTTAAATGAAGCTTTCATAAACTAATATTTGTTTCAACTGGGATATTCATAAAAACAAAACAATGTAGCAACCAACGTACTTGTTTTAATGTAGCTACATCTAGTGGTTATACAACGCTACTACACTCAGACGACAGATATGTTTAAATATTTTACCTGTGTTTATATATTTACCAATTGAGCTAAAGTGTACAAAAATATATAGACCTTCTTGAATACAACCTATAGAAAAATGAAAGGTTCCAAATAGCAACTGTGTTTGTTTTCCCAATGAATGTAACCCGTTTTATAAAAGAAAAATTATTTTATATGGTGTAAAGCAAAAAAAAAAAAGGATGGTTTTCCCAAAAATAAAAATGGGACATTCTACCAGAAAGGTACAATTTTACTTATAAAAAAAAGGGACAGGGCCTGACTTAAGCTCGTCATCCTCAAAAAATCATACAAAACAAGCATAAAACCATACAATTGAATGATAAAAAGGTAAAAATGAATGAATGAATGAATGAATGAATGAATGAATGAATTAATGAATGACAGAACACATCCTTTATTACTATCAGCTCTCCTCCATCAAATGATGTCACATCCGAGTCATGGCCTTTAACATGTAGTGCATTTCACATTTAATGCAAATGTGACAGGACTGACAGAAACATGGAGACAAATGTAAATGTATTTGTATTATATATTTGTAGTATTTATTTGTAGAATCTATTTACAATTTCATGTTTTTAATCAATTGATGTGAATGATAACAACGTAAACTTGCTATTTCTGAAGTATTTTTCTAAATAACAGTTTTTAGCATTACAAAACTATTAAAGCTGTAGGTTCAATTGGGCTGAGGACAAGGACAATGACAGGGTTTTTACATTTGTAACGTGTTTTAATAACAAACAGAATGACATATTTCTTTACAGAACAACTCACAGAAATCAACCATCAGTTAATTTTAGACATTCTTGGGATGAAATACTTTTTATTCACTGTATTTATCTTTTTATTTCAGGGACAGATAATGTACAATCTCCCAAATGTTTTTTTTATTTTTTATTTAAACTTTTATGTATTCCTTTCGTCTGTAGAACACAAAACAAGATATTCTGAGCAATGTTTTTTCCAACATTCTTCAAAATATCTCAAACAGGCTTGGAACAAGTGAGGGTGAAAATGAAAATGCAGAATTTTCTTTTTTTTGTTGTTGTTGTTGTTGTTGTTGTTGTTTTGGAAATACTCTTCTTCTTTTAGGACACATTAAATTGATGCTATTGTCAGTGACAAAAGTGACAGTAAAGACATTAATGTTACTAAATATTTCATTTAAATAAAATTTTGTTTTTCAGTTACTTTGAACATTATATTCATCAAAGATCCCGAAAAACAAACCCTATCACAGTATCCACAAAAAGTGAATCATAATTTTATTTTTAACTGATAATAACAATAAGAACCATTATTAGCCTAATGACTGAGCATGAATTATAAATTATCATACATAGTAGAGCAGCAAATCAATTATTTCTGAAGGATCATGAAAATGAACACTGTGAAAATTATAACGAAATTTCAGCTTTGAATTATAGGCACACATTAGGGCTACATATTTAGATATGGTTTCTTTAAACTTTTATTTCACAGTACGAATTTACTGAGCACGGGACTTCTTTCAGTTATTTTTCCTCAGATGAGTTTAGTCTATTCTCATTTATGCATGTGTTTTCGAGATGCTGAAGAAGAGTGATCTCATCCATTAATGATGATGATGTCAGACGGATGACAACATTTTGACAAAGTCCTTGTGACGATGGTCGATGACTTTTAGCCTATATGCCCTGATACAACATATGTGCCTTAATTCACCTGTACAGACACTATGTGTGAACTTCAACCTAGATTACACAATAATTAGGTCAATAAAACCGGAAGTTGCTACAGTATGTCAGCGGCTAACGTTACGTAGTTTTTGTAAAACATGTTTCAGATGTCAAACTGCAAATTAAACTCAAACTGCGTAATGTTTTTAAATTGTGTATTATAACCGTTTTTAGAACTACTGCTTAACCGTCAAATGAACCTCGCAAACACCGGTTTATGTCATTTTCATGGTCACGAAGTGAAATCCCCGACCTTTGGACTACATCGTTCGTCGTGACGTCATCTTCAGTCTATCGCCAAAGTTCCTTCCTATAAAATCTGAAGCAGTCGCTCAATCCTCATTACAGCAACTGAGAAGCACTTCATGAGCTTTCTTCTGCACTTCAAACTGCTCAACAGGTAAAAAGCGTTTTAGATCTGTTTCTTGTGCCTGTAGCCTATGTATAGCCTACATCGTTTTATGTTTAATGTGCTCTCTCAACATAGGCCTATGTGTTATTTAGTCTACTGCTTTAAATTAAGGAGATGTCAGTCTGCTAACGATTTAAACTATTTTCTTTTGCAGATTTTCTGCTAACATGGGTTCTATGGAGGATGCAAATAACCAGGTTTGCCACTTTAATCCTCATTAATGTCACATAATGTTGAATTTTTTTGTCTTTTTTGCTTATTTGGTAGGGTAACAAAGCAAAGATGACAGTACATATATTTGCATAAATGTATTTTAAAAGAAACACAACATACAGTTAGCCAACAGCAGCAGGGTATTCGTTGGGTCTTAACATGTCTAATAATGTCTTAAATTTCAAAAACACAATTTTAGGTTTTAAAAAGTCTTAAATTCACTGAAATATTGTCTTGTAGGTCTTAAATAATTTTAAACAGGTCTTGATTTTTATGTAAAGCTACCCAATCTATCCAAAACACATCCAATCACCAACAACAAATTTCAATAAAACCTTTAGAAAAACTACTGATAACTAATATTATAACTGTAGTCTGATGTGCAAACATTTGAAGAGTTTTTTAGGTTATGTTGAACAAAAATGTATGTATACAACTAAGGTCTGCTTGTTTTGACACATTATTTAAAATATGTGGCTAAGAAATGACTTATTAGATTTTTTTTCTGCTAGGCCATTAAAAATCCTTAGCGTTTAGCCCTATATACGTCTGAAATTTCATTTTTCATGGTCTTTAAAAGGTCTTTAAAGTCTTAAATTTGATTTGGTGAAATCTGCA
This sequence comes from Danio aesculapii, assembly GCF_903798145.1. Classification (NCBI taxonomy): domain Eukaryota; kingdom Metazoa; phylum Chordata; class Actinopteri; order Cypriniformes; family Danionidae; genus Danio; species Danio aesculapii. The sequence goes on along the minus strand of NC_079449.1, from coordinate 31,316,409 downwards.
GAAACCCTGGGCAGCAAGTCATCACATGCAGTGATATATCTTCCATTTACAACAATTCTTGGGCTGTTTTACTACAATATATCACAGTATGTGTTCTAGTGCTGCAATCAAAACAATGTTATGAAAAGAGAGCAAACAGAATCTTTTAAGATCCATGTTAGAAGTAAAAAAAATGCTGTAAAATTGTTTTGCTTAGTTTTTTGCAGAAAGATGTTTAGTTTGAAATGTAAATATGATGCTTGTTGGATGAAATGTGACTGAATCTTCTCATCCCTGTCTGTTCCTTTCTAGAATGTGGTTGCTCGAATTGTTCACCTTCCCCTGGTTGTGTCCACCTACGACATGGTGTCGAACGTGTACGTCAACACCAAGAACAACCACCCGTACCTGAAGTCTGTGTGCGAGGTTGCTGAGAATGGTGTCAAATCCATAACCTCAGCTGCCTTTCACAGCGCTTTACCAATCATTGGCAAACTGGAGCCTCAGAGTAAGTCTATTGTTGTTTGCAGGGTGAGATGAGGGCGGATTACAGTGTGACTGTGCTTTTAACCAAACTTTTTTTTTGTAGTCTCTATGGCAAATGACTTGGCGTGCAAAGGACTGGATAAGATAGAAAAGACTCTGCCGATCCTACACAAGCCATCTGAAGAGGTAAATAGTCACCATGGGAATGAAGTTAATAGTTTTATTTTATTTTTGATTATTTTTATTAATCATTTTATTGAGTTCTCAAAAAATTAAAGTGTGCTCATATTCGTTTATTAAAAATAATGATAACTTCCACTTTCTCTGGCAAAGACATCTGTTCAGCTCTTTTCTGATCACGTGTTTACTGGCATGGGGACAAACTGTCTCTCACATGACATCACAGTAATAAAGAGCATTAGTAACCACACACTTTACAGCAGCATATTTTTTCTATAAGAATTTATCAGATGTTATAAAACATGAATAAAACAAACCAGATATGATGTGCATCACAACACTGCAAACCTTTTAATTAAAGTTAAAAAAAAATAAAGCAAGGAAAGTTTATTTATATCACATTTCATACACAATGGTAATTCAAAGTGCTTTACATAAACAGGAATAAAAGAGACAAGCATAACAAAATAAAAACAACAAAGAATAAAAATGATTAAAAACAGATCCAAACAGATTAAAATGTGTTAAAAAGGTTTTAAAAGAATAAAAAAAGAAAAATTAACACCAAAAAAACAAAAGCTATGATTTGGGAATTGGCACATTGTCAATTAATTGGCTTGTTTTTGTACTATAAAGTGCAATGATTAGGTTTTAGTTAATTAATTTTCTCAATTAGAAAACTTAAATTTAACAATAACTAAATCTTTAAAGACAGACCTGTTAATAAAGTTGCCAAAGCCATTATTCATTCAATTTTTTTACCTTAAAATAATCGTGTTTAACAGCTGAATTTGAGTTGAAAAGGCACATGATACATTTTTTTTAAAGTCCACCAATCAGAGAGTAATAGTGAGCAAATTGCACCAAAAATTTAGCTTTAGCTCCAACCACTCACATGATGAATGAAATGAATAACATAAATGATTCATTTGTGCTATGCTATCTAAAAACGTTTATATACTATAAAAAAAATATTGCAGCTGGAAGGACATCAACTGTGTAAAACCTATGCCGGAATAGGTTTTTTTGTTAAGGTTTATTTTTGGCCTTTTTGTCTTTATTAGATAGGACAGTATTGAAACCGCAAGCCAAGTCGGAGAGGAGTGGGGGGTTGGGAAATGTCCTTAAGCCGGGATTCGAACTTGGGATGCCTTAACGTGCCACTGCACCATATGTCAGCACGCTAACCACTAGGCTATTGCGACATGCCTGAATAGTTAGCAGTTCATTCCATTATGGCGACCCCTGATAGATAAGGGACTACGCTGAAAAGAGAATAAATGATTGAATGAATGAATGAGAAAAAATTTAGAATACAGTTAAAGTCAGAATTATTAGCCCCCCTTTTAATTTTTATTCTATTTTAAATATTTCCCAAATTATGTTTAATAGAGAAAGGAAATTTTCACAGTATGTCTGATAATGTTTTGTCTTCTGAATAAATTCTTATTTGTTTTATTTCGACTAGATTAATAATTTTTTAAAAACCATTTTAAGGTCAAAATTATTAGCCCTTTTAAGCTTTTTTTTCTGATAGTCTACAGAGCAAACCATCATTATACAATAACTTGCCTAGTTACCCTAACCTGCCTAGTTAACCTAATTAACCCAGTTAAGCCTTTAAATGACACTTTAAGCTGTATAAATGTGTCTTGAAAAATATCTAGTCAAATATTATTTACTGTCATCATGGCAAAGATAAAATAAATCAGTTATTAAAACTATTATGTGTAGAAATGTGTTGAAAAAATCTCCGTTAAACAGAAATTGGGGAAAATATAAACAGGGGGGCTAATAATTCTGACTTCAACTGTCATTTTTTTTCTATGGATAAAATGGCCATTTATAATGAATTCTTCAGGAGACTGTAGTTCTGTCAGGTCTCTAATGTTTATTCTTCTCTTACAGATTGTGGCCAATGCTAAAGATGCAGTGACAGGAGCCAAGGAGGCTGTCAGCGGTACCGTGAGCGGTGCCAAGGAGTCTGTCTCTATCACCCTGAATGATGTGATGGACCGAACACGCGGGGCAGTGCAGGGCAGTGTGGAGAAGACCAAGACTGCGGTCAGCGGTGGAGTCCAGACGATGATGGACAGCAGGATGCTCAAACTGGTGTCCAGCAGAGTGGACAATGCACTGAGCACATCTGAGACGCTGCTGGAGCACTATTTGCCTGAAAATGAGGAGGAAAAAGGTGAGGGCCTCATTTACTATTAGTTTACGGTGTTCCGCTAGGTGTGTGGCTGCATACAATGCAAACAATGTATTTGTCACAGATGTAGTGGGTCTGGGACAACAGAGGTAAGGATTCAAGTGCAGTTTTAATAAGATTAGCCCTACAGTCAAGCAATGGTCCATACAGGAGCAAACTGGAGTATACAGGTAATCCAAATCATAGTCAATAAGCAGGCATATGGTCGGGACAGGCAGCGAAACAGCACACAAAAATAAACAAGGCTAAGGTCAAACACACGGCAGGCAAAACAAAGAAACACTAGAAACACTCGCTACAACAAAGACTCAGCTATGAACCAGTGTGTGTATGGTGTATAAATTGTCCAAATAATCAGCGATCACCAGCTTCAGCTGAGTGTTGGTCAACAGCGGTGATCGACAACTGGGATGTGTGAAACGGCATGGTGGGATTAGTAGTTCGTTAAGATGACATATAGAGTTCACCAGTAATCTGCCAGGACTGGATCGCTGGTGATCGTGACAATATACTTTTACCCAAAAAAACTATAGCTGAAACCTAAAAAACTTTAGTTTGATGTTGTCGACAGGTAGAGAAAATGCTGCTTTTGGGAAAATATATCCACTTTTTTAATGTACTTCCAAATGTCGAAAATTGAGTTGATGTGATTAAACCGATTCCATTGTTACTGGTTTTATTGTTGTTAATATTACTGACATTTAATAGTCAGTAATAGTTGGTAATAGGTGTTTTCTTTTTGGCATGCTGTAAACGGTGGAGTAGTCAGAGCAGACTGGGAAATCTGACCAATCAGAGCAGGACAGGCACTCAGAAGGCGGGGTTTAGAAAGACTGGATCCTTGAATGGAGTGATTCAGACACAAAGAAAATTTAAAAATGTAAAGAAAAGAAAATTGCATTTTGACCTCAGATGGATGTAATCACAAGAGAGCTTCACAACATATTTTTGGAACCTAATATAAAAAACTATAATAAGAACACTTTAGGAAAAGTGAGCCTAAAATTGTAATTTACTCAGCTTTTACCAAATCTTTTAGAACACAAAAGAAGCTATTTTGAAAAATGATGAGTAAATTGTAATTTTTGGGTGAACTATCCCTTTAAGATGCACTACTGTATGTTTAAATAGCCTAATTTGGGTATTGTATACATTAAAATTGTACAGTAGGATCAAATTCTGAGAAGTTAAGATAAATATAATTAAAGTACTATAAAAATATTATTATATTTATTAATTATAATTATTTAAACTTAAAATAATTCCTCAAATTTTAAATTATTTTATTAATACTTTATTATTATTATTAATTTATTATATTATATTATATTATGTTATTTTATATTATATTATATTATATTATATTATATTATATTATATTATATTATATTATATTATATTATATTATATTATATTATATTATATTATATTATATTATAGTTCACCCAAAATCCATACCTCTACCATAATTTACTGTAATGTTTCCATTTTTTAAACAAAATGTCTTGATGAAAGACTGTCATTGTATGGAAAATTGTTAAAAAAAAAAAATCAAAAATTGGCTAAATTTAAACACAATTTAATTATTATAATGTTTTTTCTATAAGGCATCCATAAATGCCTCTTGCACTGCATATGTACATTTCAGATTCACGTCTTGTGATAGTCTTGTGACATGCTTCTTACGAGACATGGTTTTTTAAACTAATTAACAAGAGCATCCATACTATATGCTCTGTTATGTGTGTCAAATAGTGCTGGGAATTACTTCATTTCCCTGGAAAAAGAAAATTAACCCCATTCATGTGCGGAACATCCGACTCGTTCACGTCTCAAACAGATTGTTGACCAGAAATCTGAAATTACTCTCATTTCGTGAGCCTCACTAATCTTGCAAATAAAGATCTAACAAGTGAAGATTGTGAAATCTTAACAAATGTGCCTTTGTCTCGTTTCTCTCTCAGAAGGTGAAGAGAGGAATACTGAAGGATTAGAAAATGACAGCGATTTGGCCAATTATTATGTCCGATTGGGCTCTCTGTCCATTAAAGTCAGAGACAGGACTTATCAGAGAGCTGTGGAGAAAGTTCGTCATGCCGTGCAGCGCGGACAGGAGTCCATCTCACAGCTTAACCACACCATGGATATAGTAGGTTGATCTTCAGATGAACCCTCAGAGGTCTACAGTAATGTAATCAAAGTACTGGCAACTCATGTTATTGCTTTTGTTTTTAGATTGAATTTACCAGGAAGAATATTGATGGGTCGAACCAAAAGCTGCAGGAGAAACTGGGTTCACTGATGGGCTGGAAGAGTGTTTCTCAAAGCCAAGAAACAGAGAGCGAAACAGACAGTGAAGCTGAGGTATCAGAGATATTAACGCTTTTTAGCAACATATACAGCAAATTGATCATGATTTATTCCATTTCACTTAAGAATTTTTGTCTTTTAATGTACACAGAGAAGGCTTTTACTTTGTATACATTATTGTGACAGAAATATATTAAAACTGCTGATAAAATTCGAAAGAGCAAAAATAAATATGATTAATAATTAAAACTTAAAATAATTACATTATTGGTTTCCTGTATCTTAATTTTAATGGAAATAAAACTGAATTTATAAGAAAAAAGTAAAGAAATATATTATAGGGAAGTGTTTCTCAACCACGTTTCTGGAGGAGCACCATCAATGCATGGCTGTTTCTCAATATGAGTTCTTTAGCGATCTTGCGTCCTCGTGTTTCACTCAAAAGGGTAGTTCACTCAAAACGGAAAAATCTGTAATCAGTTTCTCAACCTTTACTTGTTTCATCTTCTGTCGAACACAAAAGAAGATATTTTGAAGACTGCTGAAAAGCTGTAACCATTGACTTCTATAGTATTTGTTTTTCCTACCACTGAAGTCAATGGCTACACATTTTTTAAAATATGTATTTTTTTGTTCCACCAAATAAAGAAAACTCATAAAGGTTTGCAACCACTTGAAAGTCAGTGATTAAATATAATTTATAATTTATTTTTTCTTGTTTTAAAACTTCCACGGCTCTAAGTATGCCGGTCGAACCACTTCTGCGAATTTTCATTGCCAATCTTAATGATTTGTTTTGGGTCAATTTTGAATTTCCACTTAACCACACAGAGCCTTGGGGACCAGGGTGTAATGTGAAGCGGAACGCTGACAACGGAGTTCAGATCCAAATGCAGGGTTTTTAGCAGGATGGTCAGGCAAGCAATGGTCAACACAGGGGCAAACAGATGTACACAGGAAATCCAGAGTCGTAATAACAGGCAGATGGTCAGTACAAGCAGGCAACGTAAACAAACAAACAAGGCGAGGGTCAAAAACACGACAAGACAAGGCAAGGAAAACGCGTCGTAATGTTCACACTTCAGTATAACAAGACTCAGCCCAGATGTGTGTGTGAGTGCTCTCTTTATAGTCCAAGTAATCAGTTAATGAGTGGCTTCAGCTGTGAGTGTTTGCAATCAGACAGGATCTAGGCCAGGTGTGTGAGTGGTGCATGATTGAATCTTGTAGTTCTTTTGCTGGCAGATTTGTAGTTGGTTAGCGAACTGTGTATTTACCAACGATCTGCACAGGCTGGATTGCTGGTGATCGTGACACAGGGAGAGGCTGGTTTGACCCAGATCCTAAATATAATTTTTTGCGTGAACTATACCCTTAATAATTTCTATAGTAGTGAATCCATTACTCGAATGAATCAGTCAAATATGTTTCCTTGTTTTTTCCACTCAGCAAATTGAGTCGCGCACACTGGCCATCGCCCACAGCCTCAGCCAGCAACTTCAGAGCACATGTGTGGTGCTGGTGTCCAGTCTCAGGGGTCTTCCTCAGCATGTCCAGCTCCAGGTGGTCTCCGTCAGCCGCTCCGCATTGGAGATCTACAGCAGCTTCAGTAAAGCGGCCGTCCTGGGGGATCTGTCCAGCACCGTCCTGTCCTCCAGCCGCTCACAGCTCAGCAGAATCACAGAGTCCATGGACAACGTGATGGACTACCTGCTCAACAACACTCCTCTCAACTGGTTGGTGGGTCCATTTTACCCACGTGTGGAGCGTGCCACTGAAAACGGGCCCAAATGTAGCAAACAGAGGACCCTTCAAGTCACTGAATGAAGCTTAATCGATTATTACAATTCTGTCATTATTGAGTCACCTGATTTGTTTTTTGAACACAAAAGACGTTATTTTAATAATGTTCTAAACCGGTAGCCATTGACGTCCATTTTGTTTTCCTACACACAAAGTCATGACAGCTAATGTTTATATGTTGCTTCAACCTATCTTAATAAGTTAATCAAGGGGTGACAAGGTGGTTCACTGGTTAGCACTGTCACCTCACAGCAAGAAGGTCGCTGATTAGAGTCCAGGCTGGTTCAGTTGGCATGCGTTATAGGTGAATTGAATAAACTAAATTGGCCGTAGTGTACGAGTGTGAATGTGAGAGTGTATGGGTGTTACGCAGCTGGAAGGGCATCCGCTGCGTAAAACATGCTGGAATATTTGGCGGTTCATTCCTCTGTGGTGATCCCTTATGAATAATGGGACTAAGTCGAAGGAAAATGAATGAATGAATGAATAAGTTAATCAGGTTTCAACTCATTTTTAAGTCATGCGAAGTTAAAGTTAATAATTTTAGTCAGTCTGACTGATGTGAGTTGAGACGGCGAAATTGTAAGAAGTGATTATTTTCTTTACTTTAAAATGTGAGTAAACCTGTTGCTTTAGAAGCGACAAGTTGACTTTACTTAAAAAAGTGAGTAAACCAGTTTTGACTTAGAATTGTTAAGTTCATCTAACTTAACTTTTTAAATTATGCACAGTTCATTTACTTAAACATTATAAGGCAGAGTTTACTCACTTATTTTAAGTCAACTATATATATTTTCAGTGTAGAAAAGTTATATTGATTCAACTTAAAAATTTTAAACGACTTATTCAAGGGGTAAAAACTAAAAAAGTGACTTTTGCTGTTTGTTGAAGCTGCTTATTTAAAATAGGCTGAAACAACACAATTCTGGAGTTTTTAGGCGGACGACTTAGACGTTCAACATCCACTTAAAATTGTAAAAAGTAATAAGATAACTTAATCCTTTCATGTTGTCCTAACACAAAATCGATTGTGTGGAACGCAGCATTTTTGACAGTGAGTGTACTATGGAAGTCAATGGTCACCTTTCCAGCATTCTTCGAAATATCTCATTTTGTGTTGAATAGAAAAATAGAGAGTAAATTAAAACTGTGCCTTTAATCATTTGTTTTTTACAATCACACATTCTTGTCAGTAAAAATATTCTCTACACTGAAAACATTGATATTTTCTGTGATGATAATGACTTTCTTTGCTGCATTATTTGGATATGCCTGATTGTGCACACTATATTCAGTATGCTGGCTTTATATTGGTTTTGTACATTTCTAATAAAATAATATTATGACAACATTTATTTTTATTGTGTATGTTGTTTTCACCTTGACATTAGTATCTTATTTCCATTTCTGATTGGTGTCCTGTTCTGATAATTAATTATCTCGATCAAAATATCATAAGTAACAATCAAATACAGTCCTATAATTAATCAATGGGAAAATAAACCTAAATTCGGATTGGAATTCTAATAATATACATCTCTTTTGCCTAAGCCATGATACATAGTCCTGATACATGATACTATTGTTGTTTAGGTACATTAAACAATGTAACCTGTTATGATTACTTATTACCATGATATAAATACTCAAAAATCACTTAACAATTTATACAATAAAGTACCTAAATAATAATGACTAACACAGAATCATTCACTTACACAGCATTTATGTTAAGTAATATACATAATAAAAAAATATCTGTTAATAGTTTTCCATATTTAGTGATTCACAAGGGTTTTCTGTTTATTTACGGTTTTGAATTGCATTATGGGACCTTGATCTCTGCTCTGTTGACTTTGGATGTTGAAAATTCAACTGTGCAGTTTAACAAAGTGACGTTTATTGACATGTTAGCTGTATTGACAAGTTATTGACAAGTAATATAATTCATTGATTTTCCTTCGGCTTAGTCTCTTTAGGGGTTTCCACAGCGGAATATTTTTTTAAACTTTCTTTATTGTCCACAAGTGGAAATTTATCTGTGGCTTCACCACACAACCACATCAGTGTTCACATCACACAGATCACAGAAAAAACAGGCAACACAAATATATTCAATGTCATCATAGATCACATTAAAAACTCTATTTAAAACCCTTTACACACTTAGAACCCAGTATTTAAAATGCTAATGGCAGATCAGCACACAGGGCATTTGACACACATTTTTCTGTATTTGAGGTTGCCTAAAATGTCTTTTTGAGGTCATGGGAATGGCATGAACTGCCAACTTATCTAGCATATGCTTTACACAGTGGATGCCCTTCAATTATATTTTATTTAATTATTATTATTTTATATATATATATATATATATATATATATATATATATATATATATATATATATATATATATATATATATATATATATATATATTTATTATTATTATTTTTTTATTTATTTATTTTTTACTACTACTATATATTGTGTGTACTGTTTTTTTTTTTACATTATGATATATGTATGTTACTTTTTATGTAAACTCTATAAATGCCTTGGCAATACATTTGTCATGCCAATAAAGCAACTTTTGAATTTGAATTTGGATGCCCTTCCAGCTGCAACCCAACACTGGGAGTACACCCATACTCATTCACACTCATACACTACAGCTAATTTAGTTCATTCAATTTACCTGTACCACATGTCTATGGACTGTGGGGGAAACACGCCAACACGGGGAGAACATGCAAACTCCACACAGAAATGCCAACTAACTCGAACCAGCGATCTTCTTGCCGTGAGACGACAGTGCTAACCACTGCACCACCGTGTCGCCAAGTAATATAATTAATAATATAGAGAAATAAATGTACTGGCTGTTTATTACAAGGTTTTTGTACCGTAATTTACAACACCAACCCAGACAACCTTATAAGCCTCATAATATAAACCTTAATAAGGTTAAAAGTTGTTGGAGGAAAGATCAAGGTCCCATAATGCCGTTCAAAAGCATTAATAAACAGGGACAAATAAAAACATGAATCAGAAACTGTGGAGAACTGATCATGTACAGATATTTATTTATAGTGACAATTAAACCTAACTATGTGTTATCAAAGATTTTAGATGTTTGCTGATGAAAATGACACTACTCTATAGGTGTATATAAACCATTAGTTTGGTTTATTCATGTCACATGCTTCTCGTTTGTTCTCCTGTGTGTTCTTTATTGGTTGTCTTGTTTATTAATTGTGTCGTCAGCTTTAGTTAATTGTTTCTTTGTGTATTTATACCAGGTGTTCTATGGATTTGTCCCAGTGTTGCCAACTTAGCAATTTTGTTGCTAGATTTAGCAACTTTTCATACTACCCTAGCAACTTTTTTTTTTCTCCAAAAAGCACCTAGCAACAAATTTAGCAATTTTTAACATTCATTTGGCTACTTTTAGCAATTTTTAGAAAGTGATTTAAAAGAGGCTGCAGGCTTCCCAGTAGAGTAAATTGCTAGCTCAGATTGTTTTTCATAACTGTTAATTTACTGATATTTGTTAACATGTATAATTGTTGGTAATTTAGGAAGCAATAAATTCCAATAGTGCTATAATTGTTGTCATTTTCACAAATGTGTTAATTTCACAAGTTAAAAAAGTACACAAGCTGTGATTGTTTAACAGAATGTAACTGTCCATCATCAGTGTTATATTTAAAAATAAAAAAATTCTTATCAAAAAGTGTTTGTTTTACTTTTACAAATAGTCAACTCTATTTTTCATACAAATCTAAATGGACATATTGTTTTTCGGAGATGACCAGTCAGTTTGAGAAAACATTAATTATTTTGTATTTAATTGAGTTTTGATTACGCAATGACGTGCATCTGGATGTATGTTTTATTATAATATAATATGGCACCTCAAGAGTAGAGACACCAGGCTTATCAGATACTACGGGATGACGTCACTGATATGCAAATAAGTGCGTGATATCATCTGGCAACATTTAACTACTTTTCGGGCAGGCTTTAGCTACTTTTGTCAGATTTTCTACCTTGTCAGATTTTCCTACCTCCCTCAAAAAATAGCACAATTTGATGAAGCAATATGCTACCCATCAGATTTTGCTACCAGTGTAAATTTTAATGTGGAGTAGTGTGATATGAAGCTGTAATATCACCTTAACCTACCTAATCCCTAACACCAACATCAGAACCATTCAAATACATTGTTTGTAGCATAATCTGACCGGTAGGATAAAATGTCAGGACACTGGTTCTGTTAGTCCTTCATTAATGAGTAGTTTTCCTAGTACCCCCGTGATGATTGTGTTGTTCCCAGGTTTGGTTTTGTTATTCTTTAGCCTGTTTTTGTTTGTCATGTTTTTTCACTATGTTATCATTCCCGATTTTCTGCACTTCACAATAAACCCACTGAACTGCATTTGAATCTTTGTTTCATCATTTTCCATCACAGACGTAACAATAGGTGTTAATAACTTATATTGTATAAGGTTTATAATACATTTCTTTGAAGTTTAAATATACATAAAATATCTGAAAATGTACCTTTTTTCTATTTTTGTTTTGTTCTGTTGTCTATTTTTGTTGTTATAGGATTTATACACTTTCTGTATATCTCTGTATTCTTGTTGAACATTCCAATAAAAATAAAATAAATTTATAAAAGTTTTTGTTTTCGCAAATCCACTAGAGGCTGCTGTGAGAGGCATCTTTATGAGATCTCAAATTTCTCCCGCTAGTGTTATTCTCGCCTGATGTTCTCTCGTAAATCCCCCAGAGGCCGCTGTCGACTGACTGTTTGACTGACTGAATAACTGACCCACCCCGAAGAGCATAGAATCACCAAGAGGCGTAACTCTAGTGCGATTTGGGAAACAGCCACTAGACGGCGCGGCTGCCATTTTGGAATGAAAATTCCAATAGAACAACAGCATATTATAAGTCTGTAAAATAAACTAATAAAAGTGCTGATGATTGTGATAGTAAGTGTTGTATTGTCGTCTTTCAGGTTGTCTCAAATTTAATGCGCTTTTTAAATAAATAAATAAAAAACAAAACAGCTGCTTTCCATCGTGACAGCAATAAGATCCAATGGACGGCAAATTGCTTTCACTCCAAAATGGCGGAATATGGGGCTGTTGCAATGGAACGTTCTATTGAGTGTCGCCTCTTGGTGATTCTAAGCTCTTCGCCCATCCTCCACTTTCCCTAAACTCAACCAATAGTATTTTAAAAAGCACAGATTAACCCCACCCACCCACTTCCCTAAACCCAACCAACAAATTTAAAAACCAATTCAGAAAAAGAAAAGCCCTCGCCTTATTTTTACCACATTCTCAACCTGTTATTCACTCGTTTATTTTATCTTTTGGCTTCAGTTTTTGTCTTACCTGCTTTCTGCAACCGTTCTTCACCAGACTCGAACTCTGTCATCGTGGTCAACTCCTCTCTGCGTTTTAAGTCCACCGACGTACATGGTGAGCTACTACCCAACAAACACACAGCGTTGCCTCGATCTAACGACCTTCCTACAACATTGTACCAACCTTGTAAAAAGGTTGAGGATCTACATTGTTGATGAAGGTTGTCACAACGGTGTCATAACATTGTCATTTAAACGACCATTGTCTTAGGTTGTGCTAAAGCAGCATGGACGACCACTGTACATTTACTCGTCATCAACGAATCAGTTTAAATTTCAACAGACCATTCGGCGTCTCATTCAACAACGACCGAGGAGACGTGAGTTTTGCTTTATTTCTTCTTGCTAAATAAGACATCAGTGGTCATTTGTGTGATCCTGTTGAGTCAAGCTCTGATCTGTCCTCTTGTTCACTGCCTAGTTTGACTTGTGGCTGCTGTGGATCCATCTCTGAACTGAATTCTCTGTTGGATTTCTTTCTCTGACTGCTTTCTCCGTACCAACAACTACACCTGGTCTTCAGCTGCGCTCCCCGGTCTGCTGTATTCTCCAGTCCAGAGCTTCAATGTAGTGTCTGCATTCATTCATTCATTCATTCATTCATTCATTCATTCATTCATTCATTCATTCATTTATTTTTAATGCTTTCTTGTTTGTTTACCTTCTCAATCGACATTTTAATTTAGCCTACCCTTTTAGTTTAATTATATATAGTTAAATTCATTCATTTTCTTTTCGGCTTAGTCCCTTTATTAATCCGGGGTCGCCACAGCAGAATAAACCGCCCACTCATAAAGCATTTGTTTTACGCAGCGGATGCCCTTCCAGCCGCAACCCATCACTGGGAAAATATAGTTAAATATTTAATATAATCTAAACTTTATTACATGCTGTTTTCTTATAATTAGATGTGTACTGTATGTATTAAATATTGTGAATATATATAATAAAAAAGTTTGATTATATTCACTTGTGTGGCTTTTTAACACTTCAAAGCTTACACATGCAGTTGTTAAATTAAAAAAGAAAAATGAATGAACAATATTTAATATTAGGCAATACTGGAAAAGTATTACTGCTTATCTTGTATTCTAGGCAGTATTGATAAACTGCCCGAAAAAAAAAAACACATTAATACATGTAGTAAGAACGTCGTCTCATGGTTGCTGAAACGTTGCTACAGCCTTCTCACGTCTTACATTTCTACGTTGTAACAATGTAGTGAGCATGTAAGTGGCAATGTTGCTTTTGAAAAAATGCAACGTTGTACAGACATCACTACAACGTAAATGAGTTTGTTGAGTAGACAAACTGGTAACAGCCGGAAAACCACCCATATGGAGGTAAGCGGTCAGCTGGTAAGCGTGAAAAGGAACTGCGTCATACCACCCCATAGCATTCATTTAAAATATGTAATGCAGCCATACAAACTTCTGGCTACATAATTCACGATCTCAAGAACTGTATATAGGGCTTTGTTTTCAGAATGAGTCTATGTTGCGTATACATTTGGTGTAATTTATATTACAAATAAAAGGTGTTCACTTGTTTCTAGACTTAAAGATATAAAATTTTATTGTTGGTTAATTTATTGTTACCCAATTTTCTGCATGAAACACGATACAGTATGCTTACAAAACACAGTAAGAACATGAAAAAGGTCATGTAGCACTTTCATCATACAAACACACCACAATCCTTCTCAATTAAATATCCACAAATAAATAATATATTATATACACCACAAAACTGCACTAAATAAAATGACAATTTTGAACTCATGGTGACTTACCAAAGATTCAAAGGAATGCACGTCTTTGTATTTATTTGATCCACATGTTACTATTGTATACAATAATGATTTATTTTAAATAACGTTAACAGTTCAGAGTGCAGTAAATTATCCACTATGAAAGAAATAGCAAGCAACACCCATTCATTTCTAGAACGGAAAAATGCTTAAAATACAATTAAAACCAAATATCTGTTAATTTCAACCAATGAAACACAAGGAAAAGAATAACGAGGCTTAGATGAGGAGAACTCATTGTAGCTTTACCTAAAGTAAAAAAAAAAAGAAGTGAAAAACGTAAATAAAGAAAGAAAGAACAAAACTGTACATATCAGATTTATTCCTGCACTGTCAATGTATGTTTATTCTAAAAGGATAGTTCACCCCCCAAACAAATGTACTCCTTGATTTAGCCATTGGCACCCATAGTAAGGAAAAAATACTCAACATTCTTCTAAATATTTTCTTTTGTGTTCATCAGTTGAAAAAACTCATGTAGGAGAGTGAATGGTGAGTACATTTCTCTTTTTGGGTGAACTGTCCCTTTTAAAAAATGCTTTCCTGTCAGTTAATGCGTGAAATATTTGTGTCAGGCTTACCAAATGCTGACTGTATTTGCAAAACTTCTGATTCTTTTGGTAGCACAGGTTCTACAGTTATGAGAGAGAGAGAGAGAGAGAGAGAGAGAGAGAGAGAGAGAGAGAGAGAGAGAAATTGAGAAATTGAGAAATTGAGAAATTAATACACCTTTATGTAATACAAAATTTTTAACTACAACATGTTTCATTGATTTAAACAAAAACATATTTCCAAATCACACAATATTTTCATCCAAAAACAATACATTATTTTCAACCCAACACAACATATTTTTTACACTCCACATGCCTCCAGACTTGTCCAACTCTTTCATTGACAAATAAAAATTAAAATCATGCCTTATTCTTGCTCTTAGAAGCCCTTTAAAAATCAGTTCAACTCTAAAATTGGTCTCATACAAAATCTTGTGCCTCCTACTCATGTATATGGAAAGAGAGAGAGAGAGAGAGAGAGAGAGAGAAAGAGAGAGAGATTACAGTCTCGCCTCAACGTAAAGAATAAATAAACTCATAGTGTGATAATACATCATGGTTGAAAGGGATATAATAGCACAATATCTCATACATTTTGCTTATAACAAAACTTCCTAGCATGATTACTTGATTAGCATGTCCCCAGCATGTTTCTATCATGATTAGCATGTTACTTACATGTTTATCATTTAATTAGCCTGTTGCTACCACATTTCTTAAGTTTATCACATTATGAACATGTTTCTAACATGATAAACATGTTACTAGCACATTGCTTAAATGTTGTTAATTTAATTAGGATGTTTCTAGCATGGTTATGATGTTACTTAAATGTTTCTTACATGTTAATCAGTTAATTAGCATGTTTCTAACATGGTTAACATGTTACTGCCATGTTTATTGCATTTATTGTTTTATTAGCATGTTATTAGCACGGTTAACATGTTACTTGGATGTTTCTTATATGTTTATCATTTTTTTAGCGTGGTTTTATCATGGTTAGCATGTTACTTGGATGTTTCATACATGTTTATCATGTTATTATGTTTGTAGCATGGTTAGCATGTTACTAGCATGTTTCTTACATTTTTAGCATTTAATTAGCAAGTTTTTAGCATGGTAAGCATGTTACTTGGGTTGTTTCTTATATGTTTATCATTTTATTTGCATGTTTCTAACATGGTTAGCACGTTATTTAGATGTTCTTTATAAGTTTATCATTTTATTAGCATGTTTCTAGCATGGTTAACATGTTACTTGGATGTTTCTTATGTTTAACATTTTATTAGTAAGTTACTAGCATATTGCGCACATGTTTATCATTTTATTAGCATGTTTCTAGCATGGTTAGGATGTTGTTAGCATGTCGCTTACATGTTTCTTACATGGTTATCATTTTTTAGTATGTTTTTAGCATGTTTAACATGTTACTTGGATGTTTCTTACATGTTCATCATTTTATTAGCATGTTTCTAGCATGGTTATCATGTTACTTGGATGTTTCTTACATGTTTATAATTTTGTTAGCAAGTTACTAGCATGGGTAGCATGTTGCTAGCACATTGCTTACATGTTTATCATTTTATTACCATGTTTTTAGCATGGTTAGCATATTGTTACCATGTTTCTTACATGTTTATCATTTTACTAGTGTGTTTTTAGCATAATTAGCATGTCACTAGCACATTGCTTACATGTTTATCATTTTATTAATATGTTTCTAGCATGGTTAGCATGTTAATTGCATGTTGCTAGTATTTTTCTTGTATGTTATTATGTATTTTCACTGTAAAAAATACAAAAAAGTGTATCTTTTTAGCTAATCTTGAACAAAAATATTAGTTATATTATTTACTAGATATATTTACTCTTGAAACATTTTAATAATTGCCATTTTACAGTGTATGCTTTGAGCAAAAATACAAACTATTCAGGTACATCAAGTGAGGAGTTGTACCCAAACTTCAACATTTTTCTACATTCAATAGTCCCAATCAACTTTACCCAGCAAACGTTATATTTTACAGCACACATGTATATAGTGTTATTATACATGTATTTAATAATAAAGTTTCCCACCTGTTATTGTGACTTTGACTGTGCTGAGCGCCAAACCCTGTGAGTCTAGAACTTTGTATGTTCCGGCGCTGCTGGCCGAAAGCTTCCTGAGGATCAGTTTGTTGCCTTTCTCTTTCAGATGACCATTCTTCTTCATGTCTCCCTCTCTCTCCCACAGGACTGTCCAGTCTGTGTCATCACTGCTCTGGAAAATCACCTGTTCGGCTTGATGTGTGTGCAAATCCAGGATCAGATCTGAGCCCGAATGAACAGACCTGATGGCCTTGTGATCTATAATTGGAGAGGAGAAATGGTTTCGATGTTTCGATGTTAAAGGGATAGTTCACTCCAAACTGAAAATTCTGTCATCATTTACTCACCCCTTACTTGTTCAAAACCTAAATTTCTGTCTTCTGTTTAACACAAAAGAGGATATTTTGAAGAAAGCTGGAAACCTGTAGCCCTTGACTTCCATAGTGTTTGTTTTTCCTACTATGTTAGTCAATGGTTACTGGTTTTAAGCTATCTTCAAAATAGCTTAGTGTTCAAAAGAATAAAGAAGCTCATAACGGGGATTAGTAAGAGTAAATAGTGAGCAAATGTTTATTTTTTGGGCGAACTATCCTTTTAAAATCAATATTAGAGCTTTCATACAAATTAAGCTCAGTATTTGTGACCATGTTATAAAATAATATTCTGAATTTCACTGAAGTAACTAAAAGTCAAGGTCATGGCTATGATGCACTTATGATGGAATTCATTCCTGGAGGATTTAAAAGCAGCGCTGTGAAGCTTCTAAATGTATGTTATTTAGTCATTGTTATTTTATAATAATATATATTGACATATATCGAAATAAAATCAATGGTATCTCAAATGAAATATCTAAAAGGCATTTCTACTTTTTGTTTAACTTGATTTACAAAAGTAAATAAATAAATATATACTATACTAGGCGGTTCATTCCGCTGTGGCAACCTCTGAAATAGAGACTTAGTAAAAGGAAGATGAAATACTATACTGGGGTGCGTTTCTCAACTGAACGTAACTCGCGGCTGAACTATCATAATACGATGCATCGTTTGGGAAAAGAACGATGTAGTGACGAGTGTTTCCCAAAACCCGTAGTTTCTCTGTCGCAGATTTATTGTTTGAATCACGTTTGTTATAACGTAAAACGCCCAAAATGATGCTCTAAACGGGGTGGTAACAACTTCTTTAGAGAAGAACAATGCAAATTCTATTGTTTTACACGTACAAGCATTTAAAAAAAATCTTCGTTTTGGTAAAACATGCACTCACTTTTCATATTAAGTGAAATATATGTAAACAGCACTTATAGGGCCAATGTTTCCTTTACAAATATTATTGAGAACATTACATATTTTATTCTACAACATAAAATCACTTACAAAAGCTAACACATATTCTAATATCATATATAAATCATTTAAATAAATAAATAATTATATAAATAATGAGGCTATTTATTAAGAAATGAAATTTAATATTTATAATGAAAAAAGCCTACTTTAATAATAATATTAATAATAATGATGATGATGATTTATTATTATTATTACTATTATTATTATTAGTAATATTATTATGTAGGATATTGTTTATTTATTTTTATTTTTTGAAAAGTCTACTTTTACAATATGACACATGCAAACCACAGCAGAAAGTTTTAACCAACAGGCTCGTGTCATATACAGATACATTTCTTAATAAATAACCTACTATAAATTAAAAGCATTAACGTATGCTATGTTTTTGTTTTCACAAGCTTTGGAGACGTAACATAAATTCTGCTTTTAAATAATAGGTCACCTATAGCTTTCATCATGAGCTACGACTGTGTTCCAAATGACATCAATGTTTTCAAAGTGCACTGCGAAGGGAGCTCGATTGTAAACATGAAGATCGATAAAACTGAACTGTAAAAATGCTTTGAAAGCAAATAACACCTAAGAGTGATGACTTTAATGCTTAGTTTTTAATCATTCTAGGTTTAAATGTTAGAATGTTCGAAATGAATAGGGCATAGGGGGGATAACTGGGAACAGAACACAGTCAGGAACTATGTTTCTAACTACAGCTCTAGAGGTGTAGTCGCAAGCATACAAGTTTGCGACACAGTTTGCGAATGTTCATTGGAACGATGGATTTGGGAAACTCCAAATCGACGAATTATGTTTGTAACGACGCAACTTGCGAATTCAGTTGGCTAACCATGGTTTTCGGAAACGCACCCTTGCATATATACACATTTAAATAAAAACTAATAGATATTAAAAAAACAATACTTTTTAACAAGATTAAAAATGACACTTTTTAAATTATGCAAAATTCAATCAAATCAATCAAATTCTGTCATCATTTACTCACCCTTAACTTTTTCAAAAGCTATTTGACTTTCTTTTCTTCTGTATGAAAGAATATATTTTGAAGAATGATGGTTGCTGGTACCCACTGAGTCCAATAGTATTTTATTTTCCCATTATGAAAGTTGATGGGTGCCATGCAGCCATCAGCATTCTTCAAAATATCTTCTTTTGTGTTCAACAGAAGAGAAAAAAGTTTTAAAGCCACATGAGGGTGAATAAATGGTTTAATTTTTGGGTGAACTGTCCTGTTAAATTGTAATGAAAACTGAAAATTATTTTGTATCCCATCGGCTGCATAAAACATATGCTGAAATAGTTGGCAGTTCATTCCGCTGTGACGACCGAGCTGAAGGAAATCGAATGAATGAAAGAAGCTGAAGCTGAAGGAAATCGAATGAATAAATGGAATTTATACCCCTTAAGTACATTTTTTACCTTTGTTTGTTTTATTTTCCAAACATTCATAGACTTTGAGTTGTTTTTCAGAATTTGCCCTCACCGACAACCACAAGTTGGATGCTCTGAAGTAAAATCCGGCTCTTGACAGGCCTACTAGGTTCCCCAACCACCAGGTAACTCTCGTAAACGCCTGCATCGCTGAATCGGACATCTTGCAAGAAGAGAGAGCAGTTTCCCCTGACGAGCATGTGTTCTGGGACGTCTGCTCGGTCTATGTAAGCCTCCCCCTGGAACTGCTCCTGTCCCATTCGCTCAAACACAGAGTCGCTCACGGTTTGCCACTGAATATGAGGAGCCCGTTCAGACTCCAGATGTGACGCCACTGTGCAGGGCAGAACCGCTGGCAGGCCCACCTTTGAGGAGGTATAGGACAGCACTGAGAGCGGAGAGGAGCCTGGAAGTGACAAAATACAATTATTTCAACTATAAACACAGCAGCCAAACACTTTGATGTCATTCATTCATTCATTTTCCATTGGCTTAGTCTCTTTATTCATCAGGGGTTGCCACAGCGAAATGAACCGCCAACTTTTCCAGCATATGTTTTACACAGCGGATGCCCTTCCAGCTGCAACCAAGAACTGGGAAACACACATACACTACGACCAGTTTAGTTTATTCAATTCACCTATACCACATGTCTTTGGACTGTGGAGGAAACCCATCCAAACACAGGGAGAACATGCAAACTCCACACAGAAATGCCAGAAAGGCCAGTGTTGATTTCGTTGACTTTTTCGAAAATTTGACAATTTTCCTCATAACTTTCGTGATGAACAATTTTCTACTGTTGAAAACTAGACGAAAACTAAATAAAAACAAAGTGATGATGACTACAACTATAATAAAAATATACTGACCTTTTCGTTCACTAATAAAAATGAGATGAGAATGTGATTGGGGACGTTTTTTGGAAAATATCCAATCAGAATTAATCTTGGTGTGTGATGCATGAGGCACACACACATTTGAAAAGAAACTGATCCACAGTAGACACGGGATGCGATTTCATTATCATAAGTGTAGAGTAGATTTAGTTGACTAAAATCTTATAAAATATAGTTGACTAAAACTAGACTAAAACAAAGGATTCTAAAGACTAAAATATGACTAAAACTAAAATGGAATTTCAGTCAAAAGACTAAGACTAAAACTAAATCAAAAATTGCTGTCAAAATAAACACTGCAACTGAACCAGCCAGGACTTGAACCAGCGACCTTCTTGCTGTGAAGCGAAAATTTGATATACTGTAAGTGGTTGTAGTGATGTTTTTTTCTTACTTGGCAACCTGTTTTAGATCGCATAAAGAAGATCTTTTACTAAATATTATTATTTATATGTATTTTATTTTAATATTATTCAAATATTTTCATAGAACATAAATGTGTGCGATGCCTTTTGTTTGTTTGTTGTTCAAAAAAATAGGTAAAATCGTTGCACTATTTGTACAGCATGGTTCAAATCTAACATGTTCAATAAAAACATTTGAGAAAGAAAAAAGTTAACTATTGATGTCACAATCTTGACGTCTATTTGACAAACACACATCGATGCCTTTTTGACCACTAAAATAACGACACAAAAAATATTTTAATATTAGAAATATTTTATAGAGCATCACGGTTACTCAGTCGGTAGCACAATTGCCACACAGCAAGAAGGTTGCTGGTTCGAGCCTCGGCTGGTCCAGTTGGCATTTCTGTGAGGAGTTTGCATGTTCTCCTTGTGTTTGCATGGGTTTCCGATCCAGTTTCCCCCACAATCCAAAGACATGTGGTATAGATGAATTGGGTAAACTAAAATTGTCTGTAGTGTATGAGTGTGTGTGTGTGTGTGTGTGAATGAGTGTGTATGGATGTTTCCCAGTGATGTGTTGCAGCTGGAAGGGCATCCGCTGCGTAAAACATATGCTGGATAAGTTGCCAATTCATTCTGCTGTAGCAACCCCAGATTATTAAAGGGACTAAGCGGAAAAGAAAATGAATAAAATATTTTCTACATCTGAAAGCCTCAATTCCAAATGTACACAGTATTTTACGGTGGCCGAGAAAGCTTAACGTGCTGCAATTTAAGGAAGCACATGCAATAACAAAAAACATCAGCAAATTGAGAGCAAAGATCTTCATCAGTTTGACAACAAACATATTGCTAATCCTCACAACGCAAACAAATCAAGAAAAATGCGCTGTATTTTCTCACAACACAAGCAAATAGCATAAAACACAATGTAAAAGTTTAGGATGACTGACATTAACATGACTGACCCATCTATATTGTTATTTAGGCTAATAATATACAAAAGACAAACAAATCGTCTAATTAGGATGTTAAAATAAACAAAAAACCTCACCTTTCAAAGATCATCTACAACTTCACTGAGCAATAGTCAAGGCACAATAAGCAAATACCAGCCGGGTCCGTCACGTTTTTGGGTCCCCTTAAAACATTTCTGTTGTGTTCCGTGCTATTTGTATGTGCTGTGAGAAAATGTAGCACATTTTCTTTTTGCGTTGTGAGAATTTGCTGTTGTAATTACATGTGTTTTGCTAAATTGCAGTGCGTTAAGGTTAATTGCAGTGCGTTCTCTGCCACTGTAGGATTTTGTATCCATATGATGCAAAATGACATCAAATCGACATTAACATTGGCATCCAAAAGAGGCATGGGAGGTATACTACGGTTTGGAAAAGTCAAGGTTTTAAAACTGTTTTTTCTGCTATACCATTCCTAAGGTATGAGTAAGATTATTTATTTACATTTTTTGTTTTGTTTTTAGGACAACAGTATCTCCAGCAGAAAAGATCTCCAAAGATGCCGTTTTAAGTTGTAAAAAATATCAGTGTTTTTGAAACAAATGAAGGCAGCAGAAATCAATCATTCATGTGAATTATTCAGCCTGACATGTTTACTGATCCAGTAAACTACTGATCCAAAATATATTGTGTACAAAGGGGGAAAAGTTTTTTTTTTTTTACCCAGACAATCAAAAGGAATATATTTTACAGCAGTAATCTCAATACCGTGATATTTATATTATGCCTAATCCAAAAACATGTCAAAAATCGATGACAAGTTGATCACAGGAAGAAACAAAAGACTAAAACAACTACATGAATAATGAAGTTGTCCTACTTTTGTCATTGTCTACTTACCGACACAAATGAGGAGCCATAACATCAGAAAAGCTGAATACCTGAGAAGAAATAATAATCATACTAAATTACAGAGAGCCAAGCCCAAAGTAGCCTACTTTCTGTGTGTGTCTGTGTGCGTGTGTGTGCATGTGCAGTGGTGTAGCGCAGACTGCGTGGGCCCACCCACAAGAGTGAAGGCGGGGTGCCTCACTGTATATATATATATATATATATATATATATATATATATATATATATATATATATATATATATATATATATATATACCTTTTACAATGTCCATAGTGTCCCTTTCTTCAAGCATTTTTCTAAAAAAATTTCACAAAGTAAAATGCCCATCTGACGTGCGATTTCAGAGCTGAATATATTAGGTTTGGAAAGCCTGTCTGACTCATTGTGGTAAACGGCTTGATTAAATGAATCAAAATGAAACTGCACTGGTATGTTTTTTAATTCTAATAAAATTAAAATGTTAGAAATAAATATATAGGAAAAATCAGGGTATTGATTTGTGGTTTTTATTTTAACAGTTATTAAATTACCGAATAGAAAACGATCAAAATGACATCTTAAGTATGTTGTTAATGTATGAATTATTAAAATGAAACATGTTTTGTATAGGATGTAATAGATTGTTAGTATTTTTTTTGATTATTAAATCAAACTCAACAAAATATTTATTCCGTTAATAATCGATTGACACCAGTTTTTCTTCAAGAAAATTACAGAAATTAACAACCTAAATTTTTGGGGGGGCCCCTATGATGCAAGGTGCATGAGTGCATGTCCTTTAAGACTGCTATGCCATTGTGCGTGCGTGTTTGTGTTATATACACTCGAGCACACCTTCATTAGAATCCATTCGATACTGTGCATGAACAGACACTCAAGACATGCATGCTAAAATATTCATCATCCAGTGTCTGTGCTTTTTCTGTCCAAAAGTTATAACTAAGCCCAAAAATGTCTTTGTAAATATTTACAGCAGACGACTGCAACTGCTCACAAAATGTACACAAGGATGAATCTTTGTGTGTATTTGTTAAATGCCTGCAGGTGCGCACACACACTATCAGATATAGGGAATACTTTTAAAAATACAATTAATATCTTGCCTTCTGTTGATATGTCTGTCTTGTACCACTTCATTAAAGCTTGATTAGGGACTATTCTTGACTCAATGTGTTGAGTGAAATATATTTTTATACTAACAACTAATCTATAGTTATTGAAATAGCTGTATTCATGACACATGACATCTAACACAATTTTAACCATGCAAAATATTAAGTTCATTATAAGATAATAGAGTAGTGATTATTATAAGATAGGCGTTTATTTGAGAACCGGTAAATGACTAATTTTTCAGAGCTTTAATCGCCCCCAAACACTTTAACAATTGTTCTCTTGGCTGCAGGGCTTCTTCCATTTAATTTAATAATCTCTTGTTCTTAATTTAAAATGTATCTGTTGTATTATTAACACTTTAACTGCTAGTTTGTGCTCAACTGTGTTAAAGACTCATTTTTTTCATCACTCCTGTGCTATTTTCTACTTATCTTACTTTTTAAAATTTGAAACGAGCAATATGTATAAATTAGTTGTTTTTTTAAGATACATTTACATTACTCTCACTCATTTTTAATGTTTATACATACGTTGGAGGAGGATGGGGTAAACATTTTAAGAAAGAGTTTTCTCAGAATGCCTAAAATGTCCTATATAGAGTATATTCTATTGTTTTGCTATATTTGTGCTGGCTCCTTCTAACATTTAATTTAATAATCTCTTGTTCTTAATTTAAAATTAATCAGTTGTATTATTAACTCTTTAACTGCTATACTTTGTCCTCAATAATTGGGTAAAAGATTCATTTTTTCATCACTCCAGTATTATTTTCTACTTATCTTTCTTACTTTTTTAATTTAAAGATTTTTTTAATCTAACACCAACACTCTTATTTATTCTGTATTTGGTTTTAATTTCTCTTTATGTAAACACAAATGTGATCTATTGACAATTTGGGGATTTTCTTATATGATTAATGCATTGGTCAAGCTACCTCTATTGTTCTTATTTGTAAGTCGCTTTGGACATATAAATGAACTAAACCTATTTTCATATCAGCCTTATTTGGCTGACGCAGATTTCTAGATTTATGTTTTTAAAATGTAAATTTTGTTGTCACCATTTTGCTTATGTTTACGCGTTTCTTATCATTTATTTTATTTTCCAGGGTGCGAATCACAGGGGGGTTTGTGGGGAATTGACCCCCCAAACACTTGATCCCCTCCGTAGGACATCAAAACAATAACATGTATATGGGGAAGTATGGAGGGTCAGCCCTTTAATAGTAAGAAATAGCTTTCTCTGATCTATATCTTAAATATTAATAATTAATAGATAATGTAAAATATAAATATACATTTAACCCCATAGATCAGTTTATACTATTGTGAATGCATAATTGGGCCAATCAATGCTAGGAAGAATATCTTTCAACTCTGAAACTGGCAGTTCTAGAGCACCAATAGCATCTTAAGCATTCACAAAGCATGTTTCATGTAGTCTAAAAAAGAAAAAAAAATAGACACAATTGGTAGATTGACCTACAATAACCTCTAAAAAAGTCACTAAATATCCCTCAAAAGCACTGAAAACGTATACATTTTATTAATAATTG
Source organism: Danio aesculapii (assembly GCF_903798145.1). Taxonomy (NCBI): domain Eukaryota; kingdom Metazoa; phylum Chordata; class Actinopteri; order Cypriniformes; family Danionidae; genus Danio; species Danio aesculapii. The sequence goes on along the minus strand of NC_079449.1, from coordinate 31,290,886 downwards.
ACATGTAATTTAAATATATTAATAAAATGTATTTAGCCTACTGAAGCATGTGTTACAAAACTACTAGGCTACCGAAAAAAGTTGACCCCCCTAATCGCCAATGTATAATTTACACACTGTTTAGAACTGATCTTTATTTGATGGATAATAAGCAGGTAAGCTACTATCTGCATTGGTCTGCATCCTGTTCTCGGCTTCATCCATAGACTGTAAAGAATGGGCTACATGCTATGCCCAGTCTCGTTTGACCGTAGGGGCGCGCTGGCTCCTCTCAGTTTCATATTCCCGAATCATCTGCGGCAGCTGTTTACGCACACGCTCTCTGCTGAAACGAAACCTAAACTCAGTCCGACTCCAGCGACAGTTCTGTCATACATTAGCAAGACTTAAATCCATTTTATATCAAGCAATATGTATAAATTAGTTGTTGTTTTTTTAAAGACACATCTACATTACTCTCACTTGTTTTTAATGTTTGCATATGTTGTATAGGAGGAGCAAAGGGTAAACATGTTAAAAAAAGAGAATTTTCTCAGAATGCCTAAAATTTCTTATATACATTCTATTGTTTTGCTAATATAAAGACGCTTCTTACCCGTTCACTCTGTCCATCTTGCATTTGTGCCGGCTCCTGTTGCTGCATGAGAGTGTGACTGTAAACAGCTCAGAAGCGGCTTATATAGCTTCACGGTCTCTCTTCATTTACCAAAAACGAAACCTAGGCTAGCATTATAGGTCATTGTTGAAACTAATTGGAACAACACATCATTTCCCCATTAATAACCACACACACACACACACACACAGAGAGAGAGAGAAAAATAACTTTTATAAATTTAGTTTAAATGCAGAAACTTTTATATTTATAGTGATGAATAAGTTCTTTTCATTGCACTTAGAGTAAAATAACTAAACATAAACAACAACAACAAAAAACAGAATCATCATTTTAGGAGAAAATTTCAGACGGCATTTAGATGTTTTCAACTCTTCATATCAAAATGTTTAAATCTGACAGGTTTGGGGTTAGCTGATTTGATTTCATGCCTTTATAGTAATCTGTGACAGCTCTTTTGAAAAGAAAAAGTTTTAAACTGAGAAGTAGCCTACTTTCAGAATGCACTTAAAAATTCACTTTAGTGTACTCGGTTATAGGTATATTTTGACCCATATTAGATTTAACCAGGAAGCAGCCCAAACATTTTTTGTTTTAAAAGATGTCTAATAGATGTCTAATAGACATCCAAACATAGCCTAAAACAACTTGGCTAAAACAAGGCTAAATTTGGGCTGTCAGTGAAAATCTTATAGAATAGGTCAAAACTATTCATAAAAATAAACAGAAATGAATGACTACACATATAAAGTCTGTCTAATCTGTCTATTTGACAACTAGTCTATTTTTGGCCTATTCTTACAGTAGATGTCTATTCAATTTTTACTGACAGCCCAAGTTTAGCCTTGTTTTAGCCAAGCTGTCTACGTTTAGATGTCTATTGGATGTCTATTAAACACAAAATTGTTTGCTGGGAGCCCACTTAAAAATAGTAATAATGATTAGGCTATTCTATGACTTGTGTATTCTAGGATGTTTGGTCACATTTTTTATATGCTGTCTTAAACTAACATTGTAAACTAAACTCTTCTTTGAACACACACTGAAAAAAGCGATTAGTTACTTTACTTAAAGTGAACAAACCTGTTGGCTTAAAAGCGACAACTTTGGGGAATCTTTGTTTATAAAGTGGAGGGAATATGGTATATGTCAGTTTCGAAATCTAACTGTACCCTTAAATCCTTCTCAGACCCAAGGCAAGAGTTCAAGATACCAAGACAGGAGTTTTATAAATATCTGCAAATTCGCCATTTGATAATTAGTTATGAAAAAAGAGGTCAACTATCCCTAGAGCTCTCCAATATAGAGGAGATTATGATGAATTCTGAGTCTTTAAAAGGAAAGATCTCTGAGATATATTCTGCACTATTAGACTATTACAACTCTTCACTAGGATCACTTAAATAGGTGTGGCAAAGAGATTTGGATTCTAATTTTAATGAAAATCAGTGTGAGACAGTTGAAGTCAGAATTATTAGGCCTCCTTTGAATCTTTTTTTTCTTTTTTAAATATTTCCCAAAAGATGTTTATCCCAAGGAGATGTTCACAGTAAATAACAAAATAAACATCGGGGGGCTAATAATTTAGGGGGGCTAATAATTCTGACTTAAAAAATAAAGTGACAAATTGACTTTAAAGTGAATAAACCCATTGTATCTTTAAACTGTTAAGTTGATTTAAATTATTTTTTTTTATATAACGGTGAAAATAGTTAATTTTTGTAATAATTTTGAGGCTTTACTCACTTTTCAAATTAAACGCTTTTTTACAGTGCAATTAATAAGCTAATAATAAAAACATTAAATTGCATTGGCTGATTTTATTGACATTGTAAAAATGATTAGTTTCTTAAAACCCATTGCTTTAAAAACAACAACTTGACTTTAATTTAAATATTAGTAAACCTGTTGTAATATAATTTGAACTGTTAAGTTGACTTAATTTTAATAATTCTGCAAATTTTACTCACTTTTTAAAATAACGTCTGTTAGCCTTAGACTTCTTTAATAAGACTTCTTTAATAAGACTTCTTTAATTACACTTCTTTAATAAGAAATATAATCATTACAGAATTAAAAACAGATATGTTCCTGATTCTGAGTATACAAATTTTAGAGATGTCCAACTTTGGCTGTTAGTTTTGAAGTAGTTTCTATAATTATGTTGGCCTATACATGCTGACATTTAAGTTGTTAATTTAATGATGGCCTGAGAAAGTATTGCATGCAGGTGTGCCCACATTTGGTTGTAAGTGCTTGGTGTTTCAAGATAAATGGTTTAATTTGATTAATCATTTTGTTTTTAAAAAAACAAAGGGAGGCAAATTTACATATTTTCAAACAGTTCTTTTGACAGTCTATCAATACACCTTTTTTATTAACAATGCTGGAACAATAACAGAACCCTGATGGATAAAGGGATTAAACTGAAGAATAATGAATGAATGTATTCTGTCATTGTTTACTCTCCCACTTGTTCCATCGCTTGAGATTCTTTGTATAGAGTTAAACACAAAATAGTATATTTTGAAGAATGTTGTAATCTGGTAGCCATTGACTTTGTATTTTGTATACATTTTTTTTTTGCTGCTATGGATATTATTTTTCTTTTGTGTTCAATAAAAAAAAGAAAATCATATATATCAGAGTGAATCCTGTAATAGTAACATATTAAATATAAGCTACTTGAAAACTAAAATAAACATACAAAAATAGCAAAAACTTTCAATAAGAAATCATTTTAACAAAACAAAACAATTAAAACCAATTAAAATCAAACCTAATTAAAAAAAACATCACAATCTGAATCATTGAATCAACTAATTGAACTAGACATGAAATTACAACCAACAGCCTCATCAGCAGTAAAACTACGCACGTCATGGGGATGCAGTGGGTACGATTGCCTCGGCTGGGTCAGTTGGCATTTCTGTGTGGAGTTTGCATGTTCCCCCGATGCTCCCCGATGGGTTTTCTTCGGGTGCTCCGGTTTCCCCCACAGTTCAAACACATGTGGTATATGCGAATTGGGTAAGCTAAATTGGCTGTAGTGTGTGTGTGTGTGAATAAGTGTGTATGGATGTTTCCCAGTGATGGGTAAAAAATATGCTGGATAAATTGGCAGTTTATTCCGCTGTGGCAACCCCAGAATAATAAAGGGACTAAACTGAAAAGTAAATGAATGAAGGAATGAATGAAAACTACGCTTATTATTATTATTATTATTATTATTATTATTATTATATTATTATTATTATTATTATTATTATTATTATTATTATTATTATTATTATTATTATTATTAATGCTTAAAGAACAAAGTACAGAACAATACAAATACAAAAAGAAAAATTATAACGTTATAATTTTTTTAGTATCGCATGATAAAATGGTTTTTGGTTATTATATTTGCATCTGTGAGTATGGTACTTTGTAAATATTATCAAAAGATTAATAACATAAGCTTTCTTCCCTATTTTTTGTTACAGATCAAAAATCCCAAAATAACATGTTAGTATTCTAAACAAATTTGGCAATGATCTGTTGTTTATGAATTTGGAGATCTCGTATTATATTTTCTTTGAGAACTGACAATTCCCAAAAAATATGCGACACAGTTTCTGGCTGAGACAAACAAAATGAACAGTGTTGATCTATATCCTGTCTAAACTTGGAAAGAAAATGTTCGACAAGGTAAAATTTAGGCCTATGCAGAATTTTAAATGAAATTTTTTTAAATGATTTTTTTTTTACAATTTAAACCTCTTACAATTTAAACCTCTGATGAACCCAGACCAATAATAGATTAGGGTTTACTGACTAACGTTATAAGTGATATTGTTGTTGTTGAAAAGTCTCTCATTCATGACGTATTTTTTTGGATCGATTCATAACAAACGAACTGATCAAAAGAATCGACTCGCGGAAATTCGTATGTCGTAGCTCCCAGAAAAAAAGAGTCTCGCGATACATCAGATTACATACCAGCACATTACAGTGTGCGATAGAGACAGGTAAGATGGCGGCGCAGGAGACTCAAGCAACACAGCAGTCCTCCGTAAGCAACGGAGAGGTAAGAATAACCGAAATGACAAGATGTAGCCGTCAGTTAAACGTGTCAACGAACAGTTTCAGTACAGTCTACGCGTCCACGAGTGTAAAGACTTGTTTCGCTTCTGTTTTAAAGAAGAAAACAAGATTGCCGGTCTGAATCAGCGACCCCTTTAATTCAACATGCAGTGGGGGAGAAAGGCTGCCTGAGTCACGAAGGGTCTTTCCGATTTTGTGGCTTATTTTTAACCGACAGGTCTATTATTTTTAAAACACAACAAAGCTTAATTTAATACCACATACATCCTTTACAGGTTGTATTTTGAAGACTAGTAAACTACTGCTCGCCTTGACAGCATTTTTGCCATCATTTAGTTTGAACGCACCTTAAATACCATTAACGTTATGCTGTCTAGATATACAGCTAAGTAGGCTCTGAGAAATAGCCTATAATGTAGATGACTGTTCATAAATGTTATTGTTAAGTGTGTTATATGCTAATGACTGTATGAGTTGATCAGAGTTAGCATGTAAGCTAACTAGCTGCTTAGCTCTCCAGTTAGCTTCACATGTCAAAGCAGTTTAAAGATGGCAGTATTGTGCAATCCTGGTCATTAATCTTCCAGTTAGACCCTATAATGACACAATAGCACGTGTCTTTGTGTGGATGGAGGAACTGTGGTGGTGGTGACTGCTTTTGTAATGATCATAGCATATTGTGTGTAGTCAGCTACTTTGGTAATAGGTTTAAGTCAGAGGTGGTCAGATTTGATCCTGGAGATCTGCTTTCATGGAGAATTTTAATGTATTATCTTTTTTTCTTCTGAACATCAGGACTTTAGTTATCTGGTTTTATACCAGAGTAGTATCTAAACTCTCAGGATGACAGATCAGGTCTGAGAACCTGCATTTAGCAGCTGGGATTAGGTTAGCGAGGTTAGCTTTGCCTGTTTTGATGAATAACCCAGTGGTTACTGATTGCACAGGTTATAAAGGTCATGTATGTGTGTGTTATGAATCATAAACCTACTCTGGTTCACTAACACTTTTTCCAAAACAATGTGGGCTGCCAAATGTAAACAGATGACAGTTTCTCCGTAGTTTGGTTGATTTCTTGTTAAGCTTGATGATTTTATGGAAAACTGATTTGATGTAATTATTTCATTTGAAATGTGTGATTTTTTTTTTTTTACATTTATCTCGTTTGTTGTCTAATCAAGTTGGAGTGACTGTTAACGCTTTCCTATAAAATATAATGATCATGGAAGACGTTATTCGAGATGTGGTGGGTTTCTTAGGTTATTAAAGGTACTACTTGTTTAGTCTGCATCAATGCATTCAGTGTAAGCTGCATGATTAATCAGTAATAGATTGTGATCTCAACACCCACACGACATAAATTGATAAATAATGGTGAATTGTATGTTTATAAATCCGTCAAATCGCTGCATTCAAATCTGCATTTGAAACATGCAAAGATCGAGAAAGAGATTCAGACTTTAGTCTTTTAGGTTGGTTATGAAGTTAAAAACCGCTAAATGACACTGAAGTACTGGGATAACAGTTTATAGTTTAGATAAAACCACTGATGTTTATGGTAAACATTAAATTCACAGTCATGCATTAAACTTGATGCTCAAAAATGAAAGTTGGAGGCAGCAATTACATAATTTAACCTGTAGGTGATGACAACCGGCCATCAAAAATATGCAACTGAATAATTATTCCAAAATGAAAGATATAGCAATGAAACAGGAAGTTTTATGAGTGAATAATGTAATCATTTATTGAAAATCAGACTAAAAATAAATATGAGTTGTACGAATTATAATGTTAGATTTATACATCTAGGGTTTTCAGCAACAGTAGTAGTAACAGTGAATTTTTTATAATATATAATATAACAGTGAATATTTTACAATTTGTTTTAATCAAACTAAAATATTGTATGTGACTGTTTTAGTGTTGTTGCTACTTGTATTTATTTATTTATTTTTTTGTTTTTTTACAATGTATGTTTGTTAAGAAACTGATTTGATTTTATGATTATATATTGTATATTTATTAGTATTTGTTTTTTCCATGAATATAGCCAATGCTTCTGATATGGCATTAAAACCTAAATAATAATAATAAATTACAATTTGTTTTTATTCAGCTGGTTATTTCTTCATTTTACTTTGAATAAAATCACAGGCACTAAGTTCTGTTTGTTAAAACCAGAAGTTTTTTGCAGTAGTGTATTTGTAATAAATGCAAAGCAAATTGCCACAAAAATGGTCCGATCCGTGACTAAAAAAACCATAATGATCTGAACCAAGAGATTTGTGATCCAGTACACCACTAATATACATCTAAGATATATCTGTGACGTCAACCTGTTAACCATGTCAACAGAAAACTGCAATGCACCTTAGTTTAGGTACATTTTTAGAACAATAGTGGTCTCATGACAGAGCTTTGGGGGACCCCATACTTAGAATGAGTGTTGGCAGTGGTTAGCTGTCCATCTGACCCTGCCTGGGGTCTATTAGTAAGTCATTCCAGGAACCATTGATAGAGTTTTAAGTGGAATAAATACTCTACAGAAGTGTGTAAATGCAAATTTTAATAGCAACCAAGTCTTTACTTTGCTTGTTACATTTATATCACAGTTTCTAAAAGTGTTGTTGGTATGTTTTTATATTCTGTATGTTTCTGGCACTATGTTTTGGTACAATCATTGGACTTGGTGACAGGTCTTTTGGGACCTGTTGTTATCTCAAAGCTGTTAGCTCTAATCTCCAGACATCTAGATTGTAACAGAATCATTTGTAAATCAGATTCCCATCTTCTGCCCGCATTTATTTGACAAATCCAGTCAGAAGCAATTCTATGCTCACCCTGCCTTTAAAAAGATTAGCAAGTTTAATATTTACCCACTAGTGTCAAATCATTTTCACTGGAGAATTGCTTTCTAGTGGATCAACAATAAACGGTGGGAATACAGAGATGCATGAAACGTGCAGTACTTGCTTTATGGACTTTAATTATATTTATGAAAGTGATATCTTTGTGTCCAGGTTGTTTGAAATTGGTCATAATTTGTTTTCTTTAGATTGAGTCAATGGCACACTGATTTAAGCTTTCTTATCAGCCTCTTTTCACTTGAATCAGTCTGCTGGGTTCCACACAATTCTTTCATGTTGTCCCAACACAAATTAATTGTTAACTTAATAATTTTTACAAATTTAAGTGAATTGAACATAAAACAATTACATTGTCCCCACCAAAAAATTAACAATCGTATTGGTTCAACTCATATTAAGTAGTTAGAAAAAGTGGGTAGGGGTGTTGGTTTTGTGGTATAGGAAAGATCTGTTTTGTTTTTTCAAATATGTTGATTATCAGTAAACATTCATATAGTACTGGATTGTAGTTGAGCTTTGGATTGAAGTTTTGTATGTCAGAGAGACAGGGATATAGTAAATAATTTATATCATATAAATTGAAGAGATAATGGAAAATTAGTTCATTTCAATGTTGTTTTAATTATCATTTAACTAACTTAAAGGTATTTCAAAGTATAAATTAATAATTATAAAAATAATTAAATAATATAAATTTGATTATTTACAGATTTTGTTGTAAAACAAATGTGGTTAAAGGCACGAAAATAAATAAATGCTTTTTTGTGATCAGGGTCTGATCTTATAGTGTACAATGTGTGGCTGCACCATTAATGGAAGGTGATTGTTGTGCACACTTTTCTGTAATCAGTGGTTAATCTCCAGCAGATTCAGATGGAGCAGCATTAAATACATAGGTTTGTAGTTCACTAACACGCTTTGCAGTATCATGTTCATTAGCTCAAATGATTTAATCATGTGTTGATGAAATGAAAGATAATGACTGTTTGCGTAGCTTCTATAATCTGTTTGCGTAGCTACATGATCTATGGCTTTGTTGCTGCTACATATAAAAGCATGTGAAAATACCACATTTCAAACGTTTTTGCTACAAACTCATTTTGTAGTCGTGTTTTAAATCATTCTGTGAGAAGATTTCATGTTCATGTGTTTATTAATCACATTGAATCAATAAAAGCAGTTAAATCTGGTTTATTCAGCAACCACTATAGGGATTTTCTGTCATCCTTGTGAGTATTAAGAAGAGTTTCACATGAGAGCACCCTCTGGTCTTTTGGAGGAGATTTACTACTGATCACAGATCCATGCTTCGCCGACAAGATATGCATGATAACCACTGTATTTGCATAATTGCAGTTGACTATTTTTATTATTTATTTATTTTTTTGTTCAGCCCTAGTACAATGTATACTTAACGTTTTGCATGTATAATTAATTATCACTAAATGTTTTGTGCAGGTGAGCAGTAATGGGGCAGCTGCCTCAGGTCAGGTAGCTCAGACAGGTGCGACTGCACAGGACCCCCAACAACAACAACAACAACAGCCCAGTGCCTGGCAGGTGATTAAAGGTGTCCTCTTTAGGTGAGTTCAGATTTTGCAAACTTAAATTATGTTTAACTTGTAACAGTTTTTCTCCCTGTTGTTCTATAGTATGTAACTCGCTCTCTAGCGGATATTAAAACAATAATTCATGTCTTTTTTCAGAACTCATACATTGTTCAGTGATGTGAAGAGGTTCATAGTTACTGCACAGCATGGATTGATCCAACGCATCTAAAATACTATGAATATAAACACTTTTATAGTTTCACCATAGTTTTTTTATTTTTTTTTTAAATTAGATTTTAGAAGTCAGTATTTTGTATGTTAATATTACATTATTATTATATAATGGTGTTTGAGCTGGATTTGCCATTAGTGCCATTAGATTTCACTACACTCAAATGGTTTCATTTAGTAACATTAATGCAAAATCAGTGTTCTAACAGTCTCACATGTCATGCAAGCACATTTTTGGGAGTTTCAATGAGATGTATCAGATTCTTTAATGCACATGGAAACGTAATGGAAGAAAGCTGGGGTGTTTTCTTTTGTGACAGTGCTTAACATGATCAGCTAAATGCATGGTTTTCAGAACTATGTGCATAGACTTTTTATAATGCATCCAAGAGATTTACATGACCTGCATGTTTTTTTATAGATACATCAGCATTATATTTATTTTCACTCCCCTTAACATGACGCTAAGCAAAAAAAAAAAAACTGTGATTGGTTGTTTTACGTGTCATTCAGATGACTTCTGTGCTGCTGTTGGCAAATCAGAGAGTCCGGACCATCTGCCATGAGTCTGAAGCTCTGGCTGTGCTCAACTTTTGATATTAATGACATCTCTGGCATTGCTGTGTTATGAAAATTGGATTACCGGATTTACTGGTATTGCCAGATATTATCATGATATTGTAACAATCCCAGTGTGTGTCCTGCGGGCTGCATTACTCAATAGACATCCCCTGAGGGGAAAACAACTAAACTCCAGAGCTGTTCTGACTGCTCTAATTGATGTCAAGGGATTTGCATTCTTAATATTTCACACTTACGCAATATTTAAAGTGTATTGTCACAGTTACAGCATTTACCTTCTCCAGAGGTGTTTCTCCAAAATTGATTTTACTCTTATTTAAAGAGGCCGATATAACTTTTACATATTTATTTTACTCTTACATTATAGCTAATAGTTTAAAATAGCAGTGTTGCATCATGACGTCTGGGATTACACTTCTTTAATATCATAGTACTGAAGTCTAAAGTTAAACCCCTCATGTTTTGTCCAGGATTTTTATCATCTGGGCTATAAGCAGCTGGTTCCGCAGAGGTCCATCAACCCCAGATCCCAACACTCCTGCTGGAGCTCCACGAGTGCCCAGCCGAAACCTCTTCCCTAAGGACACCCTTATGGTATTCATGGCCTTTCACATATAACATCATAAGCAGTATATGTAATCAAGCACATAACCAAATCCAAAGTAGGTTCAGGTTTGATAACCATCACCTGTCTGTTTACAGGATTTATATGTATATATCTCAGAGAGTGAGATATTTACAGATTTTAACAATACAGAAGAATTGTTCTGGTACCAGCAAGATCTGGTTTATGGAGAGTGGACCACAGGGGACTCGGGAGATGGCTGCTATGAATATTACAAAGAGCTGGATCTCTCTGAGGTGGGACATGTTTGCTTTCTGTAAATGTGAATGCGATAGGTCTGAGACATGCATGGTTTGAAAATGTATGAATGCATGTACTTGACTATTTATAACCACTTTGCACATCCGTATCGTTTTGGTGCTTTTCAGTAAATGTGTCTACTAAGCTTTGACCTACACTAGAACACGGTAAAACCAAGTATGTTTATAGGTTGTGGTTCGCAAATTCTTTTAACATTTAATAGGATGTTTCACTTTACAAATCTAAAGATTTTTCAAACTCAACTAATTTTTGACCATTTTACTTTCTTGAAAACTTTTAATAAATTTTATTTTTTTTCTCATTTAAAAACCCTACTTAAAAAGAAAAAAAAATCTTTTTAAAAATGTTAAAAATGTGAAAATAGCCTTAGTTGCTGAGATGGCATTAAATAAAAAAAAATCATGATGTCTTCGCTGTCTTAGGGGCCGATCACACCAAACATTTACGTGGTACAGTGCTCATCATATATAAGTACACCCCTCACAAATCTATCTTTTAAATTCATATTTAATAGGAAGCTATACAATATTATATTTGTGCATATACATTAGATTAGTCAGTACTGAAGCCAAATCTGGAGCTTATCTAACTAAACTTACAATAACGGTCCAAAAACTAGTACACATAAATTTATATGTTATAGAAAAAATGAAATGCAAAGTTCAAAAAGAGTAAAAATCAAGAAAAGTAAAAAAAATTTAGTTGAAATTTTGTAGGTTGTATTTTTTTTTTGCAATATTTTGCTTGAATTTAATTATATTATCTTTCAATTTCTAAAGATGTTTGGTGGCTAAAATATTATGTTAATAAATATATCTGTTTAATAAATCTGTTTTGTATAAATACAGCAAAATACAGTGCCCATATTTATTGGGATACAAATATTCATTTTCTAAATGGGGTGTACTCAGTTATGCTGAGCACTGTATATCTAAAACACATTATATGCGGCCATGTCCACCCAAATATACATATGCATTTTATTTGAACCCTTGTGTTGACTAACTGTGCCTCTGAGTAACAGTCTACCTTTGTTTGTTCATACAGAGTGTGAAGCAAAATGGCTCTATATACATGCACATTTACTTCACCAAGAGTGGCTTTCACCCAGACCCCAAACGCAAGGGCCAGTACCGCAGACTATCCACAGTCCATGCCACTCGAAGTGAGTTTGTCTAGTTTTTCATTCACGGTCTCTCACCACTGGTACATTTGTGTTTTTCGTGTTCACGCATTTGCCTGTGTCAGCAGGCCTGTAATAACAAATTATCAGTGCATGGACGAACCCGCTTAAAAGCCTAAAGCCTGTTTTCACACTCTTCCTTTTCAACAGTGCTCAATAAGTACAAGAGGAGGAAGTTCCTCAAGACCAAAAACCTGTTGACAGGAGAAACTGAAGCTGATCCAGAAATGATCAAGGTAAATATTAAGATGCATCAAGTTGACGACACTAAATTATAAAACGGACTATATAAACGGCTTAAATCAGATGCCAAATTGGTCACTCTAGGTTGACTCATTTGTATTTATTAAATGATGCACCACCAGCATTTAATTACTGTCAAACTGCTCTCCCTGTGAAACCTGTTTTATTAGAATATGAAAGTTTAAGAACAATTAAACAAGATATTTATAATGAAAACCCTTTGATGGGTGTTTTTAAAAAGCATCACCAGGAAGAAATTTAGGTTATTTATCAAATAGTGATTTGCAAAATCATATTTAACATTTAATAAAACATTTTTGTGACTTATTTATTTCTAGTAATATATTTGTTTGTGTATCATCTTTTATTGAAATATGAAGTTGTTCTTATCATGTTATATTTTAATGTATAGTGATCTTGCCATTAAATAGCCATAAGTTACCGATTTGGCAATAAATAAATAAACATACAATCAAACAATATAAACAGCCACTAAAAATCAGCTACTCTCAGACAATATCATAGTTGTGAGATTTATTTTTCTTAAAAAGTGCACAAAACAAGGTATTCATACATTGCTATGCTAAAACACAATATTGAATTGTAGCCATTTATATACTTTTCATTCACTTGCTTTCCCACTCGCTCGTAAGAAGTGCAACAGGAGTTTGTTCATTCAATAGCACTTCTGCAAAAATATTGTACAACATAAGATGTGCATAACATAAGAGTGCATGTGGTCACGAGACGCATTTAAACATGTTAATACCAAACCCAAACAATAATGACAGATCACCACTTGTAAACAAGTTTTGATTTGACTTATTAACTCTTATTGTTTCTAATGGTGTTCATTTTGAGATTGTCTTCTTAATAAAATATACATATATACATGCAGTTTCTAAAGTTTGGCTTTGTTTGTGCGTTCTCAGAGAGCTGAGAGTCATGGCCCTGTTGAGATCATTTCCCATTGGCATCCCAATCTCACTATTAACATGGTAGATGATCACACGGCTTGGGTGAAAGGCTCTGTGCCCCCTCCCCTTGACCAGCGTAAGTGTTTGTTTTTTTTAACTGAAGTAACCCAGCCCATAAATCGATCTAGAATTGCCTGTAGTTAACCACAGCACTTCTGTTCCTCTCAGATGTGAAGTTTGATGCAGTGAGTGGAGACTACTACCCCATTGTTTACTTCAACGACTACTGGAACCTGCAGAAGGATTATTATCCCATCAATGACACCCTGCAAAATCTGCCCCTTCGACTCACATATTGCCCCCTGTCCTTGTGGCGCTGGCAGTTATATGCGGCCCAGAATGCCCGCTCTCCCTGGAACTTCCTGGGCGAGGACACTTATGAGCAGTCAGACGAGGACCAGGATTCTGTTAAGGTGTGTTCTCAGCTCAAGAAAATAACTTTGTTAGGACTGTGCAAGGGTTTATTGTCGACAAAAATGATTGTTATATGTCTAAAACATGAAAATAGTCCTTGATGTAGCCTGTAGCACAGTGATGTCACTTATACACTACGTCACGCACTTTGAAGTGCGCATGTGCAATGTGACGCACTGCATGGCTATGACCAAAATTGCATACTTCCATACTCCATACTTCCAAACTGTTGTGTAATAAATCGAAATGTAGTACATACTCGAGTAGTGTCCATTACTTTAGGCCAGTGTTTCCCAACCCTGTTCCTGGAGGCACATCAATGGTACAGTTTGGATGTCACCCTCATCTGACTCATTCATTTCAGGTTTTGGAGTCTCTTCTGATGAGTTGATTCAGGTGTGTTTGATTACGGAGAGGTTGAAAATGTGTACAAGGTGATGCGGTGGCTCACAGCAAGAAGGTCACTGGTTTGAGTCCCAGCTGGTTCAGTTGGCATGTTCGCCCCATGTTTGCATGGGTTTCCTCCAAGTGCTCCGGTTTCACCGACAAGTCCAAAGACATGCGCTATAGGTGAATTGGGTAAACAAAATTGGCCGTAGTGCATGAGTGTGTGTGAATGCGAGAGTCTGTTGGTGTTTCCCAGTACTGGGTTGTGGCTGGAAGGGCATCCGCTGTGTAAAACATATACTGGAATAGTTGGTGGTTCATTCCACTGTGGTGACCTCTGAAATGGAGGCCAACCTGGAGGAAAATTAATGAAAATGTGTACTGTTGGTGTGCCTTCAGGAATAGTTGGGAATAATAGGTTGGGAAACCATGCATTAGTCTGTAAATCTATTTACTGATTCACACTCCGGAGCTGAAGGTGGCGGTAATGCACCAAAACATTGGATGCCAACCACCTTAAAAAGACAAGAAAAAGATGACGTCCATTACGTAATTGATGTTGTGACCTGAATACTTGCTGTGACGGTTGGGTTTTTGGGTAGGTGTAGACAGTAATGACACACTGTAATGTCAAATTTAATAAATAATACAAAAGATTTTCGTTTCTAGCGACAACCACTCACGCATGCTTGTCGATGTTATAGACGTTCTACAAGTATTCATTCATGAAATCAAAAAACAACAGGGCAGTCGCTACACATGCGTGCAATCATGTTTGTGACATCGACAAATGTTTTGTCACCGTACTACCTGCTGCAGCGAGGGGTGTCTCAATGAAAGCATTTACTGTGTGATGAAGCCTGGTAAAATGCAGTTAGAAATACCCTATAGCCAAGTTAAAAAAAAAGTCACTTTTTACTTTTACAGTTAAGCAAGAGAGGCATTTTCCACTATGTCCACACTTGAGTATGATCACAGATTTGATGCTGATTTGAAATGGCAGTGAAGTAAATAAAAGAAGTTAATATTGCATAAGTAATATTTTAGGCACGATGAAATGGTTCAGAACAACACCATAGCAGAAAATGTGTCTCAGAAGAGCAGCATCTAAAACATAAAGTGCTTATAAAATAGTTTTATTGAGACTTTAACCATGAAGTAGTATTCGATATGCCAGTAGTTATATTTCCATCCACCTATTTTCATGTGCATTTTGGATATATGCATTAAAAAAAAAAACGGATGATGGACACGCCAACATGCACATAAATTTAAAAAATGTGCATAAACTATGATGGTAAACACTGTTACCGAACAAATTCTAGTATGCGCATTAAAAAAAGTCATGTGACTTTGTTATAAGAGATCATGTGATGATAAAATGTGTATGAATGGACAAACCAGCAGACTGAGCACACTGTAAAACATTTGGAATGTTGTTTTGGTCATTCTAAAACGCTGTAGCCATTGAAGTATTAGTGTTATTATATTATTAATGAACTCCAGAATCAAGAGCATCTGTGCTCCACGCCTGACACCTTTAAACGCCACTTTCCGTTCAGTGCCTGTCAGGATTGCCTTCTGAGGCGCAAGTCACTTATTAAATGAAGAAAAGATTCACTTAGCTTGTCCTACCGCAGTAAATTCGAGTTTTACTCTTGATATTTGGCGCCAGTTAATCAGGAAGTGACGATTTTGTTCGCTTTAACCCGTTGGATGGAAACGCTGCTTTATTCGCACATTTTTGTGCGATAATTCAGTTTTGTGCATAAGTTAATTTGCATTTTTTGGATGGAAACATTGCTAGTGTTTCTCAACCCTGTTCCAGGAGGCACACCAATAGTTCACATTTTCATACTTTTCCTATCCAAACACACCTGAATCAGCTCATCACATTATTAGAAGAGCCTCCGAAACCTGAAATGAATACGTCCCCTGAAGGAGACATCCAAAATATGTACTGTTGGTGTGCCTTCAGGGACATGGTTGGGAAACACTGCATTATGCTACAAATGAACCTCAGCATGACCCATGAATAGGTGAAATAATGTTAACAGTTCAACAAGCACAGTATTAAATGTCATTTACAAGTCTTTTTGCGTTAATATGCTTGCTTGCCTCTCTTAACAGGTGGCTCTGCTTGAAACCAACCCATACCTCCTAGGCCTGACCATTGTAGTTTCCATCGTCCACAGCATTTTTGAGTTTCTGGCCTTTAAGAATGGTAAATCAATACTGTTTTGATTAATTAAGACTTGTGGGTTCTGGTATCTGAGCAGTGCAGTCTCTTTCATTTTACGTTCTCTGCAGACATCCAGTTCTGGAACAGCCGTCAGTCTCTGGAGGGACTCTCCGTACGCTCCATCATATTCGGAGTGTTCCAGTCTCTGGTTGTGCTGCTCTATATCCTGGACAACGAGACCAACTTCGTGGTCCAGGTCAGCGTATTTATCGGCCTGCTCATCGACTTCTGGAAGATCACTAAAGTCATGGACGTCAGGGTGAGATGAAGCCACTGCCAGACCTTTTGGATTGCTCAAATGCCTAGGGCTGAATCGATGTTCATTCTTTTCTTCTTCTTTTTCTAGCTGGACAGAGAGAACAGGATTGCTGGAATTGTCCCAAGATTAGTTTTCAAAGACAAGTCTACATATGTGGAGTCTTCAACTAAAATCTATGATGACGTAAGAGTCACTTTTTAGCTGCATTGTAGAGCAAATTCGGATGAATCCATATTGTTCCATGATTAACATGGGTTTCCCCCTCCCCAGATGGCCTTTAAGTACCTGTCCTGGCTGTTGTACCCTCTGTTTGGATGCTATGCAGTTTATAGCTTATTATATGTGGAACACAAGGGCTGGTACTCATGGGTGCTCAGTATGCTTTATGGGTTCTTGTTAACCTTCGGTAAGTAGAGCTTCACATCATGTTTGTTATGTATTCATTGAGTTGTGTTTCTGATTACCAAAAGCACGCTCTCAGACTGTCCGCATCAAATAACATCTAGATGCCTGAGGAAAACCCTGCAAAAGGGAATTCAACTTATTAGCATTTAAGGCTCAATGGATTTTCTACAGTACAATAAGAAGGAGTGCTGTATGGCCATGTGTGAAATTCAGTTGTTAGCCCTGGGGATGTGATTGCATGTTGACAGATTCATGTTTGATGGATTTCATAATGAAAGTTACAAAGAAATGTTTTGTCAGTTGCAGACAATTTTCCTGATTATTACATTTTTAAAGATATATTTAATTAAATTTGTATTTATTTTTTATTTTTATTGTTTTTTTATTGTTATTATTAGTATTATAATTATTTTATTATTATTATATTATTATAATTTTTTTTTATCCTTTCATGCATTCCTTGAGAATGAACCCCATGACTGTTATATCGCTAATAGTGGTTTGCTGTTTGAGCTACAGGACCAATATTTCATGATTCTCTTTGATTGCATTAGTAGTGCAGACATAACGCATTAGGAAGTCACAAGAAGTTTTAATACGTGAATAATTATTAAAAATATTCTGTAAAGAACCTATTGACAATATATTCACAAATATTACAGATGGTTATTGATGTATATAACTTTTTATTTATTTATTTTTTAAATTTTTTGTTTGCATTACATTTTTCTGTTGATGTGTTTGCAAAAAAAATAATATAGTTGAAAAAGAAAATCATCAAAAACTCTCAAGACCCTTGAATCTGTTTATCTCCCTTATACACTTGTAATAGAATAACAGATATCTGTTTTTTTTTGCTTGCTGTCTTTGCTCAAAATACCTAAGCACCAATAATGCTTTTATTGAGCATCCTGACACCACTCATGTTGCCGAAAGAGCATAAATAGGTGCTGTGTTTTCTTCTCAACAGCAAAATAAACATAACTAAAATTACAATGGTGGAAAAAAACAGTAGTCAAGAAAGCATCTGATCATAGAGTTGTGGAACTGCAGAGCTTTGCAAACCCTTACACTCTAATCGAGTCACATCATGTTAATTTATACAACTCTGACACTTTATTTATAATACTTAAAAGCATTTTTTCCTCATCAGAGTCATATTCAAATAAAATTGATACTTCAGTTTCTATTTCAAAGCAGCTTTTCAGTGTTTTTACTTTTGGCAGAGCTTCAGAGCTACACCTTACCTGTTCTGTCATTGTCAAAAAGACCAGTGGTATTTTGAAGGTGTTTACAAGCCAAAATGTTATTGTAAAATGTTTGATTCTTAACAGTTTGCTTGGCCAGATTTAGCTCCGAACAGCTTCATACAAGTTCTTCAAGTTGTACTTAAACACTGATTTGTTGTTCAGCCATCTGTCACAAACCCTTATTGCTTTTTTAAAATTTGTTGTTCTGACTCGTGCAACTGTTAAATGCCCATCTGATTTTTGTTTCGTCCAGGTTTCATCACCATGACGCCGCAGCTCTTTATTAACTACAAGATGAAGTCAGTAGCCCATCTTCCCTGGAGGATGCTCACCTACAAGGCTCTGAATACCTTTATAGATGACTTGTTTGCCTTCGTCATCAAGATGCCAATGATGTACAGAATAGGTTGTCTGAGAGATGGTATGTGCATACACTTTTTCCCTCTGACATCCTGAATTTCCCAAAATCAATGTTTCAATTAATTGTTACATTGAATAGTATCTTTTAAAGTCTGTGTGAAATCAAAATGTACTGTATTTACTTTGCTAGCGCACATTGCTGTTCTTTAGGTGAAAAATTAATCTGTGCAAATTTTGGTAATCTTTCAGTTAAAATCTGACCATTTGCTTCAGCATTCAAAATGTAATATTCACTTCAAATACATTATTCTTAACCACGCGCCTCTTATCGTTAGTTTGCTACCAGTGAATGATGTACAACGAAAGCCCCACCCCCTACTCAATATTCAGTTTCAGCTGGAAGTATATCAACATATTGAATTAAGTCTCTGTAACTTCTGGTTCACACAGACTTTAAAGGTGCTGCATTTAAGTTTTTGACTCTTGTAAAGTATAAAAATACCATAATATGTTTGCAGATATTTCAGAAACATGCCAAGTGAACATTCTTGTTTATCTGAAAAACAATGCTAAAGTCAGATATTCTGCTTTGAAAATGTGCTTTCCGTGCAGGAACATCTGTCTTTGTTTTGGTCTCTTTAACCCGCCCTATTCCAGTTTAGTCAATTGTATTTCAGCACTCTGGTTGCCTCGATGGAAAACCCTGTATTTCATTCATTCATTCAGTCAGTCAGGAAAACTCTCAAAGTATGTGTCCACAACTGAAATGTGACCTCCGGTGGACAGTGGCAGACTCTGAAATGAGACGCAGATTCAGAGTTCCACATGAGATCAAGTAGCAAATAAAATAAATGTTTTACGAATATAAACATTAGGTGAAGAGGTTACATTGTAACACTAACAACAGTTACATGAGGAGATTTGCAGTGATGAGCAATTTGGCTGTCTGCACCAGACGATACATGACAGAAATTTAAATACAGCCATTCAAGAGCACAGAATAGTGCACTTACTGCAGTCCAACGAAATGGTAAGGTTTGCTATCTAATTAATACATATTAAACCCCATTAACATTATTAAATGTACATGCTGAATCACTGATATTTGTTGGCTTGCACTGAGTCACAGTTGTAAAGTTCAATTTAAAACGTTTTTTATTTTTAAGATCTGAGGTAAAACTCTACTGCTGCTTTCACTAGTATGGCAATAAATATCCTGTAAAATGGCATTCAAACTCGCATTGTTAGCATTTAACACTGAAAAAAGCACATTAGATGATTATTGTCTTAGTTCTGTTGTTCGTCTGCAAGAAATAGAAGCCATTTCTAAAATATAAATTTGAGCTGTTGGTTAGGACAAAAACTCCTTTTAATATGGAAAATATTTATTCTATCACATGCCATTGCTTTTATTTAGAACATGATTTAAATAAGCCTTTAGGCTCAATAGTCAGGCACTCTCCTGTTGGTGTTGTCAATCTGGCAACCTGCGCTTGCATAAAATACCTAGTTCAACCACTGGGTGTTAAGCATACATACTGCACCCATAGACTGTAAAAGATATGGACGTAGTATCCGTGACGTCACCCATAGGTTTCTGAAGAGCGCAAATGAAGCTATAACTGGCTGCTATTTTGTTTGCGCGTCATCGCTCCAACCAGGGGTAATCAAATAAGGGCAAAGAGGCAGAGCGTGAGCGGAGCCGCAGATGCCTGCTAGCATTTTGCTTAGACAGGCTTTTCTTTGGGAGAAACGCTTAATACTTCATTACCTGCGACTCGTTTGTGTTCTGACCACAATGAAAAGCTATATAAAACAAAACAAAAATAAGATGTATATGCCGAGTTCAGCGGCTAATCAGCCGGAATCAGCTGAGGTAAAGTGACTGCGACCAGCAAGACCTAGCTGTCAATCAATTGGCCATGCCCTTAATTATGCAGCCTAAACGGATGAGTTATAAAAAAAAATTTACTCCCCTCACAGTTGTCATGAAGGGTAATATTGGCTATATGAACCAAAATCGTTCTTTCTGCCAGGCTGTAAACACCATATATTTCTGCTGTAACGTTGGACATTTTAACCGTGGGGCCAATAGAAATTTGCTCTATTATGGAGCCAGGACTAGCAGAAATTCGATAAATTGCAGTTTCAGTTACTTCCGTATTAGCTTCAGAAGGGAGAGCGGGAGGTTGTCGCTTGACTGCACCTTTAAGCGTACACACAGTAATGTTAATTGTGCTAATGAGCCACAGCGTAGCATGCGTCTAAAAACAAAAGAATTTGCTCATATTTTTCACCTATTTAATTGGACGTGTTGTCAATTTTTTTTTTCTCCCACAGATGTCGTCTTCTTCATCTATCTGTACCAGCGTTGGATTTACAGAGTGGATCCCAACCGTGTAAATGAGTTCGGGACCAGCGGTGTGGACCACACCAAGGACAGCTCAGCCCAGCCGGCAGCTGCCGAAACACCTGCTGCCATCACAGAAAAACCTGATGGGGAGAAGAAGAATGATTAACTCCCTTTTAACCCTCCCCCTCTCCCTTGTCCTCTGGTCTTGTTGAAGGTGCATGATGCATCTTCGAGGCGGAGTTTGTTTAATTGTCAGGGAAGGGAACTGGATTAATGGTATTACGTAAAAGACTGCAGGAAAAAAAAGTTCAGTTCAACGATCCTCCGTTGTGTGGGATCCACATGAAAAAATATATTTAATGTAGAATTCCTAAAATCATTCTTCTTTCTTCCCAATCTCCCATATTTTTGCAGTCCAAGTGAAGTAAAATGTGATGTACTGTATTGTATATTTTTTGGTTGGAAACACTAATAACATGAAGGGTCAGGTGGTCTGAGATTAAATCCCATTGGCTGGAGTGAATAGGGCCATTGCAGTACATATCATTTTGTTTTTTGAAGTACAAGAGTGAGGAAAAGAGGACAACTGTAGCCTCGCTGTTCTCCTGATTCGGTGTACTTCTTTTCTGTTCATTCCATGTGTGAAGGGGTACCAGAACGCAGCGGCGTAGAGTAAGACGGAGCTGACCAAACAAAAAGTCAATTCCGTGCGAGACAAGAGACTTTCCATGTTTTTAAAACAAGATTTGATGTTGCAGATTTGAACAAAATAATAAAGAAATAACAGCCTTGTAGGTATTAATATATAATTATATATTAATATTATTAATAACTATGGTCATGATTTCTTTTTTTTTTTCTAAGCCTCTGACTTTTATTTTGTATGTCCTAAAACTGTACAGCCTATCAGCTTGTAAAATGTAATCCTGCTGACGTTAACCTGTCTAGCAATAGCTGAATTGCCAGTCCTCTCACTGAGAACTAGTTTCATTATATTCACACTCCATTGCTGGTCCACCGTGTGTCCGGTTCGGCTGGACTCAAGGCACAGTCCAAGAACGCGTGGGACAAAATGTCCGGTTTGTCCTATTTTGGTGCCGTAATTCTGAGTTGATTGGGCTTTTATTTTGGTACGTTCCAAAATTTGATCACTCATGTTTGTAGTAAAGCTTCAGTACAGTTTAAAGTGGACATTGGAGTTATTTTTGTCTCATGAGTTTTGTGTTTACATATGTTTTGCATACTTTTGAAAGGTTTGAGATGAAGCACGACTCATAAATACATTAAGGAAAATGGATAAATAGTGAAGATTTTAAATGGAAACCACATAGTAAGGATTTTGGAGAACATTTGATTGCTCCATATGAAGTGCACACCACACATGATTTTATTTATTTTTCCTGGAAGAAGTTTTGTGGTTACAAGTGTAAAGACTTAACCGCTGATTATAATACATTATTTTGTATTATTCTAAAATAATATTAAAATGGCAGCATGACTGTTATGAATTAATCTGTTAGATTTACTTTGGAGAAACGTCATTGGGCAAACGCAAAGTTAAGTTTTATTTGCATTTATGGAGTATTTTTTCAGAAAAAGGCAATATTAAAATAGACAATACAAGTGTTTATTAATTATATACTGTAGATTAAAAAAAGTATAGAAGGAAAATGTATTACTTCCTATATATTGTAACCTTTTTTGGATGATACAACACTAGTCCCCTTTTTCTAATACATCTCCAATATCATGTTCAGCTATTTTAGCGAATACGTACTGGTTTTACAAACAGGGCTCAGTTTAAGCCAGGACTAGGCCTTCAATAAATATGGTAATTAAGCAGCTTTTATTAACTAAGAGAAACACATTACTGGTGTACTTTGTCACTGCAAGTTATTTTTAGTAAAGACCATTCGTACATGGATTAGCCTTAGGTCTGGTCTCAAAAACTGGGAGTCTATGACTCAAAAACATTGTCGAGCAATTTCTGCTGTGTTGAGCTTTCTAGAGTTTGAATTCATTACAACAATGTTCACAAACGTACGCAGGTGCTTATTTTTATATTGTGCGGACACCTAGCGGTGGAAATGCATCATCGTCAAAAGAAATGAATGCATTCTGTTATCAAGGTTGTTAGTTTCTAAATCAGGAGTGCCCAAACTTTCTCTTATGAAGGGCCAACAACCAAACTTGATTTAGGGCCTAAGGTCAATAAAAACATTGCCATGGATCATTTCCTCAATTCTTTCAAAATAAATGGAACATTAATCATATTATTACATTTTAACTAATGCATTAAAATAATATTAACTAATGCGGTTTTAGATTTAATGTTTAAAATAATGAAAACATAAGAATACCATTTACAATGGAGTTTATTGCTGAATACACTAGTCAATCTGCACCTACAGGGCCAAAATACCAATCGTAACCAAACTATTGGATAAAATGTAACTCCATGAGCTTTGACAAGTTACTAGTTTTGGGAAACGTTTATTTGCAAATCTAGCCTACATATGCATTTTTCTTTTTCAATATTAAGGAAATGCAACAAATCAAACAAAAGACCCGCTTTAAACACAAGGGAACATTTAATTAAACTTTTTTGCATAAAAATTATTTTAGCTTCACAATAAAACAAAAAAATGCGGACATTTACAATATTAATCAATTGTCATAAAAAAACATTTCAATGAAGATTTTTTTTTTTTTTTTGCAAACGCGGAAGTTGAATTTTTACAGTAAAACTGAAAGTTCATCGACGAGCTGATCTGCGGTCGGTCGGATGCTGGGGTCGCCGTCCCAACACCGGCTGATCAGTTTTTGACACGTCTGTCCAATAGAAGACTGGGTAAAAACATTCCTGCTGGTCGAAGGGCGCAGGTTATACGCCACAACAGCGTACATGATATACTGTCTGTCTCCCTCAAAGGGTGGTTCTCGGGTGAGCAGCTGCCACATCGTGATACCAAAAGAATAAACGTCCACGCGCGGACACACTTCCTCACCTTTCAGCAGCTCGGGCGCGCGGTGCGTGAACGTGCCGCCGATTTCATTCAAATGCGTCACGGTGTCACTTGTGCTGGATATTTTAAACGAGCACCCAAAATCTGCGATTTTACAAACACCCTGTTCTGACAACAAGACGTTAGCCGGTTTTAAATCCAGGTGCACTACGCCGTGCGCGTGCAGGTGCTGGAGGGCGCGCGCGATGTCCATTGAATATTTAATACACTTTTCAATAGGAAGCAAGTCTGTGAGCCCATAAATGAGCTTCTGTAGATTTATATTGCCTGCGAACTCCATTACGATCGTCCCGATGTTGTCTTTGGTGTTGAGATGCGTAGGAGTGCACGTGGTGGCCGCGAGCACGCGCACAATGTTTTGATGGTGCAGGTGCGCGGCGTTGAGTTCCGCCCAGAAACTTTGCCTCGATGCCAGTTTGTTTTTCACACACTTGACCTTTTTCACAGCGACAGTCTCGCCGAAGTATGTGCCCCTGAACACCGTACCGAATCCACCGCTGCCTATGGGCTCCAGAGCCTGCAGCTCGCGCCAGTGGATCACGGAGGACCAGAGTCTGTGGGCGATTTTACCATGAAACTTGTTTGTGGGCACGCGCAGGGTAGATCCACTAGCAGTTTTGGTGAGCGGGCTGCTGCACGCTCCAAACTCGAGGCCGAAATCTTTTGGCAAAAGTCGGGTGACGGGGATTGGTGAGGGCATGGCGCATGATAACGCTGAACTCGGAGAGCTGGTCGCTAATTTGGGGGTGTTTGCTTCGCCTGAACGCGCTCTCACATGATCGCTTTATAGGCACCTCTCTGTCATGTGACCAGCCCGTGTCGTTGGGAAATATCCCAGGGCAGGGGGGTAATTTACATGTTCACTGTGTGTAGGTGGTATTTTGACATTGGTTTAGTCATGAATAATATTCATGGGCTCCAGTTAAATATGTACAGTTTAGTGTTTTACATGCGTTATTGCAGTTTAGGCTTTATTTGTAGTGTTTTAACATTACCAGGGCTACTATAAACAGAAGCTGCCGCAATGACTACAGCAACCGTGGTAATGTATCCGTCTGATATCCTGCAATGTTTATTCTAGATCACGTGACCTTCAAAAAATGGTTTCACTCACTGATCTTCCCGTGTTACACGTCGGTATCTGGTATGTATTTTCTTAGACATTAGGCAATTATA